>NC_134904.1:2493599-2613599 GCF_041734735.1 Babylonia areolata | reverse complement strand
GTTTGTGTTTCATGCATGTGGTAGAGAGAAGGGGTTGGTTTGGGAGGGGCGGGGGGAGGGGGGAGGGGGGAGGATGTGGAAACATTGAGGGACGACTGAGTAGAATCAGGTGAGTCACTGTGTGTGAAAACAATCAGGCTAAAGAAAATAAAAACTATCAATGCAAACTTGACGACACTGATGATCCCATCTCGCCTCAGTAAAGATGCATACCTTTAAAATCAGTTCATCATAAAATCAGTTTCTTTTCTTCATTATTAATTCATCAATTAAGTTACTTTTAAATCATCCCCAATTCAGTCCAATCTTACCGCGGCGAAGCAGTGTGAATTAGTTCGCGGCGCCGCGCGCGTGCCTCTGCGTGTGTGTGTGTGTGTGTGTGTGTGTGTGTGTGTGTGTGTGTGTGTGTGTGTGTGTGTGTGTGTGTGTGTGTGTGTGTGTGTGTGTGTGTGTGTGTGCCGTGCGCGCGTGCGCGAACGCACTTGTGTTTGTGTGTGTCACGGTGTGTTTTTGCCGGGCCGGGGTGGATGGGATCGAGTGGGTGGGCCCGGGTGTACTCTCTTGTGCGCGTGCGTGAAATAGCACTCACACCTAATGCACACACACACACACACAAACACACACAAAGAACACTCACGCGCACACACACTAACACCAACATTTCCACACATACTCATATAAACACACCCACACACACACACACACACACACACACACACACACTCTCTCTCTCTCTCTCTGTCTTTCACAACCACGGACACACACACACTGACACACACACACACACACACACACACACACACACACACACTCACACACACACACACACACACACACACACCGAAGAAGACCAGCTCATGTCTATCTATCTATCAATTTATCTATCTAACTAACGCTTTAACCACTCGGCAATTGCTAAGTCGAACATAATTTAAAAAAGGACACGTTTTCATGACAGGACAAAAAATATGCGACAACAACACCAAGTAAGAATTTTTTTACTCTGCAGCGTGTGTGAAAGACAGTGACGTCAATCAGTCAGACGAAGTAAGAATTCACACCATTGAAGACACTTCCTGTTCCAGAAAAATGGCGGCGGTGAGGGTTTGTTTTGTTTTGTTTTGTTTTGGGTAGAACACTGTGAATGATCTCCATGAAAGACATTCTTTAGTCATTTAACTTTTTTTAAGAGAAAAAAATGTCATGTTAGTGGAGTGACATTTGTGTGTAATGTCCTGTGACATATACTGGCGATTGCAAACATTTAGTTAAAGGATCAGTTTTCAAATCAGTTTTCAAATATGTTGTTATCGAAGGTTCCTAGGAGAAGAGGGAGGAGATGAGTCATGAGTTGGGGGAAACCGGGTAGAAGGAGGGTAGAATCAAAGATGAATACTTCAAATAAATAATAAAGTACAATTTGAGGAAATTTCTCAATAGACTACGTAAAAGATATGTAAAAAGTCAAAAACATCGTTTCCAGTGACTAGTGATGACACACTTTAGTGCAGGTAATGTTTCATCAAATCACATGGTCATGTAATCAGATCGCGCGCGCGCCACACACTCACACACACACACACACACACACACACACACACACATCAGATGCCAGCATGTCAAATTGTAAAAAGATATGTAGAATAGACCGCTGGAGAGTTCTGTGATTGTATGGTATTTAGAGTGCATCACATGATTTGTGTTCTTGAAGTCGTTTGGCTCTCCAAACTTTCGAGCAACACATATGATCAAGAGAGGCAGAATGTGCGAAACAGCAGGCTTCTTTTTTCCACGTTTTGTTAAATTAAAAAAAAAAAATTGTGCATACGATTGTTTTTCATTTTACAGAGTTTGGTTGTAGCAATAGAGGCAATGAATTGAAGAAATGGAGAACAGCACATTTGCTGCTTTTGTCTGTGTTGATAGCCTTTTGCATTGCTCACAATTTCCAGTAAATGTTAATTGCACATACATGCAAAAAAGAGGGTGTAACAGTGCTTTATTTCACAGTATAAGAAACCTTTTTCATTTATCGATTCACACCACACCCCCTCCCGAACCCACTCCCTGACAGGATTCCTAATTTTGGGTCTGGAAGGATGGTAGCTATGCTGTAGCTCTATATTGTCTGGTTTGCCTGCTTCATCCATTCAGTCCCTTCAGCGCACACAAAATTCTTCTGCCTGACTTGTCCTCAGAAAGAAAAGATCTGAGCACATCACTGCTTTTGCAACATCTCCATTGGGTCCATGTCTCACACAGAATAAAGTATAAGATCAGCACTATGTTATAAATGTATTCGCAAATCTGCCTTTTCCTGACTGCCTTGGCCTCTACACTCTATCTCACTCTCTACAAAAAGTACAATCAGCTTCCGATCCGCTTTGTTTACGCATACCCAGATTCAAATACTTCACAGTTGGCCTCCATTTTTTCTCTGTCTGTGGGCCTTGCATTTGGAATGAACTTTTGCTTCATCAGGTCTCCACTCTCAGCTCTTTCAAGTCTGGCCTTAAAACCCACCTATTCCCAAGACAGCCTCCCTCCCCTGCCTCTTCCTTGTCTTCAGTTTCTCAAGTTTTAGAGTTATGCATGTGTGTGAATGACTAGTGTGAAAGTGCTTTGATTTGTCTCTGCACAAGATTCAGCACTATGTAAATATTATTATTATTATTATCTACTTTTACAGTGGCTCGTTATGCTGAGGATTACTGTCAATGATGATTTACCTCATTGGGCTCTTTGAAACTATTGAAAGTCTTATTCCTGTGTTTCTTAAACCTTAGAGGTTATTGGGAATTCTACATCTGTAGTCCTACCACTTGCTTATATAATAGTGTTACTAAAATATCATGCAGCCAAAGAGGTCAACTCCAACACATCAGTCCTACTGGGAGATATGTTAAAACTGTTTCTTATTAGACAGGCTGAGGCAAACAATGGACACAAAATTTATTATAAAAAACGTAACCCCAAAACACTCAGTTTATTCTTTTTCATTTTATTTTTCTTTTTTTTCAGAATACCAACGTTGAATCATTGAAGACCATTGAAGACAGCCCACCGCCGGTGCTGAAGAAACGGGCCACCAAGCGAGGGCTTAGTAAGCTGGCCAGTGCTGTACCTGAAGATCCTCCAGACGTACAGACACACAACACACACGTCTACTCCAGCTGTGTCCAGAGATCGATATTTTCACTCTCCAGCCAGCCACGAAAACCACTTTTTTCCAAACAGAGCGACAACACTGACAAAGCACCTGTGTCAGGTAAGGAGAAGAGAAATTTAGCGTTTGACTGACGAATAACCGGTAAGGAGAAGAGAAGTATGGCTTTTGAACCATATATCTGCCAACCCCTCCACTTTTGGTGGAATGAATTCTCCAGCTTAAACTGTATTTTATGCAGTCCATGGAGCACCTAATTTTCTGTGTTTTATTATTTTCTTTTTCTTTCTTTTGGTGCATCACATGCCTTCTTCATTAGAGGAAGAAAAGTAAAAGCTCTTTTTTAACCTGTCTCTTGACCTCTCTCTTTTCTCCCTCAGGCTTGTTTTTTTCATCCATATACTTTATATAGCCTGCTTCTATATTTAGCCTTTCACTTCTGACCACGGATATATCCGCGATTTAGGGGTAACTACATCGTCAGGCACGCAGAAATTCATTTGCAAATGCCTTGCAAATGGTAACTGCCTTGATGAGTGTTTGAGGTAATTTCTCAGCAAGGTTTGACTCAATTTTAAAGCATTTTTGTGTGTGTGTGTGTGTGTGTGTGTGTGTGTGTGTTTGCATTTTACAAAGTGAAATGCTGTTGAGCATGTCAACATGGCTGCCAGAATTGATTGATGCTGTGAGCAATGATTGATACCTTGGTTTTCTTCTCTTAGATTCAGATGTCACAGCTGTCAGGGAGAAGAGAGCAAGAACATGTCAAGCACTGACCGCCAGCACCACTCTTGAGGAACCATCTGATTCCGCCGTTGAACTTGTGGATGACTTGGACGAGGATGAAAACAGGTACAGTGCTACTTAGGTGATCAGTCTTGACAGGTCATGGTCAATTTTTGGCTGGTTGTCGGTGTGTCTGTATCCTAATGTATTGTCTAGATATGGTTTTATAAAGGCTTCTTACTCAAATAAAAAAAGAGACAAAAAAACCAAAACAAAACCCAACAGATCAAAAAGAGACAAAAAAACAGCAGATCATTAATCAAGTTGTGTTTCATGTGTTGGTGGTGATGACTTTCTTTTTCTTTTTACAGTTGTTTAAGATGTTCATTGAGATGAAGTCTGTTGTAAAACTGTCAGTTACTTTTAGCATTGAGTGAGGCTTCCAAAGGAATGTACGCCATTGTGATTCTGTTTGCAAACTTGGATTTTTTTTTATATGGATAATTTTCACTAGGTGTAGGATGGGGGTGGGGGTAGGGGCATTCTGTTGGTAAAGTGTGTATATGTACCAGGACATGTATTTTTCCATGGAAGAAAAAAAAGAAAGCTAAACTGTCAAAAAAGTAAAATCTTATGACTCATGAATGAGGTATGTATTGTTTTCAGCATTCAGACAACAGAAGATGTCAGCATCATTAGATCACCCTCACCACCTGTCCCCCCACCTCCACCCACTCGGCTACGCCCGAAACGTACACGAATCAGCAAGGGGATCCAGAATGCTTTTAAGTAAGTATGTTAGTGTACACGTTTGTATGGGTGTGTTGGGTGCAAGTGCGTTGGGTTATGCTGCTGGTCAGGCATCTGCTTGGCAGATGTGTAGCGTATATGGATTTGTCTGAACACAGTGACACCTCCTTGAGCTACTGATACTGATACTGATGTGTGTGTTGTGTGTGTGTGTGTGTGTGTGTGTTCATTCGTTCTTTTGTATTACGTCTGTCCACAGTTGTCATTTTACTTGAAAATCCATCCTCCCCACCTCACCTCATTTAATCTTTTATTTCTCCCTCCCTTTCTCCTTCAAGTGCGTGTGGTGACATACCAAGTACATGTAAATCAGCAAGGGCATATGTTAAGAAAGTAAGTGTGTGTGTGTGTCAGTATGTAAGTTCTTTAACTTTAACATATGGAGGCAGAACTACAACTCTTAGCTTCCGGTTGCCTCGTTTGGACACAAGATTTCAGAATCTCCCTTCATACTGATTCCAGGGCCATCAATTCCATAAAAGGAGAACTTCAGAAAGTGAACATGATGTCGCCTCAGTCGCCTGCTGTTGTGGTGGACAGTCCGGAGCATACCTACACCCAGCTGGTACGAGTTCGTCACATCGACGACGTCCACCGTTTCTCAATGTCAAAGGTGAATAGACAGGATACAGAATACTTGATTTTCTCCAAAAAGAGAAAATGAAGTGTGTATATTACATAAACAGTGTATGAGAATCACAGTTCATTCAGTAAGAATGCATGAAACATTAAAGGACATAAAAGGCTTGAATGCCTGTTTCATGAAACAATAAAAGATATAAAAGTCTTGAATGCTAAGTTGACATAAGTCTCACTTGAAATGTTCAAAATCACGTGTATGCAATTACCACTGTGAAACGGATAGACACAAAAGATCATTCTATGAATAAAGTATACAGATAATGCTTATAACCAAGCTGATGAACAGTATTTTTCAATCAATATAGGGTATTGAAAACACACACACACACACACACACACACACACACACACACACACAACACACACATACAGTGGGACACAGCACTTTTTTGTTCTTTGTCTGTTAGTGCTGTAGTTTCTCAGCTTTTGAGTGTTCCAGTGATTGTTGCTGTACTGCTTGTCTGGTTGAAGTCATGATACAAAATGCGTGTCACCAAACATACAGCTGACTTCATGTAGGGTGATGTCAGAAAAGTAGAGCAGACAGCAAGAAACGTGTGCAGATGTACCAACTGTACTCAGCAGATGTTGGAAACTGCATGTGTTAATTGAATCTCTTCATAACACAAGTGCAAACAAGCTGCAGATTTTGAAAAACTGACTTATGTTCTTTAAAGCCAAACTCGGACAAGGTAGAATGCCTCTAGAAGTCACCAAAGGAGGTGTAGGAGGTGGTGGAGGTCTGGAGTCGACCGGAGGGACCGGAGGAAGTGGAGGAGGTGGCGGGTTGGCGTTGTTGAGAGGGCCAGGAGTAGAGGGCCCAGAGTGTAGGTGAATCGATTGCGATCGCGCCTTAATTTTAGCGCGATCGCCCAATCGAGCTACATAATTATGTGACCTGGTTGGAGACATAATTTGACAACAAACAAAAACGCCAGAGAATCAACAGACAGGCAGAAAATACGGGGGAAAAAACTTAGCCGTATGAAGAGCACAGGAACAGGAGTCATGATGGCTGCCGTCAAAAGAGGGCGCTAGCCAGCGGGACAAAGGGGAGGTTACCTACTTCCGGGAGGTTATCGGCCGTAGTTGCTTTCGTTTTCTCCGCATAGGCGGATAGTAGTTTGCACAGGACAGAAATGTCAGACCCCTGCCGGAGTCTGCACTAGTTGGGTCACGGTAAGTATGTTATTTAAACGTAATTTTAGATAAAAAATTTCCTTTTTACAACTGCTACAGTTAGGCCTACCATACTGCTCCTTCTGCAGTTACTTGCACAGCGAATACAGCAACAACACCAGTTGAGAGAGTGATGATGATCCAACTCATAATCATGGATGTTTTTTTGTCATTTCTGGAGAAGTGCCATGTGACGCTTCTTCTTCTTCTTCTCCCTTAACTCTGTGCATGGTCGCTGGGCTGCTGCATAGAAGAACTGTTCATCAGATAAGAATAAGAATAAGAATAACTTTATATTATCTCCAACTGGAGAAATTTGATCAGGTGCATAGACAAGTAAACAACATGGGGACCATAACTGTAAAAATCAACAAGAGCTTTTACAAATATTACGAAGACACAAATGTAAAAAATATCACATACACCGTTTCATACATACATCCACACACTGCAGATAATAACTGGTATTCTTAATGTAAAAACAGAAAGAATTAAGAAACATTATTTTGAATACAGTTATAAGCATAGCCTACTATATTGCACATTGATTATAATAGACAGATAAGATAAGAATAAAGATAAATTGTGGAAAACCACAACCAGATAATCAGCACACACCCGCACCCACCCACCTTCCACCCACCCCACACACGCGGTTTACTTGATTAAACAAGAGTAATAAACATATGTTCTCAAATAAAAGCATTTCACATATTTGCTTTTAAAACATTGAAGCATGGGTCACTACTGACAGTTTTCCCATCTGTTGTGCAATGTTGTCAGACCCTCAGTTCTTTCTGTCTTCCCTTCCATCTCCCACGCTCAACAGTTCCATGGAGGATTGTTTCAGCAAGCCACTGGATCTCACATGGAAATCTGTTGTGATTAAAAAAGAAGGAAAACAATCCAACACAACACTATACAACAGAGTAATGCGGTGATACAATACTATACAGTACAATCTTGTTATATGGCCATGTGATTAACCTACGCTTTTTCTGCTTCTGTTTTCAGACTGAAATGTTGTACAGACTTTCCACTTCTGTTTTCAGGCTGAAATGTTGTACAGACTTTCCACTTCTGTTTTCAGGCTGAAATGTTGTACAGACTTTCCACTTCTGTTTTCAGGCTGAAATGTTGTACAGACTTTCCACTTCTGTTTTCAGGCTGAAATGTTGCATTGCTTATTAACTTCTGTTTTCAGACTGAAATGTTCTACAGCCTGCAGACTCAGATGGCGACCCTGTTAGGAGTGCGAGGGGACCAGATAGGGTTGTACCTCAACGACAGTCGCCTGGCCGCATCAGACACCCCTCTGTCCACACGTCTGCACCTTGCTGATATCATAGGTCTGTCTGTCTGTCTGTCTACCTGTCTACCTGCCTTTCTGCTTCTGCTGTCTCCTGCCTCTTTGGAGGAAGGTGGCAGAATGGTCAAGATGTTTACCTGCCAGTGCAGGGCCTGTGAGGGTGTGGGTTTGACGCGCGATCTCGCCATTCCTGCCGAGTGTGACTGGAAAATCAAACTGATCATCTTGTCATTCAGGCGAGACAATAAATCAAGGTTTTGTGTGCAGCACACACACTTGGTGCACTGGAAAAGAATCCATGGCAACAGAAGTGTTGTCCTCTTGCAAAGTTCTGTAGAAGAAATCCACTTTGTATTTGTATTTCTTTTTATCACAACAGAGTTTTCTGTTTGAAATTTGGGCTGCTCTCCCCAGGGAGAGCGCATCACACCACAACAGCGCCACCCATTTTTTTGTATTTTTTCCTGCGTGCAGTGTTATTTGAGTTTCCTATCGAAGTGGATTTTTCTACAGAATTTTGCCAGGAACAACCCTTTTGTTGCCGTGGGTTCTTTTACGTGCGCTAAGTGCTTGCAGCACATGGGACCTCAGTTTATCGTCTCATCCAAATGACTAGCGTCCAGACCACCACTCAAGATCTAGTGGAGGGGGAGAAAATATGGGTGACTGAGCATGATTCGAATCAGCGCGCTCAGATTCTCTCGCTTCTGAGGCGGACGCGTTACCTCTAGGCCATCACTCCACTTGATAGGTACACAAACATATATATAAGCATACACTCAAGGCCTGACTGACGTGATGGGGTATGCTGCTGGTGAGGCATCTGCCTGTGGTGTACAGCATGTATAGGATTTGTTTGAATGCAGTGACGCCTCCTCGAGAAACTGAAACTGATTCTCTCTTGCCTCTTTATGTCAGTTATTCCCCCCCCCCCCCCCCCCAAACCTCCCACCCCACCCCTCAAACCCTGAGTGTGGAGTGATGACCTAGAGGTAACGTGTCCTCCTAGGAAGCGAGAGAATCTGAGTGCGCTGGTTCGAATCACGGCTCAGCCGCCCATATTTTCTCCCCCTCCACTAGACCTTGAGTGGTGGTCTGGATGCTAGTCATTGGGATGAGACGATAAACCGAGGTCCCGTGTGCAGCATGCACTTAGTGCCCGTAAAAGAACCCACGGCAACAAAAAAAATACTGTAGAATAATCCACTTTGATAGGAAAAACAAATAAAACTGCACGCAGGAAAAAATACGAAAAAATGGGTGGCGCTGTTGTGTAGCGACACGCTCTTCCTGGGGAGAGGTGCCCGAATTTCACACAGAGAAATCTGTTGTGATAAAAAGAAATGCAAAAAATGCCAAAAAAAAAAGCCAAAACAAAACAAAACAACAACAACAACAACCAAGAAACAAACTCAGGGGGCTGTTTGATTTATTGTGGTATCAGTGTTGCAGTATCACCCATGTGGATGCTGGGTACTCTTTGATTTATTCCTAATGATATCTTCACCTTCTGGAAATTCTGTGCTTAGAAATGTCCTCTTGTCTGTTCATTCTCTTTGTTTCTGACTTTTTTTTTTCTTTTTTTCTTTTTTTTGGTCTCATTTTGCTGTATTCTCTGCTTTGCTGATCCATTCACTGATATGTGTGATGGGACATTAAACAAAATTCCTGATCCATTCACCAATGTATGTTTCTTTTTAGCCATGACTTTTTTTGGGGTCTTTTTCTGGGTTTGATAATTGGGCACTCTCTCTGTGTTTTATTCTTGTTTGCACCTTGGATGTGTGAGGTTTTTATTGGCAATTTCTTGGTTTTTTGTACCCGTTATTAGATGTAATTTTGTGCATTATGTTTGTTTATGTTCATTTTTTTTTTTATCGTCTGATGAAAAGTTGACAAAGTGGTCATCATCAGAGGCCAGTCAGTGTCGTCCCAAGGTTTATGTGCATGAATGTGACAGAACTTATGCCTGAATTTCTTTTCCATTTGTGTGTGTGTGTGTGTGTGTGTGTGTGTGTGTGTGTGTGTGTGTGTGTGGGTGCATGTTTTGTTTTTTGCTTTTTTTGTTTTGGTCCATATTTCTTCAGGACCTTTTCTCCTAAGGTTCTTCAGGATGGACATTTACAGTTTTTCAGCCTTGATATGGCCCATTGTGGTTGGCTGGACTAAAGCAACAAAGAATGATATTTCAGTGAAGGGCGGTGGTCTTATATGATGTTTTTGATACAGTATGTTTACATGTATAGTTGTTTGTGAAAAAAAAAGTGTATTGGGGGTTTGTCTCATATTTGTGTTCTGTCTGTGCGTGACTGTTTTTCTTTTTTCCATGTCTGTCTGTCTCTCTGTGTTTCCCTCATAAGTGCTGGGGTACATACTCCACTTTACAATGAGCAGTCAGCTTTTCAGATGGGAAAAATATGATGTAACCCCCCCCCCCCCGCCCCCCCCCCTCCCGAAAAAAAAAAGTGCCTGAAGTGCGGTGTAAAACTGCACCAATAAGAAAGAAGAGAGAATCAGAGACTGGGACGTACAAGTAAATTTGCCTCATTTTGCACTTCCAGTGTTTAGCTATGCATTGATTATCAACTGGGATGTACAAGCAAATTTGCCTCATTTTGCACTTCCAGTGTTTAGCTATGCAGTGATAGTCAACTGGGACGTACAGGCAAATTTGCCTCATTTTTCTCTTCCAGTGTTTAGCTATGCAGTGATAGTCAACTGGGACGTACAGGCAAATTTGCCTCATTTTTCTCTTCCAGTGTTTAGCTATGCAGTGATAGTCAGCTGGGACGTACAGGCAAATTTGCCTCATTTTTCTCTTCCAGTGTTTAGCTATGCAGTGATAGTCAACTGGGACGTACAGGCAAATTTGCCTCATTTTTCTCTTCCAGTGTTTAGCTATGCAGTGATAGTCAACTGATGGGTTTTGGTGGAATTCCAGTGTGCCACATCTTGGTGTCGAAGGAGGGTGAGAGTGAGGAGGAGGAGGAGGGTGGCTGCACAGACAACATTCGTATCCAGATGCAGTACCAGAATAGCCGCCGGAAGTCCCGCATGACCATTAAAAAGGTACTGTCCATATTCGTTTGGCAAAGATTCTCCGACTCTGGGGTAGGCCTTTCTTGTTTGATCAGGACAATGAAAGAAGCAGACGAGAAAGGCTAGCCTCAGTCATGACCTAGGATGAAGTAAAGGTGCAAGTTATGATTGGAGTGTTTTTGATACTGTTGTTTGTTGTTGTTTCTGTAACAGCTGTGAAAAATCTTTGACTTGAACGAAAGTGAAATGCAACTAAGGAAGATGTTGGGAAAAAGTGCACACTGTAGGATTCATATAAATGATACATTTTGAGTGGTATGGATATCTTTTCTTATATTTGATGACTTACTCAAATGATTTATACAATTAGTCACAGTTGTTGTGTTTAGAATTTACTGTGCATGTATGTCGTTTATGTTTTATTTTCATTTTCGGTTTGCTTTCACTGATGGGTTTTGAACCCATGTCCTCCCAGTCATCGGTCTGCATCGCTAACCACTTCGCCACAGCAGCTGGTTAGGTTTACTGTGTTTGGTTATTGTTTATTCCTCAGAAGGGAAGGCATCTAAGATGGTGAAGATGATGCTTCAGAGAATGCACAAAAACATCTCTGCCATCGTTTGTCAGAATCTTCAGCATCTGTGAATGATACATCATTGTAAACACCATGATATTGATACACTGCTATAAACACCATGATACACTGCTGTAAACATCATGATCCATCATTGTAAACACCATGATACACTGCTGTAAACACCATTATACATCATTGTAAACACCATGATACACTGCTGTAAACACCGTGATACATCATTGTAAACACCATTATACATCATTGTAAACACCATGATACACTGCTGTAAACACCACGGTACATTGTTTTAAACACCATGATACATGGCTGTAATCACCATACATGGCTGTAATCACCATGTCACATGGCTGTAATCACCATGATACATGGCTGTAATCACCATGATACATGGCTGTAATCACCATGATACATGGCTGTAATCACCATGATACATGGCTGTAATTACCATACATGGCTGTGATCATTGTAATCACCATGACACATGGCTGTAATCACCATGATACATGGCTGTAATCACCATGACACATGGCTGTAATCACCATACATGGCTGTAATCATTGTAATCACCATGACACATGGCTGTAATCAGTATACATGGCTGTAATCACCATGACACATGGCTGTAATCACCATACATGGCTGTAATCACCATGATACATGGCTGTAATCACCATACATGGCTGTAATCATTGTAATCACCATGACACATGGCTGTAATCACCATACATCGCTGTAATCATTGTAATCACCCTGACACATGGTTGTAATCATCATGACACATGGCTGTAATCACCATGACACATGGCTGTAATCACTTTGACACATGGCTGTAATCACCATGATACATGGCTGTAATCACCATACATGGCTGTGATCACCATGATACATGGCTGTAATCACCATGACACATGGCTGTAATCACCATGATACATGGCTGTAATCACCATACATGGCTGTAATCACCATACATGGCTGTAATCATTGTAATCACCATGTCACATGGCTGTAATCACCATGATACATGGCTGTGATCACCATGATACATGGCTGTAATCACCATGCATGGCTGTAATCATTGTAATCACCATGACACATGGCTGTGATCACCATAATACATCGCTATAATCACCATGATACATGGCTGTGATCACCATGATACATCGCTATAATCACCATGATACATGGCTGTGATCACCATGATACATCGCTATAATCACCATGATACATGGCATGGCTGTAATAACCATGATACATGGCTGTAATCTCTGTAATCACTCTGATACATGGCTGTAATCTCTGTAATCACCATGATACATGGCTGTAATCACAATGATACATGGCTGTAATCTCTGTAATCACTATGATACATGGCTGTAATTGCTGTAATCACCATGATACATGGCTGTAATCACCATGATAAATGACATGGCTGTAATCACCATGATATATTGCTATAATCGCTGTAATCACCATGATACATGGCTATAATCATTGTAATCACCATGACACATGGCTGTAATCACCATGACACATGGCTGTAATCGCTGTAATCACCATGATAAATGGCTGTAATCACCATGACACATGGCTGTAATCACCATAATACATGGCTGTAATTTCTGTAATCACCATGATACATGGCTGTAATCACCATGATACATGGCTGTAATTGCTGTAATCACCATGATACATGGCTGTAATCACCATGATACATGGCTGTAATCGCTGTAATCACCATGATACATGGCTGTAATTGCTGTAATCACCATGATACATGGCTGTAATCACCATGATACATGGCTGTAATTACCATGATACATGGCTGTAATCACCACGATAACACTGCAGTGAACACCAACAACACACCGCTGACTCCTGTCTTTTCTGTGACTGTTTCAGTATCTCCCCTTCAAAGTCATGATGGAGAAGTACGCCCAGAAAAAAGGGAAGCCACTGGAGAAGTTCCAGTTTCTTTTCGACGGGGAGCAGCTGCTGCCTGACATGCTGCCCAGCGATGTTGACTTGGACGATGATGACACCATAGATGTCGTGGAAATGAAGTGATTGATTGTCGCGGATTGTGGTCGTTCGTCCATGGTTGGAAACTAAGGAGTGGTATCTGCTTGTCACAGTGTATATATAGACTTATGATATTTGAAAGTGTGGCTCTGCCATTATCGAAAAGGAAAGTGAGATTGAGGAGGAGAAGGATGAGGAATTGTCATGGGCAGGGGGCCATTCAGCTCCTCAGGCAGAAGTCCAGTGCGTTTATTGAACTGGTGATGTAAATATAATCCGTGTTCCCAAGGGATTGGCAGCCCAACAGTTCCTTCAGAGACAAAAGTTGTTACACCTCTGCGGAAAGTGCTTGAGTTTTTCAGCGGTAAAAGGACAAAAAAGGACAAGGACTGAGCTGTTGATTCTTGTAGTTGACATTTAGAGGAATGTGTTGGAGGAAAGGAAGCATTAAAACATTGTAGAGTTTTTAATGCTTTTTCTTTATGTGTAGGGATGTGTTTTCACCATGGAGGGGAACCGCTTTTTGAAGTCTGAGCTCTTGCCCAGATCTTTTTTCTGTTTTTTTTTCACTAGGTCACACACTTCCCCCCCCTCACCTCCTCCCCCCCCTTCCCCCCACTCAGTTTCCCTCCTCGTCTTAGCTCTTGCCCAGATCTTTTTTCTGTTTTTTTTTCACTAGGTCACACACTTCCCCCTCCTCACCTCCTCCCCCCACTTCCCCCCCACTTATTTTCCCTCCTCGTCTTCTTACTGCCTCTCTCTTTCAGAGACATATAACAGGAAGAATTCTTGTATTTGTCTGTATCTCATTCTCAAGTTCTGTCTTGTCTGTTGCTTATATTTTTGTGTGTCTCAGACATTTCATTTATTGATGTCTGTCATGACAATACCTTCAAAATGATGTTTATGTCTGTCTGTTAAATTTTTTTTTGTCTTGGATATTCAGTTTGGCATTCAGTCTGTCTACTAGTCTCACACCATTTTTGACTCACTTGTGTAAACAAAGTGAGTCTATGTTTTAGCCCGGTGTTCGGTTGTCTGTGTGTGTGTGTGTGTGTGTGTCAGTGGTAAACTTTAACATTGACATTTTCTCTGCAAATACTTTGTCAGTTGACACCAAATTAGGCATGAAAATAGGAAAAATTCAGTTCTTTCCAGTCATCTTGTTTAAAACAATATTGCACCTCTGGGATGGGCACAAAAAAATAAAAAATGAAGCCTAATTATATGCAAACTGCATTTACTGTAATATTTATATTTTTTGTATTCTCTAAACTTGGCACTTTGATCTAATATTCTGACCCAACAACAAGAGCAGTCATTATTATCATTTTCTGTTCAAACAGGAACTTCTTTTGCTCAGCATGGAAGTTTTATTTATTTTGCAAACGTGTTGGTGCAGATAGTAAAAAAAAGGGAAATTACTCTGTAATTAATGCTAGGGGACTTAATTTGCTTTAAACTGATCTTTCTTATCTTAAACATTACATTTTGAAATTATACAATTATACTCAATACATAAAAAGCTTGGATTTTTTTTTTTTTTTTTAAGTGTATCACAAGTGAGTCTTGAAGGCCTTGCCTCTCTTGTTTGTTGTTGTTGTGGTTGTGTTTGGCATTCGGTCTGTCTATCAGTCTCTCATCTTGTACATACAGGTGTCTTGGGATGCGTTTGGGACAACAATGCTCATTACTAAATTTAACGGACTTGCCAGTCTGTTTAGAAGTTACAGGGATTTTGAATAACAGTGCCATTATATACTTCTGCTCACGTATTCTATGGCAGCTGTTGGGCATCAGAGGTCCAGATGTCAGTGCTTTTTGAATTGTGCCCACGCATATACTCCCCCCCCCCCACCCCCCGCCCCCTCACTCCCCTCTTTGTTGTGTGAACAAAGGCAGGCAGCTATAATGTGAGACAGCTGATTGTTTTCAGTCCTATTCTTGAAAGAGTTCTTGAAATAAAGACCTGTATTACACAAGCAGGGGAGCATTTTCACCCCTCTCTGAGAAAATCCTCCAGGTGGGGGTCCTGACAGGGTCCACGGTGGAGAGCTTGAAGGAGGTGTCAGAGCATGAGGACAGATCCATGTATGCTACAGCCTACACCATATCTGTTTAAAAAGGGAAAAAAAAAGGAGGAGAACTAAGAAGCAGATGCATGGCACGCATAAACCCAACGCGCGCTAGGTGCCAGTGCTGAATCTGCTGAAAGAATTATCATGGGGATGGTTTGGTGTAACGTCCCTATCTTTGTGTTGTATCTGCTGAAAGAATTGTCATGTGGATGGTTGGGTTTAATGTCTCTGTCTTTCGATCTGCTGTAGGAATTGTCATGTGGATTGATGGATGTAATGTCCCTTTCTGCTTGTTTATCGACTGAAAGAATTGTCATGTGGATCATTGGATGTATTGTCCATTTCTGTTGTTTCTACTGAAAGAATTGTCATGTGGATCATTGGATGTATTGTCCATTTCTGTTGTTTCTACTGAAAGAATTGTCATGTGGATCATTGGATGTATTGTCCATTTCTGTTGTTTCTACTGAAAGAATTGTCATGTGGATCATTGGATGTATTGTCCATTTCTGTTATCTGCTGAAAGAATTGTCATGTGGATCATTGGGTTTAATGTTTCTGTCTTTCGATCTGCTTAAAGAATTGTCATGTGGATCCTTGGATGTATTGTCCCTTTCTGTTGTGTCTGCTGAAAGAATTGTCATGTGGATCATTGGGTGTTATGTCCCTTTCTGTTATCTACTGAAAGAATTGTCATGTGGATCATTGGGTGTTATGTCCCTTTCTGTTGTATCTGCTGAAAGAATTGTCATGTGGATAGTTTGGTTTAATGTCTCTGTCTTTTGATCTGCTTAAAGAATTGTCATGTGGATGTTTGGGAGTAATGCCGTGGGTTCTTTTATGTGCACTAAGTGCATGTTGCACACGGGACCTTGGTTTATTGTTTCATCTGAATGACTAGCATCCAGACCACCACTCAAGGTCTAGTGGAGGGAGAAAAAATACTGGCGACTTTGCCATGATTTGAACCAGTGCGCTTAGATTCTCTCACTTCCTAGGTGGAAATGTGATCTTGTGAATGAAATAATGAACTATTTTTAAAATAAATCTTTAGCATAACATATGCACCAGATGATTAAGTATTCATCACAATGTACATAACCTATTCTTTTTTCAACCATTGACATTTTTTTTGTTTTGGTTTTTTGATAGTATGGTTGTTCTGAATTTTATTCTGTTTCAATAATTTCGTTAAATAGTATCGCCAGTTTGCATGAAATTCAACAGAATTGAAGGAATCAAAAGCAATACATTTTTCTGTTAAATATTTGTTCTTAATAAGTGACTACTTGAAATTGAGTTATTTCTTTTCTCATTTTGCATTTATAGATACAGAAAAAGTAGATACAGAATTTTGCAAGGAGCAAAATCAGGTCTGATATTTCATTAGATTGAGTATCATTTCCTACAATTAAAATGGTCTCATTTAGGGGGAAAGATGAAAGGTCTTAAAATTGGTTACGTTTCCTCGTACCGGCCTCTTTTTCTTCACTGAATATAACAGATGTAATGCTCTAGAATAATTTGATTTACAGTTGTTTCTGAAAAGTGTATCTGATATTTGAACAGGCTTTTAATAACAGATGCATAACTTAAGAAATTAGTTTCTATATTGTACTTATTCATATAATCAGAAAACATCCAGAAACTTCCATCTTCCTCGCTCAGGTCAGCGATGCAGCTGAACACATGCTGGTCATAAGGATATTTTGTTACACATGATGATATTTATGAATGCTGAATTCCTGTACTTGTGATGTGTTTAAAAAAGTTGATTTGTTGAAAGTGTTTTGCTTGTGCAGTTACTCTGAAATGCAGAGTAAATTTCTCTCAAGCATGTTTTTAAACGCTGATTGTATTGTCTGATTTTCAGTTGTTTGCATATTATATACTGAGACATGGTCTGTTACACATCTGTTTGTAAGCATATTCATACTGGTCTATGTGTTTTGTTGGTAGATTCAGTCATTTTTAAAGATAAAATAAAAGCTGTAGTTTTTTTTGTGTGTGTAGATATGGTAGATTAGATGATTTTAGATTGCTTGATTGGACCCTGATACAGCAAATCTGAATCAGCCTGCATATCTTTCTGACCCAACCATATACATTAGAAAGTGATGAGTAGATCTTTAGAGAACAGAATAATAGAATTATTACTTTGTTGTTTACAAACACTGTGCAGCATCAGATAAAGTTGAATGAAACTTGCTGGAAATAGAATGTTGACTGCAGTGATACCTACGTGTGTTGAAAAAAAACATGCTGTTCAAAATAAGTTTTGCAACACTTGAGAAGGGGAGTGAAATAGCAGAGGTAAAGTGAGAAGACTGAGTTGTGGGGATGGATGATTCTGGTAAAAATGTCCATCTTGGACAGAGGGCCCTCCCAAAATGCCTGTTAATTCTGTTACATGACCGTTCACAGTTTAGAAATGTCATACTAAATGTTAAAGGACTCAACACCTGTTAATTCTGTTACATGACCGTTAACAGTTTAGAAATGTCATACTAAATGTTAAAGGACTCAACACCTGTTATTCTGATACAAGACCGTTAACAGTTTAGAAATGTCCTATTAAATGTTAAAGGACTCAACACCTGTTATTCTGATACAAGACCGTTAACAGTTTAGAAATGTCCTACTAAATGTTAAAGGACTCAACACCTGTTATTCTGATACAAGACCGTTAACAGTTTAGAAAGGTTCTATTAAATGTTAAAGGACTCGACACCTGTTATTCTGATACAAGACCGTTAACAGTTTAGAAATGTCCTGTTAAATGTTAAAGGACTCAACACCTGTTATTCTGATAAAAGACCGTTAACAGTTTAGAAATGTCCTGTTAAATGTTAAAGGACTCAACACCTGTTATTCTGATACAAGACCGTTAACAGTTTAGAAATGTTCTATTAAATGTTAAAGGACTCAACACCTGTTATTCTGATACAAAACCGTTAACAGTTTAGAAATGTCCTACAAAATATTAAAGGACTCAACACCTTTTATTCTGATACAAGACCGTTAACAGTTTAGAAATGACTCTGTCCCATTAAAGGTAAAAGAACTAGTAGTCTTTTACTGCCAACGGGGTAGTGAATTCATATCCATTGTGTCCAAGGTGGTCAGGGCACACATTCACACCTGAGTGGAGTGATGTAAACTGGAGTGAAGTGCCTTTCCCAAGGACGGCAGCACCATGCCGGAGTGGGGTTTCAAACCCTGATCACTGGTGAACGCGGGATCAGAAGTCCCACACTAAACTGATTCTGATTCTGCCACAGCCCCTCCACTGTGTCCTACATGCTGTCTGTTTTCATGTGTCTGTAACTGTAACGTTCACGTGTGTTACAGGACCTCTGATGTGCATACCTGATATCCTGCAAGTGGATGCACGCAAACAGTTCAGGCACCAGCAGGTCTACACATGAAGGAGATCAGAAAGATCACCACCCTTCACTCACCTTGACAGGTGCAATAGTCAAGTTGTTAAAGCGTTGGACTTTCAGTCTGAGGGTCCTGGGTTCGAATCTCGGGAACAGCACCTGGTGGGTAAAGTGGTGGAGATTTTTCTGAACTCCCAGGTCAAATGTGCAGACCTGCTAGTGCCTGAACCCCCTTCATGTCTATACGCATGCAGAAGATCAAGTACACATATTGAAGATCCTGTAATGCATGTTGGTGTTCCGTGGGTTATGCAAACAAGTACATACCCAGCATGCACACCTCTGAAAACGGAGTATGGTTGCATACAATGATGGGGTACATAAAAACGGTCATACATGTAAAATATTACATGTCTGTATCAGTGTATGTGTGTGTGACTGAAACCTGATTGAATGACACAGGAAACAAATGGTGAGTGTCCAATGGCAGCTGTCAGTCGGCTCTACCCAGATAGGCAACCTGTTGTGCAAATGACTCTGTGTTCGTACAGCACACAGAGCTTTGCCTCTAACCGAGGATAGGCGCTACATAAGTATCCGTATCACCATCATCTCCTTATGCACATGAAAGGGATCAGACACAACACTCGTTCTGCAACGCACCTTTTATTGCATGGCCGTGGCATTGGCTGTGTGCGCTCTTGAGGTATTGAGGTATTTCACTGAAAATGCCAAACAATGCTGTGTGCATGGGTGTAGTAGTCTGCTGGGAAGTTTACATTATTCTGAAAGATCCTGAACTTAGGACAAGATTGCATTGTATTGTATTTCTCTTTTCTCTGTGTGAAATGTGGGCTACTCTGCCCAGGGAGGGTGCATCGCTACACGGAGTGGATTTTTCTACAGAATTTTGCCAGGGACAACCCTTTTGTTGCCATGAGTTCATTTTGTGTGCACTAAAATGGACTCTTGTTGAGCAATAGGACCGATTGTCTGAGCATGTATCTGTGTGGACTAAGATGAAAATTCCTCAAAAGGCACACAGGAAATCATGAGCAGATCTTGATCTGATAAGACATTTCTTGGTTTCTCCTGTTGTTACAGAGTAAACCAGCAGCAGTGCTACAGTCCTGTAAAAAAAAAAGGGAACATACACAGTTGCATTGAAAGCGAATCTCGCTCTCTCTCTTTTTTTCACTGACAAAGCAGGGTGAGGGATAGACATTTTGAAATTCATACACTCTTCTTCCATTTCACAAATAACAGCCCATTAATTAATAATTTTCATTTTTATTGTTGTTCAACAGATATATATTTTATGGATGCATCTCTTAATTAATGGACATGTTAAAAAAGTCATTGGTATCAGCAGCACACAAGTAATTTTCCTGTTTAGGAAACGTTAATGCCACTTTTTATTAAAAGTTTTTCTGCAATCATGAAACAAAACAAACTACAGGGGAAAGGGTAGGACTAAATAATCCCCTCCAACCCTCATCCCAAACAATCCCCCCCCCCTCCCTGTCCTCACACAAAACAAAAAGACTTTCAATTTCACTTAAGTATACAAGAGCAGGGGTAATGTGTGATAAACAATGTGGTACATATTTGCAAACACAATGCAAGTTAAGTAAGTCTCTCCTGATGCAGTAACAGTAATGAAGATGCTCTCATAAAAATCCTTTCCGGCACACATACACAAACCCAACCTGCAAAAAGACGAAAGCCCAGGAAGGGATGGGGGTTGCATTTGATCCATCCGTTCGTTATCAAACCTACCCCAATATAAAGTTTGCCAGTCTGACAATGATCCTGATGATCAAACAAAGGCCAAAACAATCCAACAATAATTCGGTAATTCCTTTCTCAATATCATTTTTCAGGGTGGTGGGGGGCAGGGGAGTCTGGAAATTTGGTTTATTACGGTCAGCTTGCTCCCCTGCAGACACACACACACTCAAATGCTCCACACACACACACACTCAAATGCTCCACACAATTATGCATGATGATGTTAGTGTCCAGCAAGTGGGTATGAAACACTATACACACAATTCTGCAGTTGGTCATCAGTAGTAAAACAGTACTCTGCACAACACCGTTTGGCACTTTGGAACATTTCATGGTTTATGTACAGATTATACATGGGCACCCCCTCCCTCTCTCTCCACACCACATAAAGCTCCATTTTGATTCTACAGAAACAGAATACTGGTGATACATACCTTCCTACCCACCTGACAGGTTATAAGGTTGCATACATTTATATAGTAACAAGAGTACGAAAAAAAAAGACAATAAAAAAACAATCGGGTACATGTGCATTTAAACATCACCACTATAAAACCCATTTTAAACAGATATCAGAACAGCCTCTATAGTGAAACACAAAACTGTTTACTGGACATTTGACATTGTTGCTTATAGTTATTGTCCAGCTGACCACGAAGAGCCATACCAGGACTGCCCAACCAACACATTAAAACGGTCACTTCTGAAAAAAACAACAACAAAAAACCCAAAGAAACAAAAATAAACACCTGCCAAACAACACAGTTCATGGTAGGTACTGAAAGAACGCCAGCATCCCACATGGAAACACACAACTTTTCTTCACAAGACTAATGTCTGTTTTCTTTGCCATCATGTTTGGCTCACACATCTTAGCTGGCTGAGTGAGCACATCTTCATTCACAATGCATAATCTCAAATGAACAGCCGATGAATACTTACCACTATCTTCGTAGCTTGAAAAAAATGAGTTTTTCCTCCTCCCACAAAGTTAACTTGAAACTGAGAAGAAAACATTTCATAATTTTGATAGCAGTAACCCACACAAACACACCAATACGATATATATTATATATATATATACATATATATCTATATATATATCAACATTTGTAGTAGTAAGGTAATAACAATAAGGAAAGAGAAAACAGAAAATCCATACAAAGCACAAACATCAAGACACATAAAGACGATGCACATATTATGAAGTTTGGATTGGCCAGTGACCTCCAGATTTACCCGCAGAAAACCCCAAATGATTACATGCACAATAAAGAGCCACATTATCATGGAAATACTTTCTGTTAAAAAACAAAACAAAACAAACTAGTAAAAACATGAGTGCTTATCAATTTAACATGTGCAGTATGATGTAAACAACAACAATGAGAGAGAGAGAGAAATGTGATAATTACAGAAGGGAATCATTCATACACACATCCAAACCCCAAACTTACAAGATTGGGAAGAAACAAATATTCAAACAAATAATGTTTCTTGTTGTCACTTGGAGCCCAGCTGACCACAGATGATCATACCATGGCTGAAAAACTGTAAATATCGGTCCCATAGAACCCCCCCCCCCCCCCCCCCAAAAAAAAAGAAGAAAAAAAAAGAGAAGAAAATTAGGCACACCTAGTCACATTCATGCACAAAAACCTAGGACATGGCTCTGATGTTGACATTTCTGTCAATTTTTTTTTGCCAGAGGCCTAAAAGCAACAACAAACTAAACATCATACATAACTTACAACAAAATCATAATATAATAAGAGGCATAAAACACATCAAATCACAAACAAGAACCATTAAGCTGACGTAATACTGCAACAAATTATCTTCAAAACAATCTGCAGCATGGCTAATCGATCTGCATGTGCTGACTGCAACAGTATAAATTCACTATGAAGCAGCAGTAGCTCTACGATCCAAGCACATTACCAACTATTATCGGTTCTCACAAAAACAAAGAGTTGTATAAATTGCACACAATGAAATAAATTCACAAGGAATATTTCAGTTCTGCTGGCAGTGAAACTTTACCAGTGGAGATAAAACGAAAAAGAAGACAGAGCAAGGAAACAAATGCATGCTCTCAATGGGAAGCACAGGCTGAAAAAACCCAACACACACACACAGAAATCTGTTGTGACAAAAATGTGATACTATGCGAAACACTACATTCTGCACAAAACAAAAGAACCAAATCAAGTGAAAAGGACCGACACATCTATGGTCAACATTATACACACTTACGCATGCGCATACACACAGACGCAGACACACACACAAATCATCGAAACTCGAAAACGGTTGTCTGACTGATTCTGCATGAAAAAAACCCACGTCAATTGCAAGCTAGAATCACAGAGTACCAAGAACCTATTTAGAAAAATTTGGAAGACAATCATATTTTGGCCAAGCCTTTCAAATTCCAGTAAGCATTATACAATGCTATTGTCTATGTTTGGATGCATGATGCAGTGGTCAGTGATCTTACAGATTTCCTGTTCTGCAAAGTGAATCAGCTGTTCACTGAGAGGCAGGCGAGTGAACCTCCCAACAGTACTGAGTTTTGTCTTATAAAGTAGGTCTTCCAGTTGAATTTTCACACAGTATTCTATGCAAAGAATTCATCGCTACATGAGCGTTTAGCACATTTGTGCAAAGACATTTCATGTTGCACTGCTCAGTTTCAGTTTCAATTTCTCATGGAGGCGTCACTGCATTCAGACAAATCCATATACGCTACACCACATCTGATAGGCAGATGCCTGACCAGCAGCATAACACAACATGCTTAGTCAGGCCTTGAGTGCAAATTTGTTTACCTATCAGAGTGGATTTCTGATACAGAATTTCGCCTGAGGACAACACTCTCCTTGCCATGGGTTCTTTTTCGGTGCACTAAGTGTGTGCTGCAAAATGGGACCTTGGTTTATCATCTCATCCAAATGACTAGACGCTCAGTTTGATTTTCCAGTCAAACATGGGATAAATGATGAGAGTGGGATTCGAACCCAGACTCTCACGGACTCTCTGTATTGACAGATGAGCGTCTTAACCATTCTGCCACCTTCCTCCTAATATGGCTGATGTTTTCCCTAACGAATCACACAGCCCGTGTGTTCAGCACACACACCACAGCTGATCTTTTCCCTAACGAATCACACAGCCCGTGTGTTCAGCACACACACCACAGCTGATCTTTTCCCTAACGAATCACACAGCCCGTGTGTTCAGCACACACACCACACAGCGAGGCTGCTCTTCCTGGACAGCTCCAGAGAAGAAACCCACAGCGTGACACGCAGCAAAAGACAAACAAAACACCTCACCAGATACAAAAAAAAAGAGATGGAGAAAGATCACCCGTCCTCAATGAGTGTTGGAACTCTTTGTCTGAAAAGAAGGCACCTGATCAAATACCCTGAAAACTGATACGGTCATAGCATTCTGACCGAAACTCTAAGACCCAAGTCAGTTCCACACTTTTCCACAGTGAAAGACAAGCTCGACATTCGCATCCTGAACAGGAAAAACATTCAACACACACATGTAATCAATACAAAAGAAAACAAGAGAGGCAAGGCCTTCAAGACTCACTTGTGATACAACTTAAAACAAAATCGTTTAAAAAAATCATTAAAATGTGTTCTGTATTTGATGTTATAAATCTTCAGGTTAAAATTTTTTTAAAAGCCATAAAAGCAGATTGGAAGCAGGCATGTTCTGGTGAGAGGAACCAGTCTTACTAACAACGCTAATCTGTGTCTACAAATGCCATTTAAAAATGATAATCAAACATGTTTCTGGGGTTTTTTTTTGCATTATAAATCGGTCATTGTATTCGAGGTGATAATGCCGTTTAAATCATGTTATTTTGGTATATCTCGGGCATTTAAAAAATTCTTAAAAGTCCGCGGTAAAGGAGACGTTGCCATCGCCTCAAGCACACCGCAACATGTATCCGCTTTCTCAACATCTGCGGAGATCGTGTTCGACAGGCTCAGCCGGCAGAAACTACAACCCAGTCCATTTGATTTCTCTTTTATGTACATTCTTGTGTATTCAGTATCCACTTTAAAATATTCATATGCAGTTAACACATCGATGATGTGTTAGTGTCTCTGTATGTGTTCTGTCCAGAATTTGTATTTCTTTTCTTTTAATTGCGAACTAGAAAAAACAAGATCTGCACAGACCAGTCTAGACAAGGCTGACCGAAACTAAGTGAAACGGTCGATTCAATATTTCTTTTATGTTCACTCTAGTTAATTTATTGTCCACATTAGAATATTCACATACAGTAAACAAGTTGATGGTGTAGTTAGTGTCACTGTATGTATTCTGTCCAGAATTTGTATTTCTTTTCTTTTAATTGCAAGCAAGAAAAATGATGTCATGCCATCTTCTTCCCGAACATAGCCTACGTTCCAGAGATTGGGAAGCGGTATTATGTTTTTTTGGATCCGGATTGAGCCTCAACAAAATAAACCATTTATGATCCAAAAATACAGACACACACACAGACAACTGAACATCAGGTTATAACACACTCACTTTGTTTACCTAAGTGAGTCACAAACAAACAAACAAAACCACCTACCAACCAACCAACCAACCAAACACAAAACTCTTCCACATTTTTGAGGGTGGTGACCATGGCCCATTTGTGGTGGGCTGAGCTTAAGGCAACATGATTTGATTTTACAATAATTGTCACACTATATTGGAGTACAGAACTGAATTTACAACCAGCAAAACTCTTTACTGTGTACAATCATCAAACAGATTCTAATTCAATGGAAATCAATGTTATTGTCCTAACACTACCCCATCACCACCACCACCACCAACCCCCCCCCCCCCTCCCCCCACAAAAAAACATAACAATATGTGAATGAAACCCAACATATCATAGCAAACATAATTTATGTCAAATCAGCTTTGGTTGATTTATTTTCATTGTAAATGTGATAATTTAGAAATGAACAATAAAAATCAACTACAAACAAACTCCACCCTTTTGCTTCCAACCCAAACCTCCAACAAAACCTATCAAAATAGCAAGCAGTGAAGTGGACCATTGCCAATGTCTATGTTTGATAAACGGGTGACTGTACGTTACAATGTGCAAGCCTTTTCCAACCTGACAGGCAAACACAGACACCAATCTGCCTTTGTGCTGGAACACTTCATAATAATAATAATGTACATTTATACAGCGCCCTTTCTCTCTAAGAGCTCATTTATACAGCGCCCTTTCTCTCTAAGAGCTCATTTATACAGCACCCTTTCTCTCTAAGAGCTCATTTATACAGCGCCCTTTCTCTCTAAGAGCTCATTTATACAGCACCCTTTCTCTCTAAGAGCTCAGGGCGCTTTACATGAAAGAAAAATATCACAAGTTACATAAATCATTCATGACCACTCTTTCTCAACCCCCCCCCCCTTCCCTCCCACTCACACTATCCCCCTCCCACTCTACACACATCCAAAGTGAGCTGACATGGGTGGTGTTGGAGAACAAGGAAACTGAGAGCGCTTATGGACAGGTTTTAAAAAGATGAGTTTTTAGTGATGAGCGAAAAGCAGAAATAAAATCAGATGCACGGATATGATGAGGAAGGTTGTTTCAGATGTGAGGAGCAGCAAAGAAGAACGAACGTTCACCAAAGCCTCTTGTATTGACAGTCTGATCCAAAAAACCATAAACCGCTTCCCAGTCTCTGGAATGTAGGCTATGTTTACGAAGAAGATGGCAAGACAGCCTTTTTCTTGCTTGCAATTAAAAGAAAAGAAATACATGACTTCATGTGTAAATGCTGGCAGAGGATCAACTCATTAACATGAAAACACTTTATAATCAACTTTCTTATATTACTCAGGTCATTTCAGACTCATGATGTTGAACTCCCCCCCCCCCCCACGACCCCCACCCTCCCACAAAAAAACAAAAAACAAAAAACAGAAGCATTCTATGCATTACTTTTCATTTACCATAATACACCAGCAGCATTTCATGAAAGCTCTTAGTTACTGATACTGATCAAACAATATTCAGTGCACACTGAAATAGGCCTGGCTCTGTATCACTTCTTTTGATTTAATGCAATATGTATGAAAATGATTGTCAAAAAAAAAAAAAAAAAAAAAAAGAGGATGAGAATTTTCGGATCATCCACAACCTGCTTTAAAAGTGGAGGCAGAAATTCAAGTGATGTTATGTACAGATTTGTTCTTTGATGCTCAGGTCAAAATTCCATCAGCAAGCAACACAGGTACTTGTAACCCTCTCACCCTGAGAAACGCATCGATGCAACTGTTTATGAGGGTGCTCGGACAGGGTGATCTCTTCAATCTCAGCTGAGAAATGGCAAACAACACTGGAGAAACAGCAAGCACCAACTTTCCCAGCTACAGTCGAGAAACACAAACACTAGAGCAACACAAATCATACCTTTCACACACACACACACACGCACACTGAACAACAGAATGGTGGATTTGCAAAGGGTTCAGCTCAGCCCTGTCACAGGCAGAACTGTTGCCTGAAACTGGAAGCCACTCGGATAAATGTTACTGTCGTCAGAGAAAGGGGAGAATTAATTCATACACTGATATCTATATACTGCTCTTTAAATAAAACACGGTAGTCAGAGAAAGAGGAGAATTAATTCATACACTGATATCTATATACTGCTCTTTAAATAAAACACGGTAGTCAGAGAAAGAGGAGAATTAATTCATACACTGATATCTATATACTGCTCTTTAAATGAAACACGGTAGTCAGAGAAAGAGGAGAATTAATTCATACACTGATATCTATATACTGCTCTTTAAATAAAACACGGTAGTCAGAGAAAGAGGAGAATTAATTCATACACTGATATCTATATACTGCTCTTTAAATAAAACACGGAAAGTCGTCCAGCTCCTAACACTGAGCTTCCTAGAGATCCACAACCACATTTCCCACAGCAGTGAAGTGACAAGACAGCCTTGTTGACATGGATGAGTTCTGGGATGAGGTACTGTGTCCCCTGCCTTCACTGTCAACCCACCAGGGTTCTTCCCACACACATGAGACTGATAAAAACTCCATACTTTCTGTTTTTATCCAGACCAGAATGAAAGACTGAATCATTCGGCAACATCATGGAGAAAAGAGACTGGCAGATATCCCGGTACCTAAAACTCTTTTGTCAAATGGTAACATAAAATTCTTGGCAGATATCCTGATATCTGAAGCACTTTAGTTGCACAGTAAAATTCTTGGCAGATATCCTGGTATCGAAAGCTATTTTGATGAATGGTAAAATTCTTGGCAGATATCCTGGTATCTGAAGCACTTTAGTTGAACGGTAAAATTCTTGGCAGATATCCTGGTATCTAAATCTCTATTGTTGAATGGTAAAATTCTTAGCAGATATCCTGGTATCTAAATCTCTTTTGTTGAATGGTAAAATTCTTGGCAGATATCCTGGTATCTAAATCTATTGCTGAACGGTAAAATTCTTGGCAGATATCCTGGTATCTAAATCTCTATTGTTGAATGGTAAAATTCTTAGCAGATATCCTGGTATCTAAATCTCTTTTGTTGAATGGTAAAATTCTTAGCAGATATCCTGGTATCTAAATCTCCATTGTTGAATGGTAAAATTCTTAGCAGATATCCTGGTATCTAAATCTCTATTGTTGAATGGTAAAATTCTTAGCAGATATCCTGGTATCTAAATCTCTATTGTTGAATGGTAAAATTCTTAGCAGATATCCTGGTATCTAAATCTCTATTGTTGAATGGTAAAATTCTTAGCAGATATCCTGGTATCTAAATCTCTATTGTTGAATGGTAAAATTCTTAGCAGATATCCTGGTATCTAAATCTCTATTGTTGAATGGTAAAATTCTTAGCAGATATCCCGGTATCTAAATCTCTATTGTTGAATGGTAAAATTCTTGGCAGATATCCTGGTATCTAAATCTCTATTGTTGAATGGTAAAATTCTTAGCAGATATCCTGGTATCTAAATCTCTATTGTTGAATGGTAAAATTCTTAGCAGATATCCTGGTATCTGAAACTCTTTCACTGAATGGTATAATTCCACAACTGTTCCACAACCAGGTGGGCAAAACTTATCTCCCCCAGACTTTTCCAGCCCTGGAAATGGTTCTCTGATTTCTGCCAGACTTTTCCACACTTTTCCATGACTGCATGACTCCTGCTCTCCGCTCAATGTGTGAACCCATCGCTACATTCCCACTCCATGACAAACACGTCCACTGCCTGTGTGCCAGACAGCGCCTCACTGACATCCCCTGCGGGGCGCGGGGCCAGAAACACTGTCATCACTGGCCCAGGTGCCGGTCATTTTGTCCATACTGTGTCCGTGCCTGCAGGCAGTCACTGTTCACAGCTCCTCAAAGAACGCCACCCTGGCTTTGGAGGAATTGGCGCTTATCTGAAAAGGAAATCAAATCAAACTTTTAAAGTGGTTTTTTTTTTTCTTTTTCAGCACAACGGGATATATTCTTAGATAAGATTTCTCAAAACAAATCAGTAATTATATGTTGTCATGAACCAACTTGAAGATCAATGGCACATTCTTGCTAAACCATAGTGACTGATTATTCTCGAGTTTTTCAGGACTGGTCTCAAGTCATTTCAAGTACATCCAATGCAGTAATGTGTGTATCTAACAAACATTTGTATAAGTAATGGAGACATATATATATATATATATATATATATACAGAAACTGAGATAGTGAGACAGACAGAGAGAGAACTCAAACGTTTTTATTCAAAGATTAAGACTTTAGGCATAGCCTATTTTTCCAATCTGTCCTTGCTAATCTACATCTATTACAAATAGCACACACATAAATGAAGGGAAAAGGTATTCATGCAGAAGGACATACATAATGAAGAAAACAACCTGTCCTCCCCCCACACCCACGCACACACACACACACACATGCGCGCGCACACACACTGACAGGCCCCCCCACCCCCTCCGACACCCACCCACACTAAGACTGATAGATGGATAGGACAGAGAGAGAGAGAGAGAGAGAGAGAGAGAGAGAGAGAGATGTCATCAGTATACAAGTTCCACTGCCAGAAACATCCGGGTGTTCAAAAGGTACAGTATTGTTACTGCCTCTGAAATCTACGTGTGGCAAGTGCAACATATTACAGTGACTACCACTGAGTGAGAGAAAGAGAGAGAGAGAGAGAGAGAGAGAGATACTCACAGAGAGAAAGAGAATGAATGAATGAATGAATGAATCTTTATTTTCCAATGGTGAAGATATTAGCACTTTGGCCGACTTACACATCTGCCGTTGTTCTAAGAGACACACAAACATGTACGCATATAAATGTAGTTATACTGAATACTTAATACATGTATAATGTATGAGTATAACACAGCGTCAAACTGGGAGACACAACATCGCTCACATCTGTACGGAACGGAAGCGAGTAACACACACACGCACACACACGCACACACAGACACACACACACCAAGGGAAAAGCAACAACAAAACCCTAGCATGAATGCTACACATGAATGATTCAAGTGAAATTAACACAGAAAAGTAATGATAAAATTTTAAACACAGATGTAAGAGACATAAAAGACATAAAAGACAGCAAATAAGGCGACGGGTAATAGGGATATGGACAGATAGACACATTATGTGAAAGTCAGAGAGAGGGAGAGACAGAGGGGAGAGAGAGAGAGAGAGAGAGAGAGAGAGAGAAACCATGCCGACGATCTGTCCACCACACACTCACCTTTTGCAGGGTGGAGTATTTGTTGTCTCCCCTCTGCAGACTCTCCTCATGCAGGCGGTCGAGGTCTGAGAGGTGTGTGTCAGCCCTCATGTCCTCCATCTCTGTCTTCAGCTCCTTCAGCCGCTCCTGAAGGTGCCGGCTCTTCTCGATGCAGTCGATGCTGGATAGGGATCATGGGTCATAACTACTGTCAGTCGTCTGTATTCGTTATTTTATTTTTTATTACTATTGCTTTTCTTTTATTATTATCATTATTATTGGAAATTTTTTTTTCCTAAAATTACATTTATCTAACATACTTACCGTGACCCACTAGTGCAGACTCTGGCAGGGAGTCCGATTCCTGTCCTGTGCAAAGTACTACCCGCCTATGCAGAGAAAACGAAAGTAGCTACGGCCGATAACCTCCCGGAAGTAGGTTACCTCCCCTCTGAATCCCTGTCTAGCTGCCTCTTTTTCCGGCAGCCATCTTGACTCCTGATCCTGTGCTCTTCATACGGCCAAGTTTTTTTCGTATTTCTGTCTGTCTATCGATTCTTTGACACTCATGTTTTGTATCTGACGAAGACTTGTATCAGGTCACAAACTTACTTTGCTCGTTTGGCCAAGCGAGCTAAAATTATGGTGCAATCTCAATCGTAAGGGCCCCCTATTATTATCATTATTATTATCATTTTTCGTGGATGATGGATCACAGGCGCAGTGCAAGGAAGGAGATGGAGAGGCAGACAGAAAACAGACATGGGAGGACACTATCCCAGAATGGACAGGCCTGAGACTGAGGAACGCCCTGACGGAGAAAAGACATGGGAGGACACTATCCCAGAATGGACAGGCCTGAGACTGAGGAACGCCCTGACGGAGAAAAGACATGGGAGGACACTATCCCAGAATGGACAGGCCTGGGACTGAGGAACGCCCTGACGGAGAAAAGACATGGGAGGACACTATCCCAGAATGGACAGGCCTGGGACTGAGGAACGCCCTGACGGAGAAAAGACATGGGAGGACACTATCCCAGAATGGACAGGCCTGAGACTGAGGAACGCCCTGACGGAGAAAAGACATGGGAGGACACTATCCCAGAATGGACAGGCCTGAGACTGAGGAACGCCCTGACGGAGAAAAGACATGGGAGGACACTATCCCAGAATGGACAGGCCTGAGACTGAGGAACGCCCTGACGGAGAAAAGGCATGGGAGGACACTATCCCAGAATGGACAGGCCTGAGACTGAGGAACGCCCTGACGGAGAAAAGACATGGGAGGACACTATCCCAGAATGGACAGGCCTGAGACTGAGGAACGCCCTGACGGAGAAAAGACATGGGAGGCCAATATCCCAGAATGGACAGGCCTGAGACTGAGGAACGCCCTGACGGAGAAAAGGCATGGGAGGCCAATATCCCAGAATGGACAGGCCTGAGACTGAGGAACGCCCTGACGGAGAAAAGACATGGGAGGACAATATCCCAGAATGGACAGGCCTGAGACTGAGGAACGCCCTGACGGAGAAAAGACATGGGAGGACACTATCCCAGAATGGACAGGCCTGAGACTGAGGAACGCCCTGACGGAGAAAAGACATGGGAGGACAATATCCCAGAATGGACAGGCCTGAGACTGAGGAACGCCCTGACGGAGAAAAGGACCACAGAGAAATGGGCAGTTAACTAGTAGAAGAAGAAGAAGACAAAGATGGAGATGATGAAGAAGAAGCAGCAGAAAAAGAAGATGACAACAAAGAAGAAGAAGAAGACAAAGAAGAAGAAGAAGCAGAAAAAGAAGATGACAACAAAGAAGAAGAAGAAGACAAAGATGGGGGTGGAGAAGAAGAAGAAGAAGAAAAAAAAGAAGCATATAACAAAGAAGAAAAAGAAGAAGGAAAAGAGGAAGAAGTAAAAGAAGAATAAGACGAAGAAAGACGACGACTCCTCACCGTTCTTTCTCCAGGTCAAGGTTCAGCTGATCCATGTCCCCACTGATGAGGTCACAGCTGACCTCCGTCATGTCTGGGGTGGAGCTGCTGTTCAGGGCCGGCGTGTCCAGGTGAAGGCCGGCCGACAGGTCCGAGGCCAGCACCTGCAGCTGACTATACGGCTGTGTGAACAATAGTAAGTACATTCATTTAGTGCTTTCAAACCCCTCAAAGCACTTTACAATATCACATCAGTCAGATACAAACTACACACACACACTGCCCCCAACCCCTCCCACACACCCTCATTCTACACCACTGATGAAACAAACAAAAAATCAAGACTTTTCCAAACCTTAAAGGGCAAAAGAATATTTTTCAAGACTTTTCCAGCCCAGGAAATGGTTCTCTCATTTTTCCAAGGCTTTACCAGCCCTGGGAATGGTTTTCTTGTTTTTCCAAGGCTTTTACAGCCCTGGAAAGGGTTCTCTTATTTTTCCAAGACTTTTCCAGCACAGAAAATGGTTCTCTCATTTTTCCAAGACTTTTCCAGCACAGAAAATGGTTCTCACATTTTTCCAAGACTTTTCCAGCACAGAAAATGGTTCTCACATTTTCACAAGGCTTTTCCAGCCCTGGAAACGGTTCTCACATTTTCCCAAGGCTATTTTTCTAGCCCAGAAAAAGGTTCTATCATTTTTCTAAGACTTTTCCAGTCCAGAAAATGGTTCTCTAATTTCTCTTCTTCTTTTTTTTTTTCCAGCCCAGAAAATGGTTTGCTTATTTTTCCAAGACTTTTCCAGGGTTCCCAAACAGGGAACCCTGTGAGTTCTGTGATCAAAGACTCTCACCAACTGATAGGACGGTGCGGTGGTGTTGGAGCGCGACAGATCTAGGAGAGTTGTCTTGGCTATTCTTTCAGCCGTCCTCGCCTTCAGCAGCTCTTCCTTCAACAGCTCTGACTCCCTCGCTCTGTGGACGCAGAAACAAGCAACTGCTGACGGCAACTGTTCTCTTTTCAAGTGATAAAAAGGAAATTTTCTATCTAAAATTACGTTTAAATAAGATACTTACCGTGACCCCACTAGTGCAGACTCCGGCAGGGGTCTGACATTCCTGTCCTGTGCAAACTACTATCTGCCTATGCAGAGAAAAAGAGAGCAACTATGGCTGAAAACCTCCCGGAAGTAGGTAACGTCCCCTTTGTCCCCCTGGCTAGCGCCCTCTTTTGACGGCAGCCATCTCGACACCTGTTCCTGTGCACTTCATACGGCTAAGTTTTCTCAGTCTGGGCCCTCTACCTCTGGCCCTCTCAACAACGCCAACCCCACGCCACCTCCACTTCCTCCGCTACCTCCGGTCGACTCCAGACCCCCACTACCCACTACGCCTCCTCCGGCGACTTCAACAGGTTTGTTACCACAAACACAGGTCAGTGGTACCATTCATATTTCTAATTTCGATCCGCGAACGGACTCAACGTGATCCGCGATTTCTCGGCTCTGCCAGTCGGCAGTACCCGGGTCGACCTCCTCTATCCCTTTCCCCACGCCCACAGTCTCAACAAGGGATTACAGCACAAACCCTTTGGGGAAACAATGAAAAGATGCATGAATGTAATAATGATAATATAACAATAGCACTTGTTAATGTATCCTCCACACCCCAAAAGGATTTGATTTTTTTTTTAATCCTTGAAGTAACAATTAGTCAAAAGAATTTTGCCGATAAAGAAATCTCTCAATACATTCTTTTTTCGGGGGGTAGAGGGTGGGGGTGGGGCGTGCCAGTTTTTTTTTTTCCTCCATCCCCTCTGACATGGGGTTGATGGGTGTTAGTGTTGTGACACAATGCGTCATCAAAACATTCACCTCCTCTCTACCAGCCACTGTGGTGAAGTGGTTAGCGTCACAGACTGACAACTGGGAAGCTGTGGGTTTGATACCCATCAGAAGTGGGTTTTTTCCCCCCCCGACCTGTGGCCAGCTCCCACCCACAGCTGAGTGTGCTATGGGGCCACACAGTCGAGCATTATCCGCTTCACGTATATGTCTTTGGAAGTGTTGTTCCTTCTTGATGTTTTTGATGTTTTTATTCTTGATGTTTTTATTTGATGTTTTTATTTATGTATTGTTGTACAATATCTTATGGTCTTAACGTGTGTGTGTATGTGTGTGTGCGTGTGCGTGTGTGTGTGTGCGTGCGTGCGCGCATGTCATTTCTAGTAATCTATACCCTTTTTTGTTGGATGTTTTCATTTGTTAATATTGTTGTGCAATACCCTATTGTCTTCACATGAGTATGTGTGTGGAGGGGTTAGTATATCATCAGCTATTGGGAATTCTTATTTGACTAGTTTTAATCTCTTCTTATGTTGCGCATGATTTTATGCCAGTGTTTACAACGAGCCTGTGATTGCACAACTTAATTTCCATGTGGATTAATAAAGTGTTTTTGATTTGATTTGATTTGATTTGATTTCCTGACCAACACTGCAGGTGCCTGTTTTTCTTAGCCTGGTTGATGCTGGGACAGAGTCATTGTGAGAGTACAGCCTTGTGAAGACATCAGTGTAATTTGTTGCACTTGTATATGTATTTCTTTTTTTCACAACAGGTCTCTCTGTGTGAAATTCGGGCTGCTCTCCCCAGGGAGAGAGTGTCACTACACCACAGCGCCACCCCCCCCCCTTTTTTTTTTTCTGTGTGCAGTTTTCTTTGTTTTCCTATCGAAGTGGTTTTTCGTACATAATTTTGCCAGGAACAACCCTTTTGTTGCCGTGGGTTCTTTTACATGCGCTAAGTGCAAGCTGCACACAGGACCTTGGTTTATCGTCTCATATAAATGACTAGCGTCCAGACCACCACTCAAGGTTTAGTGGAGGGGTTACCTACTTCCGGGAGGTTATTGGCCGTAGTACTTTTGTTTTCTCCTCATAGGCGGATAGTAGTTTGCACAGGACAGGAATGTCAGACCCCTGCTGGAGTCTGCACTAGTTGGGTCACGGTTAAGTATGTGTAATTAAAAAGAAGGTTTACCTTCTCTCTGAATCCTCCACCAGTTTTGTGGCGATCAGCTCTGCCTCCCTCAAGCGGCGCTCCATCAGCATGCGTTCCTCTTCAGTCTGCAACATCAGTCAGGTGTTCCTCTTACCACTCCCCGTCATCGCTTACATCACAAAACAACAACAACAACAACAAGAAAGAAAGAAAGAAACAAAAGTCAATTAATGATTAAAGGAACTTGATATGGAATTAAGGATTACAATACTGGACACACACAGTCAATTAATGATTAAAGGAACTTGATATGGAATTAAGGATTACAATACTGGACACACACTCTCACACACACATATACATAAATAGCAAAAAACATAAAACTATTTCCCAGACAACTAAAGAGAAAACTTAAGTGAGCCAAAAAACTGATATGCAAACACACACACACACACACAAACCTTCTTTCAGATATTATAAAATAAGCTGATGTGCATTCATGCACACACACACACACACACACACAGTCACACTGAAGGCCTGATCGGTGCTTTGGGTTTATGTGCAGATCAGGGTTCTTCCCTGTTTTTATTTCATTTTATTATTACAGCGGATGTGATGCAGCATATATGGATCAGTCCACACGCTTTGACACCTCCTTGAAACTGAAATTCACACTTACACAAAATGCATTCTCTCAGACAACCAAAAAAAGACCCAAAACAAAGAAACAAAAACAACAACAAAAAACTGTGTGTGCACGAACAGATGTCCACAAACACTGACTCACAAAAGCACAAAAAACATTTCTTAGAAAACAAAACAAAAAAATCATGCACTCATGCACGCATGCACACAACATCACACCACACCACACCTACACACACATACACCACACCACTCACACACACGCACACCACCCCACACCATAAGAATGCACACACACACACACGTCACACAATAGCACACACACCACACACAAACTCCCCTCGCCCCCTCCTCACACCACGCCACGCCACACCACACACATGACCAACCTTTATAGCAGAAATTTTGATGCGGTGGACTTCAGCCTCTGCCTCCGCCGCCTTCTGCGTCAGAAGCTTGGATTCCTCGTCCAACACCTTCACCTTCTCTGCCAGCAGTTCTGCCGTCTCTTCTGACCGCATCTGGAAACCACACAACACAGTGCTCCTGTCTGTTAAACAACACACACACACACACACACACAACTCTCATTCTCCTAGACAACTAAAAAGAAACAAAAAATACTGAAGGGCACACACACACACAACACTACACCACACAAAACTCTCACTCTCTCAGACAATTAAAAAAAAATAACCCACAATCTGATGAACACTAACATACACTTACAAACACACACACACACGACTCACACTCTCTCAAACAATGATAAAAGCAACTGATACTCATGTGTGCGCACACACACACACATACAGAACTCATACTCTAAGACATAAAAAAAGATATACACAAACACACACATGCACAAAACTCATTCTCTCTGACAATTAAATGCATACATGAGTGTGCATTTGTGTGAACAAGTCCTGACTGAATGACACTGGAAATGAATGACAAGCACCTGAAGGCCGCTATCAGTCAGCTGGATTTACCCAGGTAGGCAACCTGTTGTGCAAATGGGCTCCATGTTTGTAAGACTTACAGTTTGGTCTACAACCAAAGATTGGCACTATATAAGTATCAATGATAATAATAATAATGCCTACGTACACACACAAATATGACCATCTCCCACGAAATGATAGATAACTTGCGCTGCATTAAATTGCACTACAGACAAAAACAGTGCTGAGTGTCCATCTGGGGTAAATCGAGTTTTTTTGCACCAGTGCATAGTTCAACCTCTAAATTACAACATATCTCGCTGTTCTTGCCGAATTCAAACTATAAATTTGAAAATTTAGTTAATTTCTGCACCTATGTACTGATATTGCGGAGCAATCATCTCGAAAAACAGCATATTTTACATTAATATCTATTTGATATCTTAATAGAATACATTAACATCAAAGAAAAAAAAATTACTAAAAATAAACATGCAGGTAAATACATAAAAACATAATAAAGTGGAAATGGAAGATACTTTGAGGGCAAATCACTGAAATAAAAAATGAACATACTTTGAGGGCAAATCACTGAAATAAAGAATGAACATACTCTGAGGGCAAATCACTGAAATAAAGAATGAACATACTTTGAGGGCAAATCACTGAAATAAAGAAGGAACAAAAATGGGCCGCACTCAGTGAACTCCTGCACACCCACCCACACTGGCATATTTAAAGTTAAAAAAAAAAAAAAAAACCACCAAAAAAACAATAAAATTCAATAAAATTCACAGATTTATTTCAATTCTTAACAAAATCAAAATTTAGATGTGCATTATTCTAATTTTGATGTAAAAGAAATGAAAACGAAAGCAGCTTTGTTTGTTGCGAGATCAAGAGGAAAAAAAAAATCTTTTACACCCCGACACAACCATTCAAAATTACATTGATATTTTCATCAAGTGTGATTATCATAGCCAAAAGCACGTACAGACCCTAGTTTGATAACCTGTCTGACTTTCGCAGGCATACAGCTTAAACAAACCCCCTCTACTAGGGAAAAATCTCAGGAGTCAGTTGCAAAAACTTTGAAGCTGTTTTTCTCAAAATGGCTGCCGCACTACTAACACACTTTGAACTACCATAACTTCTACATTTTGTAACCTGGGAACATGTTTTATGCATCACTGGAAAGGTCTTTTCATCTTCTTTCCAACGGTATATATATTTTTATATCCTAAAAAATCGACTTATCTATCATTTTGTGGGTCACAAATGCATTCTTTCAGACAATGAAAAACAAAACAAAAGACAACTGATGCACACTGATGCAAATATATATACACACAAAATTCATTCTCTCAGAAAGTATAAAAAAACCAACTGATGTTCACTAATCAAACACTGTGAATATGTACAATATAAGCATCAACAGTAATAATGCACACACATAGACACAACTCTTTCACTCAATCAATCAACTGATGTACACTGATGCATACACACTCACATGTACACAAACTCATTCTCTAAGAATGTACACTAATGAACACACACACACATACACAAACTTATTCTCTCAGACAACTAAAAAAAAACCAGCAACTGATGCAAACTCAAGCATATATACATACACACACACTCTCACACACATACACACACACAAAAGAACTCATTCTCTTAGACACAACAACAACAAAAAAGTGACACAAACACTCACCCCCCATCCCCAACCCTTTATAGCTGAAATTTTTAACGGATAAAATGCGCATATATTATAATGCATTCATATTTTCATGCCATCATATGTACATTGCTTCCTGTTAAAACAAAATACTACCTAACATACTGATCACTCCATCACAACAAAATGAAACAAACAGAAAAATAAATACCGCATTTTGCATTACTGAATTACAATTTCTCTTTTCTAAAATCTCAGAGAATTTTTTTTTAAAGTCATATTCAAAATAACTATATAATTTCTCTTTGTGAGATAATAAAGTTATTCTTTTTTCATCTTATCTGACAACTCACTCACAGAAGAATTACAACTTTGTACCCATTGTACTGTATTCTATTACTTTTTTCTTACAACACAGTTCTCTGCGCAAAATTCGAGCTGCTCTCCCTGGGAAGAGCGCGTCAACACACTGCAGCATCACCCTTGATATCCTTTCTATGTCTAAGCCATGTGCTGAAATAAACACAGAAAGTCTGACTACACGACAAAAGAATGTGTAAGACCCAATACCCGTGAATCCTGAGCCATCCGGACTTCCTCCTGCAGATGCATCAAACGTCTCTCCATCTCTTCCTTCTCCCTCACTGCCTCCTCTCGCAGCTGTTTCTCTCGGGCCAGCCGTGTCCTGTCCAGCTGAAACAATACCCTTCGTTCAACGCCTCATGCAGGCTTTCAATGAGAGGGAGGAAGATGGCAGAAAGGTTAAGACGCTTATCTGCCAATGCAGTTTCTGTGAGGGTCTGGGATCGCGCTTTCTCACAAGTTTGACTGGAAAATCAAACTGAACATCTAGTTATTCGGATGAGACGATAAACGAGGTCCCACGTGCAGCACTCACTTGAAGCGCTGAAAAAGAACCCATGGCAACATAAGTGTTGTCCTCTGGCAAAATTCTGAAGAACAAATCCACTCTGGAAGGTACACACATATATATGCATCTACTCAAGGCCTGATGCTCACACAATACAGCGTTACAAATATACATACACGATCAGCTAACTACTTCCATGTATGAGAAAGGGTCTAGAGGAATATGTTGCTGGAAGAGGAAAGTCTTGAGGTTAGATTTAAAGGAAGGCAGTGAGGGGCTGTGACAGACGTGGTAAAGCAGAGTTCCATACTTGAAAAGCAGATGATGAAAAAGCTCGACCACCATGCTTTTCTCTTTTGTATTCTGGGATGTGGAAGGTTCTATCATCAGCAGCAGAGCGAAGAGAACGGGGGGGTACATAGATTTGAAAGATATCAGAGTGGTATTGGGGTGCAGTTCCAGATATGACAAGGTAGCAGAGACAGGCAGCTTTGTATTTGATTCTTTGCTCAATGGGTAATCAGTGCAACTCTTCTAGAAGGGGTGTGCAGTGTGTGGATCTTTTTGCTTTATAAATCAGTTTGGCGGCGGAGTTTTGTACCTGCTGTAGTGGTCTGAGGAGTGTTTGCGGACAACCGATGAGAAGAGAGTTGCAAATGTCTAATCTAGAGAGTATGTATGAACCAACTAGTGTTTTTTAATAGCATCATGATTTTTGCAAGCGTGCTTGCATTGAAACATGCGACAAGACTTCTGCTCATCCCGCAGCATCAACGCCTCCTGTCCAGCCCCACCTGCTTCCTGGCTTTCTCCTCACGGGCCTGGCTCTTCATCTGCTGGATCTCCATGGAGTCTGGCTTCCTTCGGCGCATGAACAGTTCATGGTTCCCCACGCACAGCTCCAGAATCTGCACATCAACAGAGTGTGTTGGAACAGTGTGGGAGACAGAAGGCAGCCCTGAAAGACTCCAACCAAAGTATGGAACCACTCTCCCATAGCAACATGTGTGAGTACCACAATGGTCACTTGCAGTATAGTTGCATGGATGGTGTTAATAAGCTTTTTCATGACATTAAATTTCCTTTAGATTTGAAAAACAAACAAACAAACAAAAAACCCACGCAAAACAAAGGCCTTTTCTGTAAATGCAAATTCCAAAAACAGCAAAAGCAAATCAAATCCAGAAGTGTATATTCAGCAAGTCTTTTTTTTTTTTTTTTTTTTTAACATATCTGTAATAAGATTAAGAAATAATGATTATGAATAATGCATGTATCATACAGCTAAATCAATTCAACTTTTCCCCACTGGATATAACAGATGCAGCTGATAAAAAAAATTTTTTAAACTAAAATTTACATGCATGCAAATGAATAGGACTGAACACTACACACACACAAACACTTGCAAATAGATGCATAGAGGGAAAACAAACAGCAAGAGCTGACAATACTGATTCACACTCACCAGTTATACAGTTTCAGTTTCAGCAGCTCAAGGAGGCGTCACTGCGTTCGGACAAATCCATATACGCTACACCACATCTGCCAAGCAGATGCCTTACAGTACGTCCAATATACTTCTCAGTTCAGCTGCGCATTCAGATAAGACCCAACAGCTTCCATACAATAAAAACTGAATGTTCTAAACGTATCCCCATAAATTCCAACAATGTCAATTTTCCTAGCTCTCAACTGACCAGTTTGTTGATTCGCTGCTTTGGTGCCAAGAAAATAAAATCCACCGCTTTCTTGTCATTCATCTTGATGACAAACTGTAAGAAAGAAAAAAAACAAACAGCAAAGTTAGGATGAACGATAAATAAAACAAAATAAACAATGGTATATTTTAGCCCGATCGCCCAAACGAGCCACATAATTATGCGATCTGGTTGAAGACACAATTGGACAAACAACAAGGACGCCAAAGAATCGACAGACAGATAGAAAATACGAAAAAACTTAGCCGTATGGAGAGCACAGGAACAGGAGTCAAGATGGCTGCAGGAAAAAGAGGGCGCTAGGAGGGGGGCACATGGGAGGTTATCTACTTCCGGGAGGTTATCGGCCATAGCTACTTTCGTTTTCTCCGCATAGGCAGATAGCAGTTTGCACAGGACAGGAATGTCAGACCCCTGCCGGAGTCTGCACTAGTGGGTCACGGTTAAGTATGTGTAATTAAATAAACAATGGAGACCAGTGTCTTTGACATCCTGGATTTCTAGATGATAAAACAGACAGCCCCTTTTACACTCTTCAACAAAGCAGCTTCCAGCTTCCCCTAAGCCGAAGCCTGTTGCAGCAGTTATTTTTCTCTTTATCTGTTGAGAACACTGATATACACAGAAATGTACCATAAATATTGTCAAGCACAAAGAACTCTAAGCCATGCAAAAAGAATGCACACAAAAAAAGTCCCATTATTTGAATGTTTGCACATGAACGATGCGCATACATGTGTACATGTCTACATGCATGTGAGTGTTTGTGTGTGTGTGTGTGTGTGTGTGTGTGTGTGTGTGTATGTGAGAGAGAGAGAGAGAAAGAGAGAGCGAGGGAGATAACCCCTTGGCTGCCTATATGACAAGATAACTTATCAGTGCAAGCATGTACGCTTCGCTGCCACAATGAGATAAGCTGTCATCGAAATATTCTGACTTTTCCCTGGTTTGCATTGAGTTTGCTGACAAAAATACAGATAACTCTAGCTTGGGGAATCTTTCTAGATTCTATTCATAGCTAGAAACCCCATCTACGTCATGAGGCAGTCCTTTATTTGAATGTTTTGTTGGGTTACTGCGTAAGTGCAGTGTTTGCCTGGCTCCTCTCCTCACTCGCTCAACAAAATGTTGGACTCCGTGCTCAAGACATGCGATCATGTTGCCCTAAATCAACCAAGATTGCTTTCTTTAGCTGATGCTCAGAAAAAATTGAAGTGTAAATTCGAGAAGACAGTGATGAACTTTTATAGGACGATTTGATCGAAAATAAAGGAGCAGTGAGAGACTGGCCAAGATACGATTGTCAGTGAGTGATGCTGACTGTACAGCTGTAGCAGACGACAGAATGTGACCTAATTATTAGCAGGACACAGTGTGAGCGATTTTCTTTGCACTCAGCCAACACGGTCTGATGAGAACTGGAAGAAGTGACCATGTGAGAGGGGTGAAGAAGAGAGGGGTGGAGACCGAGGGGGCGTGGCCCCACATCCATATTATCACTTGGAGAAGTCACAATGCACTGTATATCTGTCTCTTTAAAAAAAAAATTATTGTGGTTGTTCTAGTATAATTTGTGTGTGCAGATATTATCCATTTGTCCAGAAAATATATTTTAGTGCAAATTACCTGACTAATGTTTGTAATGAACAAGTTGAAAATGTGACAAAAAATAAAACACTGATTTCAAAACAACAGCATGTCACTGAAAATATATAAAATGGGAAAACATCATGTGTTCTGTAATCTTTATTCATTTACCTTTCAGAAAATATATACTTTTATGGGTCTTTCTCCAATAACAAAGAGCACAGAATTTTTTGAAAATATATACCCGTTTTGGGGGAAAAAACCCTGGCAAATAGATTTCACTTAAATCTTATTTTCCTGGCAGCGAAAGGGTTAAATGCATTATTATAAAAGAATAAACCCATGTGAATAGCAAAAACATTAGCAAAATCATAACAATAGCCATCACACTTTCAAGTAAATACATGCACCTTCATGTCTCAGTATATCTCATTTTACCATCTGAAAACAACAACAAAAAAAACAACAACAAAAAACCAACCAACCAACCACAGTGAAATAAAAGCACAGCTAACCCTCTTGTCTTTGAAAGAAATGTTTTTGATTTCGCTCCAGGGAAAGGCAATCTTGGCAGACAGTCGATTTTCTCTCTCGTAGACGCTGATTCCCCTTGAATCGACTCCCAACCACAGATCTGAATTCTTCTTGTTCTGTAAGCAAGACAAGACAGCCATTTGTTACATGTCAATGAAATGGCATACGACATCAAACGACTAGTCTGACATAGCTGGTGTTTTTTTTCGTTTTTTTCCCCTTTTAATCCAATTTAAAAAGGCTGCAATTTTCCTCCTTTCTGTGCTTTCATGTCAAAATTAATTTTCATAAAACAGAAAATAGAGAACTGACACTTGTTATCTAAAATCGTTATCAAATGTATTACTATTTACATTTAAGTTTTAAACCAAACTGAGCCGAAGTGGTTAATTCACTGGGACAGTGGCAGATACAAACAGAGTGAAAAGAAGGAAAGTTAAACTAAAAAAAAACACACACCTGAAAACGAATGAGACAGAGAGAAACAAAACACAAGCACGGAGAGAGAACTGGCTTCACTTTCACTTACTTTGATTTGAAAATAATTTACACCGTACATTTCCAGATCTTGAGCAATTTTTAGATACTCCATCTCAGCTTCGTCCCTGTAAAAAAAAACAACCACCAAACATTCAAATAGTTTGTATGTACAACACATAGGTAAAGACTAGATCATATGATAAATGTTCATGCATGTATGTTATTACAAGCAAGCATATATTTGCTTTGGTAAGTTTTGTGTGTGTGTGTGTGTTCGTGTGTGTGTTTGTGTGTGTGTGTGTGTGTGTGTGTGTGTGTGTGCTAAGTGTGTGCATGCATACACATGCATGAGTGCATGTGTGTGTGCATGTGTTTGTGTGTATTGCTTGCATGCGTGTGTGTGTGTGTGTGTGTGCACGTGCATGCATGCGTGCGCAGAAGTACATATTTGTGAACACGGGCCTGCAGAGCACGAAAGTGTGCAATATGTATTTGTGTGTGCTTGTGAGTCTTGTCAAGTCATGTCCAGATTGTATCATATGATGGTAAATTGAACATGGTCAGAAGTGGTGTATGGACCTTCATGTCCATTTTTCACGTTTGTCATGTCAAATCACAATTTCTACAGTTATTGTTGACAACTACTTTGCTTCTGATCACTTGAAGGAAACAGTGCACCCAGTACCTGGTCATCCCCCGCCGCTCAGAGTACCAGACCTTGATACGTTCCTCCCACATTTCAGGCGTCATCTGGTACTGGTCAATGACTCGCTGAGGCAACAGATCTTCGCTGGCCAGCATTCCTGGCGAGTATGTCGACTCATCATAGTCCCCATACTGTTGATTAAAAAACCATTATGACTCAAAAAAAAAGGAACAAGAAAAACATATTGTTGCCAACATGTGTTTAACTCTGGCTTGAATCTAAAGCAAATACCAACACAGATGACAGTCTGCAATTAAACATCTTGAAAACTATTCCAGGATTTGGACATACACAACATCACTAAATACTGCAAGAAGGTTCAAAATGAAAAGACTGTGCAACAAAACTTTGCAGGTCAAAATCATAGACTCTCCTGGTTTTCAATCCCTCCCAGCTGAAACAGGCATCTGAAAACCACAATTTTGTTTAGAAATGCTACTTCAACAATAATTGTGAGAAATTCGTTTTTCACTCAAACAGTACTTACAGCTTAAAAAAAAAATCTTCACTTAAATAGTAATTGCTTTAAAACTTGAAATGAAATGAAATTATGGTGCTTAGAGCCTCGCTGACCAATAAGGCCATTTCAAGGCTATCGCCGCGTTAATAACTACTACAAGGATAAAAAAAAAAAATAAATTAAAACAAGTCACCACTTCAAACTTTCCACTCCAAAGTTTAAAAAAAAAACTTCCATAGTTTAAAACCTTCAAATCTGGTTAAAAATGTTCACTTCTTTTAAGAAGTCCATCAGCGCCCACAGAGGGGCATCACGAAACAAGGTCTTCAAAGAAACCGCCGTGTAATGTCTGTGTCTAACGTCATGCAGATCCCAACAGTCAAGGAGCACGTGTTTCACGGTGAGAGGCTCATCACAGGGAATACATCGAGGGACCTCTTCCCCCTTCAACAAGTGAAATGAAATGAAATTATGGTGCTTAGAGCCTCGCCGACCACTAAGGCCATCTCAAGGCTATCGCCGCGTTAATAACTACTACGAGGATAAAAAAAAAAAAACAATTAAAACTTAATTCAACAACGTCCTTCTGGTTTCACCCATGCATCAACACCCCTTCACATTAACACTGACCCGTGCTTGCACGGCATAGGCTGCCAGGAGGACGGAGGCTTCGGGCGGGCAGTAGATGTCCATGTGGAGGATGGACTGCTTCACCTGCAGGAAGAACAGGTGCTGCGTGATCTCCTGGACCAACTCCTCAGCCACGTCCTCAGGGAAGAACTTGGCCAGGAACACCAGAGGCAGCGGCTTCTCCTTGGGCACGTCCTGGTCCAGCACCTGGGAAGAAGTAACGATAATGGTTTCTTTCTGTTCACAAACACGAATATGAATACATCAACTTTATTGTCTGTGCTAAGGTAAACAGACTTGTGTTTGGCAGCAGCACATGTCCAACATAAAAAAACAAACAAATAAAATAAATGAAATAAAAAAAGATAAATCTGATGGCACCAAACAGAAATAGCTGTGTACATCAAACAGAAATAGCTACATTACATGTTTCGCTTATAAATACAACAATGCTTGGCAGAGGCATCTATGATCTTGTTACTTTGTAAGCTGGGAAATTTGATCAATCAGAGCAAACCATTAGGCCTTGTTTGCATTAGTTTGAAATTGTATTGTATTGTATTGTCCTTTTTTGTCACCAACAGATTTCTCTGTGTGAAATTCGAGCTGCTCTCTCCAGGGAGAGTGTGTCGCTACACTAAGAGTGCCACCCATTTTTTTGTATTTTTTCCTGTGTGCAGTTTTATTTGTTTTTCCTATCGAAGTGGATTTTTCTACAGAATTTTGCCAGGAACAACCTTTTTGTTGCCGTGCGCTAAGTGCATGCTGCACACGGGACCGATGTTTATCGTCTCATCCCAATGACTAGTGTCCAGACCACCACTCAAGGTCTAGTGGAGGGGGAGAAAAATATATATATATAGTCTATAAAGATTTGTGCAAACATACACACAAACTGACAAAGTGATGCAAGCTCTCACTGGTCTTCACTTCTTATGCATATTATAAAAGTTTATGATTAAAACTTTCACAGTCTTTTTTTTTCTTTCTTTTCTAATACATTGATCAATACATCTTGATAACATTTACCGATAGAAGTTTTCATCATCACAGTTTTAATGTTATTTTTCAATCTTACAAAGTTACATTTACAATTAGATATGTCTAACTGATCAAAGGTACTTGGAAACTCCATCATATGTACTGTATAAATTATGTCAGTAACTGAGTAAGTGAGTAACTGTTATTTAAATCATAAAAAAAACAGATTTATTTTTACATCACTGTCACAGTGTCAGTAACAAAACAGTGCATCTGGAATATATCATTTTTATTTTTTATCTGGTCATTATCAGTTCTGGGTGAAAAATGTCCCGCTGCATCTGCATGCTCAAAGACTGATTCAAATCTTGTCAAATGAGCTGTCACCAGTCAAAGGGAAAGAACCAAACATTCTTTTAGATTTATAATTTCAGTGTTGTGTTTTTTGCATTAATGGTTAACTTTAAAATCTGCAGCTTGTGTAGAAAAAACAGACTAAAAGAAACTGATCACTGTTTAATAACAAACAACAAACAAAATGCACAGGATGGATTCCTACCTTTTTATCAAATTTGAGCCAAGCTGTATAACCTTTGGAATCAACATATTGCAGACCAAAGTACCAGGTTTCTCGAAGCCCAATGGTACGACACACAAGGTCATACAACTCCTTCCCAGTTGTTTTCAGCTGGAAAAACAAACCCAAACAGTAACAATATTATAAAAACATACAACCACATCCTAAAAAAGATATCGGCAAATCTACCATATTTTTCAGGTTACAACATTACATTTACAAGAAACTCCTGCCTTGTACTTAAGGTTCACCATCTGAATAAGAAAACACAAGAAAAAATGTTATATTTTTGTAAAGTTCTAGTCTTAAATCTAAGGAAAATTTCACCCTAAATATCGAATCCAAGATACTAATCTAGTAATCATGACTTACTGTTGTTTAAAACATGGAGAGAAAATAAGCATTGGTCTCATGCAAACCAAATATCAGAGATGAAGTAAAAATTCTGCTTGTGTACAGTGTAGTTGCAGTAATCCAATCAACGACTAAGTTCTGAAAACAGAAAAGTATCAAATATCACAAGACAGAGAAATGGGAATTTATCTTTACAGTTTTTCAATCCCACTGATAAAAAAACCCTTAAATCTTATAAATGTTCACAATAACACAGTGACAGATATGCTCACACAAACATACAAACAATATTCATATAATTTATCATAAAATGTGTTACAACAGATGGCCATGGTACATACACATGCTGATTTACACACACACACACACACAAAAGTCATGTATATATATATATATTTTTTTTTATCTTATTTTATTTTTTCTCTCTCTCTAATTAACACAAGCAATAATAGAAAAATAGACTGTTTCACATATGGTTTCATTGATTTTGTCTAATTTCAAAACAAATAAAGAAGAGGAACAGTGTGTTTAACATGTCTGCTAAAATACAAGTATTACATATTATATAATAATTAATACAGAAATAAGCATTTATACAAGTATAGAAATTAGTGGCTGAACTCCTGTTTAAATCATAAACATGATTTTTTTAAAATTATAAACTCATTAAGAGTCATTTCATTGCTTGTTAATTTTTGCTTTTAATTTCATTTTCAAAGGTTACAGAAGTGGGTAAGTGAGAGATAAACTCTTATACAATCTCTCAAAATTGAAAATTATGAATATCAAAACTGAAACAATATTCTTTTTTTTTAAATATAATGTCCAGTTATCAAACAATTGTAAAAAGTTATTCTTGTGTCACAGTATATATGTGTGTGTGTGTGTGTGTGTGTGTGTGTGTGTGTGTGTGTGTGTGTGCATGCATGTCACTGTGAATGTGTTTTAAAATTTAAAATGTGCAATACTGTTTACTTTTGTTATGATATATCTCAAAATATACAAAAAATTCCAACCACTCATTTAATTGCAATACTGCCATACGTGCTTACTCCAAGTCCAAATATCTATTCGTAATCATATCACCTCAGTTAAAAAATATCTGGGAGGGGTCAAACAATGAATCATGCATCTGCAAGAACATGAAAATGATGTCCGGTCCGGAAATTTGAACGGTATTCCGGATTTTGAAATGCGTAATAAATGGAAAGCATTCACACACTGAACTTACATCGACGTCAAATTCCAACTCTGCATCCATGGTCGAAATTTTCACTGGGAAGCTCTTGGAGCTGCCAGAAGTCTTTTTCATGGATACAAGAGGCATTTTTCTAACTTTCCCAATGTCACATATCAGAATAAAACCAGTGAAATGCTACCATTCCATGTTTTCTTGAGTCGCTGGAAAAAATCTCAAGCCATTTTGAGTACTGATAACATAGCAGGTGAATCACATCATACAAGTCGTCGGGTTGAGTTTTTCGAAGTCGGCTTTGGTCTGAGTGAGACCTTTCATTATTGTCAAAACCGGAAGATGGTTTCATATCTTTTTACTAAAATTCGTGTAAACAGATCGTTTGCGTCCCAACTTGCACCCATGCTGTTTTCAGTTCTTGTCAGATGGACAATATCTTTATTTTCGATAATGTGCCTTTTGAAAGTTAAAAGTTTGTAATGCGAAGAATGTCAGGTTTTCCAGCTTCTAAGCGCTTTCACGCAATAAACATTGTTTGTTTGTGGATGTGCAGAAAGACGGTACTGGGGGAGATAACTTCTAGAGCAGTTTTATTTCTGTGTGTGTTGCAAGTCAGCTGGTGTCCGTATCACTTGTTTTTCCATACGTTTACCACGAAAATGTCGCGGTTAAAGCAGCCAACAAACCAGAAACGACTGACAAACGTTGCCATTGTCCGGCTGAAAAAGGGTGGAAAGAGATTTGAAATAGCTTGCTATCCAAACAAGGTGACTTCATGGAGAAACAAAGTGTAAGTGAAAAAACCGAAACTGAACTGATTGAAGAGTTTTTAGACAGTCCTGTACTATATGCATCTGTCTGTAATTTTCATGTGCTCATTTATTATTCTAATATTCATAATGTGAGCAGATCCAGATATTTAAACCATCTTATTTATTTTGTGATTGGTAATTAGATGAATGATGTGTGTGTGCGTGTGCGTGTGTGTGTGTTCATTCGTTCTTTTTCTTAACGTCGATCCACATTTGTGATTTTAGACGATTTTAATCCATTATCTCCCCCACTCCACCCATGCCTTAAATCATCACAACTTTCCCTGTTCCTCTCTCCTCAGTTAGCATAAAAATAAGAAATAAAATTTAAAAAAACGGAAGAAGAATTTAAACGAAATAAAGTAAACTAACTAGTCAACCAGTAGAATCACAACAAAAAGCCAGTTGGGCTCCAAATCAAACTCTGAACTATTTCAAATACATTTTGATTATCATATAAGACATTTCTAATGGAAGCAGATGGAACTGCAGATTTTGTAAAGGACATAGGTAAATATGGTTTTAACTGTTCACATTTATAGATGATATGCACGGGGTAATTTCATTGCTGCAAATGCAAGTCATATTTGAAGTATATTTTGTTTTTATGGCATCCAGTCGTAGTCTGTATATTAGACTGGTGAGCCTTCTGCTACTATGATGTTCTTTTGTTTTAAAAGAAAACGTGATCATTTATTCGCGAGCTATTGTCAGTATTTTCTCTGTCGGGATCAGACTCCTGTTTTAGTTTATTCTTGACATGGTTCCAGCAAGTTTTCTCCAGCAGAGAATAACCTTGTAAAGAATATGGAATACAAATTACTATGGCACTGTAAATGTTCATTGCGCCTTTTTTCGCACAACGATCCACCCGCTCATTTCCCACGATCCTTTCGTGAGAAGGGATCCAACAAAAATTAATCTTTGTACTCACGGATGGTCAAAACATGAATTATGTGATAAATTTTTGTTATGAGTTCTCCTCTTGTCTTCAGATTAAAAGATTTTAATGCTTGTAATACAGATTTAGAATCGACACAAAATAACACTTGAAATATGGTAATGTGAAGATCTAGTAAGTGATTTAATCCCATTAATATAGCCATAAGTTCTGCTGTGAATATTGAAAAATCTTTACCGATATGATAGTATTTCTCTACTTTAAATGACGGAATAATAAATGCTGCCCCTGCCTGATTGTTATCAAGTACTGAACCATCTGTATATACTTTAACAGTTTAAGGTGATTTGGGTAATTTTCTTGAATGTGAGATTTAACAAAAGCAGGGAGAGCAGGGCCTTCATCTATCTTTAAATCCAGGTAATTAATGTGTGTGTGTGTGTGTGTGTGTGTGTGTGTGTGTGTGTGTGTGTGTACTTTTTTCCCCATCACACAGAGAGACTGATATTGATGAAGTTCTGCAGACTCCTGCAGTATTCATGAATGTCTCAAAAGGTGAATTTGCCAAGGAAGATGAACTTGTCAAGGTGTTTGGCACAGGTGATCAGAAAGAAGTATGCTTACAGGTAAGGCAGACTGTCAGTCCTCATCACAATATAAACTTTGTATGTATTTCCTCTCTGTCTTTTATAATAATTAATATAAGACCTTTTCTACCTTTTCCATAATGTCTGATCTCTGTCTGTCTCTCTGTCTGTTTCTTTGTCTGTGTCTTTCTGACTCTCTTTCTTTATTATGATTATTTAGGAATAACATTTGATTGGAAAATACATACTGATGCTAACACACAGTCACACACACACACACACACACACACACACACACACACACACACACACACACACACACACACTCAGAAATATGATCATAGAGAGAGGATTTAGAGATGCTGCATGTTGTAATGTAAAGTTACTACAGGTCTAGAGATGTCAAAACTTGAAACAAGTATAAAATAATTATACACAGCAAGCAAAAGTTTATACTAAGCTTTCTTTCTTTCTTTTTTTCTTTTCTTTTTTTAAAATTTTTTTATTCTCCTTTTTTTTAATATTAAGAATACTTCATTATTATGTGCTCAAACAGAGGGGCTTCCATGAAATATTTTTAAAAATCTCATTGTGCAGAGCTTCTAGTGTCTTAGTTCCCTTCATGTTTATATATATATATATATATATATATATATATATATATATGTGTGTGTGTGTGTGTGTGTGTGTGTGTGTGTGTATAATTATATATTATATGCATGTGCAAGATGACATGCACACACTGAAGATCCCTTATTCCATGTCCGTTCTGTGCATCAAGGAAATACTGAATGTGTCCAACCAATAAATGAAACAGCCAAAATAGGGTATTGCTTCCCAGACTGCAGGGTAAAGCATATAATGATATATATAAAACTTCTAAAGACCATTTATAGGACAAACAAACATGTGAGAATGCAGTCCACAAATGTTGAATCAGATGACTTTCCATTTCATGTTCACAGAAACAAAAGCCAAAATTCTTTTAACAGTGTACAATCTATTTTCAATTTGCCAGATCCTTGCCAAAGGAGAGTTGCAGGTGACACAAAAAGAAAGGGAGGCCCAGCTGGAGTCCATGTTCCGTGACATCGCCACCATTGTGGCTGACAAATGCGTTAACCCCGACACCAACCGACCCTACCCTGTCACCATGATCGAGAAAGCCATGCGAGACCTGCACTTCTCCATTAAACCCAACAAAAACAGCAAACAGCAGGTAGGGTTGAGTTTAATGACCTGTTGGCTTTCGGCCTTAACTAAGGTCAGGTTTTTCTGTGCTGGGGTCCTGGTGTTGTGAAGGCTTTCTAGTTTCTTATCAGAGGGGTTGGAGTCCTGGAAACAATAGGGGAGCTGTTGGAGATTGTGTGTTGGCATTGATTTGCCTTAAGTTTTATTCAGTGGTGTGCACACTGGTGGGAAGCTCTAAATCACTGTCTTTGTTTACGCATACCCAGATTCAAACACTTGACTGTTGGCCGCCATTCTTTCTCTGTTTCTGGACCTTGTGATTGGAATGAACTTCCTCTTTCGCTTCGTCAAGTCTCCACACTCAGCTCTTTCAAGTCTGGCCTTAAAACCCACCTCTTCCCTAAATAGCCTCCCTTGCCTGCCCTTCCTTGTCTTTAGTTTCTACAGTTTTCGAGTTATGCATGCGTGTGAATGACTGGTGCAAAAGCACTTTGATTTGTCTCTGCACAAGATCCAGCACTATATAAATACCATTATTATTATTATTATGTCTTTTTCTTGACTAGTTCTGATGAAAGGTCCCAATGCCCTTTCAAGCCCTAGGGGCAGTGAAATCATTACCACTGTGTGTAGGGCTCAGCGTAAGAAGGTGAAGCCCATTTCTCTCCTTCCACTGCTTTTAACCTTCCTCAACTGAAGATGGTTCCATTCACATTTGGGTTGAATGAGGAAAATGTAAAGTGCCTTTCCTGAGTGGTGAATTTTTTGTTTGTTTTGTTTTGTTTTTGTTTTTTGTTTTCGTGGAGATCAAACATGAACTGAACGTAACCTGACCTTGGCTGCCGCCCCAGTTTGTGGGCGATGGCATACCACTTGGGTTTGGGTCACAGACAGTTATCTTACTGACTGATTGGTGGATTTATTGATTGAATATTTTCTCTCTCATTTTTTAAGTCTTCAAAAACGTGATGTCTGCTGCGAGTCATCTTCTGCTGTAAACAGCATAATTTGATTCTTAGCCGTATGAAGAGCACAGGAACAGGAGTCATGATGGCTGCCAGAAAAAGAAGGCGCTAGCCAGCGGAACAAAGGGGAGGTTACCTACTTCCTGGAGGTTATCGACCGTAGTTGCTTTCGTTTTCTCCGCATAGGCAGATAGTAGTTTGCACAGGACAGGAATGTCAGACCCCTGCCGGAGTCTGCACTAGTTGGGTGGTAAGAATGTTATTTAAACGTAATTTTTGATAGAAAATTTCCTTTTGGTGTCATGTTTGACCCAGTGGCCTTCCTAAACCAATCCTCTAAGGAACTGTTAAGGGGTGGAGACAGGAGAGGAAAGAACTGACATCATTACAGGAAGGACGGGAAAACTATTTGGCAACAGACCTGGAGGAATCTGGTGAACAGTTCCTCTGTGCAGTGCCCCAGTGACTCTTCACAGAGTTAGGAGAGAAGTGCATGGCTTTATTTCATATGTATTTTTTAATGATTTTTTTCTGGAGGGCTGGATGTAAAAAAGTTATTGATTCGTTCCATTGTTGTTTTATTCATTCATCTGATTACTTTGTTTATTCATTCAGTTATAAATCAGTATGTATGTTTGACTTTGTGGTTTCCAGGCGCTGGAAGCTAGTCATAAATCAATATGTATGTTTGACTTTGTGGTTTCCAGGCGCTGGAAGCTAGTTATAAATCAATATGTATGTTTGACTTTGTGGTTTCCAGGCGCTGGAAGCTAGTCATAAATCAATATGTATGTTTGACTTTGTGGTTTCCAGGCGCTGGAAGCTAGTCATAAATCAATATGTATGTTTGACTTTGTGGTTTCCAGGCGCTGGAAGCTAGTTATAAATCAATATGTATGTTTGACTTTGTGGTTTCCAGGCGCTGGAAGCTATCAGACAGTTGAGAGAGAATGAGGGGCTGAAGATTCAGAGGGCGTACATGAGATTACGTGTGGCTGCTCCAGGTCAGTATAAACCAGTCATTCAATCACTTTTGTGTCCGAAACACTCAGTGTACAGAAATTTGCCTTCAGTTTGTCATAGAGAAAAGAAAAAAAAGTTAGAATCAATTTTTAAGAAATAACGATAATAAATCTTTCACAAAATCATATCATCATCAAAGTAAATAGTATTTAAAAATAGCATATAGAAGCCACGAGCACAAATGCCAAACAGAATTTCTATCAGTTTTATTATATGGTATATCGGCCAGATGTTGCTATTTCTATTTCCTTTTTTTTTCTTTGGATGTATTATCATATACCACTCCTAAAACTGATTATTATACTTTCTTGTGTATACTGCATTTTTTTTGTTGACTGCACTTTTCTTTTATGTATTTAGTATGTTAATTGATAGGTTTATGGAGTTTGAGAAAAGGGATTGTAATCCCATGATTTCTTGCAATCCCACGATTTCTCTCAAAGTGGCACCCCCATAATTTCTCACAATGTGTGAGAAATCGTGGGAAGTCTCCCTTATTTTTATCAAAAATATTTCCTTTGTCATCGGAGTTGGGTTCTTGTCTTTTCCCAATGCAAATCTAAGAGAAAAATGAGAGAGAGAAAAAGAAAGGAGAAATGGAGGTGGGGAGGGGGGGGGGAGGGGGGGGGAGGGAGGCAACGACAATGAAATTGATAATGATGACAGTGGAGTTGGCGAAGACATCAACAATAGATGGTGAAAGTGATGCACAGTACTGGTTTAAAAAAAATGTGTGAATGTACGTGTATGTCATGTGTGACTGTATGTGTATGTCAGTGAGTGTGTGTGTGTGTGTGTGTGTGTGTGTGTGTGTGTGTGTGTGTGTGTTTCCTTTTGTGTGTTTACTTTGCTGGTTGATTTGTACTTTTCTTTCACTCTGTTTTAAAGATAGTATTTTCATGTTCTGAGTGTCTTCTATGAAACTGATAATCTATTTTAGTATTTAAGTGCAGTCTTGCATACGAAAGGATGCTGACATGTGAACAAATAAGCAAGCACGAAATGAAGAACATTCTAAATAAATGTGGCAGAAAAGGTTGCATCAAAACAAACATCAAAACTATTTGGTCCAGTTTTCACACTCCCTATTTGAAGGTAATACATTGTAAAACATCTTTTTTTTTCTATCATGTTTATGTAGATAGTTGAATCATTTTGGTGTTATTGCCAAAGATTCAGGAAAGATTTGGTTCAAGTCTTATCATATTATATCATATTATAATATATCATACTATATTACATTTTATTTATGTTTGACTTATACACATTGCCATAATTTTGCTGTTTGCTTCTGATTCCAATGTTGAATTTGAGGTCAGTGTGTTGCAGTGATCCATCTTATGTGAAGTACAATAAATAGTTGTGTTTCAGTGTCATTACTGTTGATGTCTTCACTAACACTACTGTCATCATCAGTGTCATTGTTGTCATCGCCCCTCTTTCTCTTTTCCTCTCTTTCATTTTTCTCTAAGATTTGCATTGGGAAAAGACAAGAAACCAGCGCCAATGATAAAGGAAATATTTTTTATCAAAATAAGGGGGACTTTCCTCGATTTCTCACACATTGTGAGAAATCGTGGGGGCACTCCCCACAATTTCTTGCAATTGAGAGAAAACGTGGGAGAGGAACGCCCACCATTTCTCGCAATCCCACAATTTCTTTCAAAGTGAGAGAAATCATGGGATTGTGAGAAAACGTGGGTTTATAGGGATCATGAATATTATCAATTTGATAGCACATCTTATAGAGTTTTATGAAATAGATTACCTAATACTGTTTTGTGTTGCAGCACGTGATGGGAAAAAAGTGAGAGAAAGTGTGAAGAAACTGGCCACTAAAGTTGAGGAAGAAGAGTTTGATGAACATCTGGAAATGGTGAGTTGCTCATCAGATGTTGACAAAAATGAAATGGTTGGGGTGGGGGGTGGGCATTCTTCAAAACAAAGCAAAAAGGACATGTTTCTTGCAAGTGTTTTTTTTTTTTTCTTGTTCAGTTGGTGGTTTATGTGTTTTTGTTGATATCCATTGTTGTTTTCTTTCTGTGTTTGAGTGAAAATCCTGTTCATGTTATCCCATTTTTGACAGAACCAAATATTATGTTCTCTTTCCTTCTCTGTCTCTCTCTTTTCTGTCTCTTCCTCCTATTACCCCCCTCTCTCTGTCTGTGAACTGTGCATGTCTTTATTTCATATGTGTTTTTTATGTTTTTTTTCTTTTTGCCCAGAGGACTGCACGTAAAAAAAGAAGAAAAGAGAAATAAGGCTTACTGGTAGTTTACCACCACATTGAAATAGAATTTGTTTCTCTCTCTCTTTCTCCCTCTCTTTGGATCTCTGTCTCTCTGTTTCTCTCTCTCTGTCTCTGACTCTGCCTCTCTGTGGATAATCGTTTTAGAAGGACCAGAAAACAATCTTGCTCATTACAACTGATAGAGGGATGAATAAAAAAAAAAGAAGAAAAACCTTCATTTGATTAATTCAACCTGTACCCTACTTTTGGTAACATATGACGAAAACAGCACTTTACATTCACTGTACAAAAATTGAACGCTGGCCATTAAGGAGAAGCGTGAGCAAAGGAAGCAGGGCTCAACTTCTGGAGACATTTTCACTTGCAACACATGTGGGAAGTGCTGCGCATCCAGAATCGGCCTCTTCTCCCATATGAGGACACACACCGACAGATAAGCCTGCCTGCCTACTCATCCGTTGGACCGACGGGAGACTCCATCATCACAAAAATGCGAACTGATAAGTAGAAAATTGCATGGTTCACTGATTAATTGATATCTGTTTTCTTGTCTTTTTTTTCAGGTTGTGTTGGTGGATCCTGGCTGTTACAGGGAACTGGATGAGTTGGTGCAGACAGAAACTCGCGGCAAAGGAAAGATTGAGGTCCTCAGTCTGAAACATGTTCATGAGGGAGAAGAAACCCTGGAATAAATTTGAACTCTTTATTTTTATTTTATTTTTTTTGTATAGAAATACTTGTTTGTTGTTTATTTTAGTTGTCATTGTTAGTTGTATATTGGGCAATGGTGTGAATGTGTGTTACATGTGTGAGTGAGTGTTGTGTTTGCGTCTGTGTGTTTATGTGTGTGTGTGTGCACATGCGTGTGTATACATGAGTACTGCATGTGTTCTTAGATCTGTTTACAGACCTAATGTGTGTGTACATACATGTGACTGAAGCCCGACTGACTGACACAGAAAACAAACGACCAGCGCCAAAAGGCAGCTGTCAGTCGGCTCTACCCAGGTGGGCAGCCTGCTGTATGAGTGACTCCATGTTTGTACAGTGCTCAGAGTGTAGTCTCTGAATAAAGGTTTTATATAAGTATCGTTATGATAAGCTTCCAGTCATGCTTTCAAGACTGTGGGACAAGGTGTGTGCTTGTCCTGCTGTGCTGATATCTGTTACCTCTTGACATCAAGGCCTTAGCTTGTGACCTAAATTAAGTGATTGATGGAACCATTCTGATGTCAAAATGTGATAATAGTTTTGTTTGTTTGGGATTTTGTTTGATTTTTGTTGTTTTTGATGAATTGCTAAAACCCTGCTTACTAAAAAAAAGTCATGCTATCTATAGACCACTCAAGGTTTAAAAGATAATGAATCTGTCCCCCTTTTTTTTCTTTTTTTACTGTCACATTTTCTGTGCTGTTTCAATGGCATTACTCCCACACTGCTCATTCAGAGTCCCCCATATACACCCACACCTGGGTTTGTCAGCAGTCCACAGGGAACCATTGATGTTAAATCACCAGGATACCACACACCAAAGAAGACCCTGCACTGCTGCTGAGCCACTTCGGTGGTGATCAGTAGCGCCAGTGCAGATTTTAATGTACTTAGGGCACCACTTACTATGGCCCCTACTGACAACAATGATAGCATGGTTGTGGAGACTGCCACCACATCCCCCCAACAACAGTCTCCCCATGAATCTGCAGACACCAAAGACCTTGACAGGACTCACCCCAAGCACGGAAGTCTCAGAAAGAAACATACCAACAAAATACCAATAAAAACACTACAAAGTGTAAAGTTGTACATTTCTCATGGACATTATGATATAGACAAGTACTTTTTTTTTAAACCAGAAAATACCATTTTCAAACAAGAACAACAAAAAACAAAGAAAAAAAGAACAGAAAACACATCCCCAGGAGGTTTGCATTTTTTGTGCTCAGTTGATTAGTTTGATGTGTATGCAGTATTGTCTAAATGTTCATTTTTTTGTGCTTAGTTTGATATATAGGCAATATTGTCTTAATGTTTGGGTGTTGGTTGTTTTTAACCTTTTTGCCATTCAGCAGATATGCTGATTTGTTATGGTATATACTGCTTTGTTGTTGTCAGATGGAACTGAAATCAAATGGCTGTTTTAATTCATAACATTATAACCACCCAATGCTTTTTTCTTTTCTTTTTGCGACATTATCATGTAGTTGTCAAATAGAACAACACAGCAACCCTTCTTTTTGCGTAAGTGGGCTACAATCCCTTTTCACTTGTTTTTACAGTTAGGTGGGTTTTTATCAGTGAGATCTTTTTTCTCTCAAAATTATATAAACATTCTTCTGTTGAGTGCCAGCTACAACCAGAAATGATAAGATAGTAAACAGACAAAAATCAGATTTTTATGTGCATCATATGTCTTCTTCATTGGTTAGAAGAAACAAAATATGGAAATGTATATATCGATACCTTTTTTCTTTCTTTTTTTGTGACTTTCTTCTTTTACACATCCACCTTTATAATTTCCTCTCAGAATAGAAACCTGACATCCTGGCTGACACCTTTTAGTGGAGTTGGAGGAGTGGGGGCCACACAGCTAATCTGTAGATCCATCAATGGCCATAGTAAAAAAAACAACAAAAACAATAGTTAAATGATAATACAGTGTGTTACAATTAATATGATATATTAGAATACAGTGTGTTTCTGTACAGTGTGTGAAAATGTATAACATGTTGAGCTATGCTAGTGCCGTACCACCTCTGCTTCTGCATGCATATAATTATACAGGTGTTGTTGACGAAGATGTCTGCAGGGCTGTTCATATGTTGAGCTGGGAGACCAGACATGTCACTTGCTGTCTCTGACACATTGGCTGCTGCCAGGATTGAACAGTCTCCGCCTTTTATCTATGAGGTGTTGCTGGGATTTGAACCCAGGGTTTTACGCACCTTTAGCTTTGAAGACAGACTCACAAACAATGCCCATCAGTGCCTTTAACCAAAATAAAAGCATTTTTAAAAACAGTGAACTTTTGCCTGATGAACAGAAAAAAATAACTTGCTAATTGTTTCCTGAAAAGAATACATGTATTTTGGACAAAATACAGAACTTGAAACAAACACTGAAAAAAAAAGATTGTCTTGTTGAACCCCTTGCTGTCTTGCAGGAAGGTTCTGTAATCAGATCCTTAAATCAGTGTGCTGTGTTTGTGCAGATGTTTTGTTTCTGTGTGTTCTTGAACCTAAGAACTTGGCTTCTTTACTTGAATACCTGTTTTTACTCAGTGTCATTTTTTTCATGTTTTTTTTTAATGATTTTTTTATCCAATATGAAGTGCATTAACTGAATGTCTCCTTGAACTCAGAACTTGGCTTTGTAAAAACACTGGCTTGATTACACGTACCATGACCCAGTGGTGCAGACTCTGGCAGGGGTCTGATTCCTGTCCAGTGCAAAATACACAAGTCCAACCACGTGGAGAACTCCAAGGAAGCTGCTGCATTTGTTATTGAACTGAATTATATTCATCAACTCTTATGAATGCAAGCTTACTGTTTTGTAGTAGCTGTTGTTTCATTGGAAAGAGGTAATATTCCATGCTGAAAAAAAAGGGTTTTGTTATTTTTTCTGAAGGGGAGGGGGGTGTTGAGGTGTGTGTGTGGGGGGTGGGGGTGGGGGGGGGGATTCACATGCTCTGTGCTCTTAGGCAAGAATCAGAAGGAAAAAAAAGATCAAAGGGAAAGAAAACTTACTCAGATTCAATGTATGAGTGATTTGCCCTATTGGCATTATCATCTAGCTCACAGTTTACAGTTTGTTTGGTTTCTTCTTTTTTTCTTTTTTTTTCCACTAAAGTGGGCAGGATGGAAAGTGACATTTTTGTTCAAAGAACAAAATGTTTCAGCATGGATAATTATCCTTTTTTTACCCTGTTACATGATATAACTTTAAAACATGGCAGCGAGTTGTGCTCATACAGTCTGAAGCCCACTGTTGCAAAATCTGTTCATTTAAATATATTGTGCCAGAGAATCATGAGAGATCATTTAAAGATTGCAGACATTGGTCACCTTAGGCCAGGTCTGTGGAATCTGACTCCTCACTCAAACACACGCACACACACACACACACACACATGCAAGATGGGACCAGTACAGGTTAGCAGAAAATGCTGAAGATGAAACATTTTATCTGATATGTGGAGAATCACACAGTCCGCCAGGAAGCTACAATCCTATCAACATGTGACAAGAAGAATTTATTATTTTAAAAACTGACTTGGAGTACGTGAAAAAGTAACACATGAAAACATTCCAAATTCCAAACAAACATCAAAATGGTAAAACACAGATGACACAGCCATGAAAAGCAGAAAACATCCAATGATGTATTTATATTGTAATGCGAAACTGCAGGCCCTATCAAAAATCACCCTAAAAAAAAAGCAAGAAAAAAAAGAAGCATAATCACTCAGGAAAGTGATCAATTTTGCCAATGGAGGTTTACTATTTCTGCTGATATTATGGAACTTTTGGACATCTGCAGAAAATTTTGTCATATTTATTTCAGAAATTAGTGAAACAACTGTACACCAGTATTTGGATGATTTATGTCTTCTCAGGGAAAAAAAACAAAACAACAACAACACAAATCTGAGAAAGTGAAGCAGCATAACTTCCAACATTGAGTTTGGGCTTTTAGAGGCGTTTGATTGGCTGAGAGCGGACCGGGGCAAGACTGCTCGTCTTTTCACTGTTAGCCGCGCGAAATTTGGCCAAGCAGAGCAAACCGATAGGCCTAGTTTGCATCAGTTTGACATGGTAAGTATATGTAACACCAAACATGGAGTATAATACAAACTCCTCCTTTTGGGAGAACTTTTTGAACGACCACCCATCTATTTTGAATCTTTGGGGGTGGGGGGAGGATTTGCAGACATCTATCGCCCTCATGCTCATTCTTGGCACTCTCATCTGTCATCCAGACTGGGCATCGTCCCCTGTTACATCTTCATCAGACCCAAACTATTCACCCAAACCAATCTGATGTGAAGATGGTTAAAAGTCTGATGAGGCCTTCTTCCTCAACTCTTTGAAGAGTCATTTGGGCACCATACAGAAGAACATTACCAGATTCCCCCAGAGGTCTGTCGATTGTGTGTCAAAGGCTGGGTCTCTGCTAATTGTTTCCCTGTCCACAATGTTATAAATTCAAGGTCTAGGGCCACTGCTGGCCATTAAAAAAAAAAAAGAAAGAAAAAAAAAGAAATCTCACTCCAGGTTGTGGTTATTTTGTCAAGTTTCTTAATTTTGACACATTTGTGCATGGTTAGATGCCTGGACAGGTTTTCTACCATTGCTGACCACTGAGCATTCAAATTGCATTATCCTGTGACAGTAATGCATTAATAGGATTTCTTGACTGGATTTGATCATCAGCTGACCACTGCTTGCCAGGCACTGACACACACACACATGCACGCATGCACGCACACACACAAACACAGAGAAAGAGAGATAAGTATACAGAAACATGAATTTTGTTCACCACGTTGAGTGACAACTTCCATTCTTCATACATGCACACACACATGCACACACACACACATACACACAGTGGAAGAGAAAAAGAGAGACTGATTGACAACTGCAATGCTTCTCATGCTTCTCATACCTCAGACACACACACACACGCGCGCGCGCGCGAGTGTGCATGTACAATGGATAGAGAAAGATACATGTGGAAATAACTAGATGTTTCAACTACAATGCTTCTCATGCTTTCAGTGCCTCACATTCACACACATACTTGCACGTGTGTGCGCATGATGGAGAAAAAAGATTTATGTGGAGAGAAGTAAATTTTGTTCACTTTCCATTTTCCTCACTCTTCCAACAATACACAAGTACACACACACACACACACACACACACGAGAGAGAGAGAGGGGGGGGGGGTGGATGAGAAAGAAAGATACATGTGAAGAGAGACGATACTTAGTGACAACTGCAATGTTATGCCTCTGGCACACCCACACACATATACATTAGGAGAGAGAGAGATCTTTGTAGTGAAGAGTGAATTTTGTTCACCTCGTCAACTGACAACTCGCACACATGCACGCGCACTGACAGAGAGAAACACATTAACATTGGCATATTTTACTGTCCGTTCAGCATCAAAACCCGGCCTTTAAACAAGGGGGAAGGCAACTAAAAGAAAGAAATGTCAGGTTGGTTTGCTGGTAGAACTGATGCCGAATTTGCAGTTCAAAGGTGGTGGTGTGTTTGAATCACGCAGACACCAAATTTAAAATTAATATTTCCTTGACCATCTTGTTGTTCTGGTGTCACTGAGCTGTGTTTTTGATAGCCCCAGTCTCCTCCCTTATTTCCAGGATACTATCCCGATTACATCACTCGACTCGAGAGGGCGTCGGTTGGGGTCAGCCCGATACTCCCCCGTGTCAATACTCCCCCGGCTCGTTACTCCATCTCACAAAGATCCAAAAATAGGCAAATACACATGAGTGGAATGATGAATGTGTTACGTGTTCTCTTTTCACAACCGTCCGCCTTCAGAGTTGAGCAGTAGTACCCGACTTGTGTGTTGGGGCCCGCTGTTCGGTGTGGGCTTGCTGCCTCGTAGTGTGTGTGTGTGTGTGTGTGTGTGTGTGTGTGTGTGTGTGTGAAAGGTCCAGGGAACTGCTAAAACACACACACAACACACACACACACACGTGCATGCACACACATACAAACACACACTGTGACTCTCTCTCTCACTCTCTAGCTTGTTAGAGGAGTGGGAAGGGAGGTAACAGATGCATGGTTGTCGAGTTGCGTTTTGAGCTAATGAATTGATTTATCGCTTATCGATACACCAGTCAATATTTTTTTTTAAAACTGGGATGATAATGTTTGTTTATTCTCTTGTACGATGCGACATGTTTCCCCTTATTGACTTTATGGTTACTTGGCTGAAGGTAAAAATATTTCATAATTTTTACTCACGATGCTATGCCCCCCCCCCTCTCCCTCCCTCACACACACACACAATATGTGTATGTCTGCGCATGTGGTTTGCAAGTGAGCGTTGTGTATGTCCACTGTGATACGGAGCAGCAGTCTGGGACCCCCAGCTCAAAACTGAAGGACATCAGTCGAAAGGCTTGACTGAGAGAGTCCAACGCTAGGCCGCCAGATTCATTACCAGGGACCACAAATCAAGGGATGCAAATGCTACAAAATCAAATACCACCTTTAGAAGATCGTCATAAAACCATACTTACTACAATGTTTAGGATTGTTGACAATCAGATACCGGCCTTACCACCAGGAAAGTTCTTGACACCTGCAAGCAAGACCAGCAGAAGATCCAAGCCTCAGTACATCTTATAAAGGCCATGATATAGACAATAAAGTAGAAAGAAGAACTTTCAACAACAGCAAGGGCTATGTCATTCCACTGATTCTGCAGGACAGACCAGCTCAGTAGGCCTAAAGAACTCATTCTTTGCCGGGTGCCAAAAACAAAACTGAGCGGAATGGAATCAGCTGGAGGAAGGAGTTGTGAGCGCAGGGACAACCGCAGCATTCAAGGCGGCCATTAAAAGACCCCTGTCTGCAAGTGTTTCCCGTCAATAACAGTAGCAGTAGTAGTTTTTTGTTGTTGTTTTTTTGTTTTTTTTTTTGCATGCGCTCTGCCGCTCCAAGTTCCGTTGCGACGATATGGCCATATTGGCCAGCCTTCTGCGACGTACAGATCCTGATCCTGATCCTGAGGAAGAAGACAACAATAATACACAGACACACACAGACACAAGTACAGGGGAGTATCGACATAGGGGAGTAGGGGTTTGTAGGGTTTATCTCCGGACATAAAATGGATACGTCCGTGGGTTTATCCCCGGGGAGCGCTTCGCTAGCCGGAGTCACTGAACCGGAGTGGTCCAGCCTTGATACTGCGAAATAAAGGTAACTTTTTGTTGTAGAGTTATTGTCTTTCCTGCAGATCCCCCATACAGTGACAGAATAACCAAAATGTGATTGTAGTCACTACACGGAAGGATCGCAGGAGGGAAGAATGATTTTTTTGAGGCGTCAACGTAAAACCTGAATACACATACGAACAAACGCCTGCGCGCGCTCACATACCCATAGTAAAATCATGGCAGGGGCTGGGTATCTGCCCATGCAGCTACTTCGTAAAATAACTATCTGTATTTAATCAAATCTTATTATTTTCCATCAGTACTTTTTAGTCAAGCAACAGATTACATCTGTCAGTTTCAAAAACTGAGGTGCCTGAGCGCGCGGACTGACATATGCACCACGTCCGTTTGGGAAAAGACTACTTGAAACAAAAAGTAATGGGTGGGTTGTGGGAGAACCTTTCAGGTGGACCGAATTCAAAATCTAAATGTTTTTATTTAGTATTATCTTTAAAATGTTCAAATCCTTGAAATATTTTTTATCGAATTGCAATGCGCATGCGCCTAAAAATTTATGCTGTCTGCTCTGTAGCCATCATAGTCTCCCGGTAAGTTGCAATTGACATCCATCCACTTTTTCAAAAGACCAGGTATTCGGGATTGAATTATTCATTACATATCGGAGTTTCGGATCGTCATATCTGTTCCACATTTTGTGTGATTGACTAGGAGAGGTAGAATACGAAATGCTGAGGAGGTGAGATTTTCTGATCATTCTCGTGGAACCATTTCCGGTTGGGTGACAAGTGTCGTCTGAGTTGTCCGGACGTCGGCGTTTTGCACAGGAATCGCTGGTTTGTTTTAGTGACTGCATATTACAAAAAAAGACACGATGTTTCATGAAATGTTACTAGCATGCGACAGCTGTATTTGGGCAGGATAGCATTTGATAATTCACAGAGACAGTATTTATGACCTAAAAAGACTGTGACTTGCATTGATTTCATAGCCACACCCCCTAAAAAAACCTCGCTCTGTATCATATATATATATATATAAATATATATATATATATCTCCAGATTAAGTAAGACAACACTGTGGACTAAATCAAATGTGGCAAGGCATCCAATGCCGCAATAAATCAACAGAAGTGTTTATTATATGGTTTTATGTCATTTTTGTCGCAATACTTATTTTTTGACAAGTAAATGGATCTGTAATATGTCTGCGAACAGTTAAAATTTTCCAGAGTTTACATGCTGTTACGTATTTTCACCAGTTGTGATCCTTTGTAGTCAGAGAGACAGAAGATGGCATGAGAAATCTAAAAAGCTGTGAATACACACGAATGGAGAACATATCCTGGGACCCCCATCCCCTCCCCCTTCCATGGCCCTGCTTTTAGGTTGAATAAGGATATCCCAGGAACCTGGTCAGTCCATGTGTTTTGTATGTGTGTGTACGTTTATAGATAGACTAAATAAGATAACATATTAATAAGCAAGACAATTTCTTTGTTGGCGGGCTTTTTTTTCTTTTTTTTTCACATCAAGATTTTTTTTCTGTACCTGTCTTTCAGTGACGGTTATTATTGACAAGGGTTGGTGTTGGTAGCAGCAGCTTCCACAATGACGGACTCCAAATACTTCACCACCACCAAAAAGGGTAAGTATCACTTTCAGTACACAGATATGTATGTGTGTGTGGTGTGGTGTGGTGTGGTGTGGTGTGGTGTGGTGTGGTGTGGTGTGTGTGTGTGTGTGTGTGTGTGTGTGTGATAAGAAATGTGTTTGAGTGTATGCTCAGCAACATGAGATTGTTTCTGGGGACATTAATTTCAGATGTCAAGTATTGTACAAACAGTGATGTATAAGTGTGTTTAGACCTTTCATTTATTTAGTTAGGTGTTTATTCTACTGCTGGAATGAGATTCAGTTTTCAGGAACATTAATGGATGTTCATTGTGTGTGTGTGTGTGTGTGTGTTTGCGTGTGCACGCGCGCGTGCACATGCACGAGAGGGAGGGTGAGAGAGAAAGATGGAGAGAGTATGTGTTTGTGTTGGAGAACTGGTGAATGCAGCGTTAATACAAAAGAAAAGAAAGATATTGATGAATTATTGAATAACATTTCCCCCATTTCCCCTTACACCCCTTTTCTACTTGTTTTTGGCAGTTTTGTTGTTGTATTTTCAGGTGAGATCTTTGAGCTCAAGGCAGAGCTGAACAGTGACAAGAAGGAGAAGAAGAAGGAAGCTGTGAAGAAAGTCATTGCCAGTATGACAGTTGGAAAGGATGTCAGGTAAATTAACACAAATTATACACTAGATGTAATCAGAGAATCGTTATGGACATCACATGCATATCAGTATGTACTCAGATAAATATGCACATACGTACTGCTTACTCATATGCTGACATGCATGCATGCACTTACGCACGCGTGCATACACACACACACACACCCACAACCACACACAGACAGGTATGCTCACATAATTGTGATACTCTTTGTTTTGTGTGTTTGTGTTTAATAGACTATTTCTCCTAAATCTATGTGCTTGTCATCTTAATCGCAGGTATATAAGTAGACGATAATTTGATAAGTATGTTGAACCAGAAGAACACATACGTGATCACAAAGATTTAAATGTGTTTGCTACATTCATGCAGGGGCATGTATATTTGAGAAAAAAACCCTACTTTCCTACTGCTGACGTGTTACCTAACTCTGGATGTAAATCCAGCTGAGAACAGGAACTGGTTACGACGGACTTAGCAGGGCTGCTTAGATTGAGAGAGAGAGAGGAATGAATGGGTGATTTTATGGTTAATGTCCAGACACATTTTATGATTGAATGATTTTTTGGTCCAGATCATTTTAATTTTAATTTTAACAGTCACCACTGTTATTTGAAAAAAACCAACAACCCCATCTAATAAACTCTCTGACCAGATTGCGGTTTGTCTGTGCATTTTCATAGTCCTGTGCTGGAATAGGTAATATGCATATTTGTGAATGTTTTGAACTTTACTTTTCTTGTTTAGTTTGCAAGAAAAAATGGTAGATGGTTATTAATTTTGTGCCAACAACCCTTTTTATATTTCTGGTTTGTATTCACAATATCTTTCTTCCCGTTTCAGTGCTCTGTTTACGGATGTTGTCAACTGCATGCAAACAGAGAATCTGGAGCTGAAGAAGCTGGTTTACCTGTACCTGATGAACTATGCCAAGTCACAGTCTGACACAGCTATCATCTCTGTCAACACCTTTGTCAAGGTAAAGGGGAAGCTGTGCAAATCTGGCCTTTTCCAGACAAAATAATACTATATAATTCTGTATGAGTTTCTGTGATCTGACAGCAGGACATACAGAAAATGGTTATAAATTTTTTTGAGGACATGTATATAACTATATATATACATACATATACAGACAGATGGGCGGGCACGAACAGATGTGCACTCAAAGTCACACACGCACACACACACACACACACGCACAGGAAAAGTAATTGATCTTATTTCTCAGTAAATCAGTATGAACACACTAAATCTAAGCTTCACTTTTTGAAATACTTGCTTTTGTTTCTCGCACCAGGACTGCGAAGATTCAAACCCTCTGATCCGAGCTTTGGCGGTGCGCACCATGGGATGTATCCGTGTGGACAAGATCACGGAATATCTGTGCGAGCCTCTGAGGAAGTGCCTGAAAGACGAGGACCCGTATGTGCGTAAAACAGCGGCTGTGTGCGTGGCCAAGATGCACGACATCAACGCTCAGCTGGTGGAGGACCAAGGATTTCTGGACCTGCTGAAAGATCTGTTGTCTGATTCCAATCCGATGGTGAGTGGGTGCATGTATCGGCTATGCTGCATCTTGCTTAATTACGAGTGTTAAAAAGCTGTGATTAAGCTGTGTGAGTGAGAGGTAATAAAGGCTCAAGATGGTTTATTCATATAAAAGGCAAGGCCCATTATGAAGGGGTATGTGAGCATAGTTTGTTGATAACACCAGATCATGACACATGTGAAATATAACAACAGACCCAGATGTAGACTAGCTTGAGCTATGGAACAGAATGCAGAAAAATCATGCTCTGTGTGAGGGAGACAATTAGTGAGTGTATGTGAATGAAAGAAAGGATGAATGAATTGAATGGATTGAACAGATTTTATTTTCTAAAGGTAACAGGATAAGCAGACAGTGCTTATTTCCCTCCAACTCTTGAAAATGGGGAAAAAAAGGGCAAAGATGAAACCAGGAAAAAAAGAATACAAAATGACAAGATAAGATATTAAAAAGAAAAAAAAAAGGAAAGAAATACATAATTGTCATGTGTTGATCAAGATATACAGTATAAATTGTGGATTCTTACTTAATCATTTACAGAACTGCAAAATAAACTATTATAAGAGAATGAGAGAGAGAGAGAGGTGTAACCGTGTACATACACATGTTAACAACACACATTTTATGACATCAAGACAAATATGTGAAGAAAAAAGAGCAAGACAGTGGGAGAGATAGAGCACATATGTAACAGATGTCATGGCACATAACATTGCCATGTGACACTACATGATTGCTAAACAGAATTTGAACATTTCTCCAATAACGTGAGACTTGTATGAATATTAGACTTAGATAAGACATTGTTCTATAGATAATAGCCAGAGTAAATAAGACTTGGTTTGAATAGCTAATTCCAGGCAGTCATACTTTGATCTGGTTGATGTTGCGGGCTGTGGTTATAACACTAACAGTAACAAACAAGTTTCAGAGACAGAGGAAAAAAATAAGATATTATCTTGAACATTAAAATCACATTGGTATGAGTGAGATTCCATTTTGTGGCATTAAACTTAAGTCTGTCTAGTAAGGCATGCAGTTAATGATTAAGATTTTAGAAGCAATAATTTTACAGCTCTTGTATGCAGACTCCTAAATAAATTGTCAAGAATATTTCATTGAAATTAATCCATGCTTTGATCTCTATAGGAGCATTACCTTTATCTTTCAGGTGGTTGCCAATGGTGTTGCCGCAATCTCTGAGATCTTGGAGACCTCTCCAACGGCTCAGCAGAGTCTGGAGATGAACATAGGCACCATCAACAAGCTGCTGACTGCTCTGAATGAGTGCTCTGAGTATGTCATTTAACAGACACTGCATGTGTAGGTGTGGGTGGGGTAAGAGCGTATGTGTATGGGTGTGTGGGGGGGTTGGTGTGTGTGGAGGATGGTGGTGGTGGTGGTTGTGATTACAGGATTAGAATGTCTTTATCTTTGTGCTGCTTGCTCTTAATTCAGTAACCATTCCAGGTAAAGTAAAATCATATTTGAAACAAGCCTCAAAATAGTTTATAATGATCTCAGCTCTTCTGCATGAAGAACTTATATGCAGAAAAAATGTGTAACGTCTGCTTCATCCCTAAGGAAGCAAGAATAAATTTCTTTGAAAACAATGTATTAGTTATCATTGTTTGAAGCTGAAGTCAAGAAAAATTAACTTGAAACAAATCACCCACAGGAGACATGAATGCATTACAAGCTTGATGCTCTTTTAGGCACAAATGTATACATGTATACATACATGCATTAAAATGAGCCTTAAGAGGGCGCTAGCCAGTGGGACAAAGGGGAGGTTACCTACTTCCGGGAGGTTATCAGCCGTAGTTTCGTTTTCTCCGCATAGGCGGATAGTAGTTTGCACAGGACAGGAATGTCAGACCCCTGCCGGAGTCTGCACTAGTTGGGTCACGGTATGTATGTTATTTAAACGTAATTTTAGATAGAAAATTTCCTTTAATTATTGTCGGGTACATGTGTAGAGACAGCATTCCAAGCACCTTCATTATGCTTTGTGGTATGTTTTTGTTTTCTTCAGATGTATATATGCAAGTGTGCCTTGTAAAATGGAAACATAAGTGTGACCCAGTACAGCTCTGATTAGGTTGAGTTGTGTCCCTTGTATTGCAGAGTCTTTTGTTATTTCAAAACAAAACAGAAAAAAACTTAACAGATGTCTTTGTTAACTTTCCCATTGTTTTCTGTGTGCAGTGATAGGTTTTTATGTGGTTTTATTATGATTTAAAAATGTTATTTATTACTTTTGCTTTGCAGATGGGGACAAGTATTCATCTTGGATGCCATATCGAACTACAATCCCAAAGATGACAAAGAGGCACAAAGGTAAGTGATTTCATTGTTCTGCTGTCATTGTGTTGCAGTTCTTAACTGTGTTAGTACAGTGAAACCATGCCAAGGTCCTCATGTGCCAGTGTTTGATTGATTGAGTGAGTGAGTGTGTGTGTGTGTGTGTGTGTGTGTGTGTGTGTGTGTGTGTTTAAACATCTTGTTTGTACAGTGCTTGGTAATTTTAGATCAGCGACTGTCGGTTCCGCTCAAGGAAATGAGCAAATACGAATTCTGACTGTCAAAGTATCCAAATGAAATTCCCCATTTAGATCTCTTCCACATAAGTTAACAAGTCATGACAGCAGAAGATTTCCATTAATTTTTTCCCTAAACTATTCTTACAAAATACATTTTTCCTTATTCTCATGCAGTTATTCTTGTCAGAAACCATTTTAGATGAAAATTACAGTTTATGAAACTAAGCTTTCACTATTCAGTCTATTTCTGTTATAATGCACATTTTGTGGTAGTTTCTGAATAAAAGCAAATGTATACAAAGCTTGTTCAGATATATACCTGCCATAATAATCAGTGAATATGCCAGTTGGTGTTAAGCCTGCCCCTAAAGGCTGTGTTAATGTATTTAGAGGAAATATTTATGATCTTTGTGCATATGTTGGTTAGTGAATGAGTTGATTTGCTTGCATTTCAGTGTGTGTGTGTGTGTGTGTGTGTGTGTGTGTGTGTGTGTGTGTGTGTGTGTTTGAGAGCTGTGCTCATGTACACTTGGTTATATGCACAACTGGATGAAGAATAAACTAGCACATGATCCGTCTTTCTTTCCAGTATCTGTGAGAGAGTGACACCTCGTCTGGCCCATGCTAATGCTGCGGTGGTGCTGTCTGCTGTCAAGGTAGGGCTGTCGTGAATAAGTTGTGTCATGTTCTCCTTTCTCAAGACAAAGTAGCAATTAAAGATGAAGAAACAAAGAAATTCTTTAACAGCTCGACTGCTGCTGCTAAGTATCTCCATTAGTGAAGGGCTGTCTCCTCACTGAGATAAAAGCTTAACAGGTCAGGCTGTCAGTTACCATTCTTTACATGGAGTTCTTCCTCTTGGGATTACATTATTTTTGCTCAGCAAAATCAGTTTGCACCATCGATAGATACTGTAAAAGTTGTAATTGCCCTTTAATTACACATACTTCACGGTGACCCACTGGTACCTACTCAGGCAGGGGTCTGGATTCCTGTCCTGTCCAAACTACTAGTCCAATATTTAAAGTCATGCTACACTGATCTTATTTCGTTAGAGTATAGCAGTCCAGGGGTTAATGCTTAGAATGTAATATGCTCAGTGTGAAAGTGACAGGTGTAGTAGTAGTAGTAGTAGTAGTAGTAGTTATACTCTTTTGTCACAACGTATTTCTCTTAGTAGTGAACTTTAAAATTTCACATTTCTGGAACTAATTAAAATACCTGCAAAATTATGTTTGCTATTTTGCTTGCCTTAAAAAGTTCAAAATGGTAATTGCTGTTTTAAGTTCTGTACATTTGATTAAAGATTTAGCTGCCACTGCCTGATTGAAGTGAAGTGACTGGCTGTGTGTGGCATGACCAGGTGATCATGAAGTGAAGTGACTGGCTGTGTGTGGCATGACCAGGTGATCATGAAGTGACTGGCTGTGTGTGGCATGACCAGGTGATCATGAAGTGACTGGCTGTGTGTGGCATGACCAGGTGATCATGAAGTGACTGGCTGTGTGTGGCATGACCAGGTGATCATGAAGTGAAGTGACAGGCTGTGTGTGGCATGACCAGGTGATCATGAAGTGAAGTGACTGGCTGTGTGTGGCATGACCAGGTGATCATGAAGTGACTGGCTGTGTGTGGCATGACCAGGTGATCATGAAGTGACAGGCTGTGTGTGGCATGACCAGGTGATCATGAAGTGACTGGCTGTGTGTGGCATGACCAGGTGATCATGAAGTGACTGGCTGTGTGTGGCATGACCAGGTGATCATGAAGTGACTGGCTGTGTGTGGCATGACCAGGTGATCATGAAGTGAAGTGACTGGCTGTGTGTGGCATGACCAGGTGATCATGAAGTGAAGTGACTGGCTGTGTGTGGCATGACCAGGTGATCATGAAGTGACAGGCTGTGTGTGGCATGACCAGGTGATCATGAAGTGACAGGCTGTGTGTGGCATGACCAGGTGATCATGAAGTCAAGTGACTGGCTGTGTGTGGCATGACCAGGTGATCATGAAGTGAAGTGACTGGCTGTGTGTGGCATGACCAGGTGATCATGAAGTGAAGTGACTGGCTGTGTGTGGCATGACCAGGTGATCATGAAGTGACAGGCTGTGTGTGGCATGACCAGGTGATCATGAAGTGACTGGCTGTGTGTGGCATGACCAGGTGATCATGAAGTGACTGGCTGTGTGTGGCATGACCAGGTGATCATGAAGTGACTGGCTGTGTGTGGCATGACCAGGTGATCATGAAGTGACTGGCTGTGTGTGGCATGACCAGGTGATCATGAAGTGACAGGCTGTGTGTGGCATGACCAGGTGATCATGAAGTGACTGGCTGTGTGTGTGTGTGTGGCATGACCAGGTGATCATGAAGTGAAGTGACTGGCTGTGTGTGGCATGACCAGGTGATCATGAAGTGAAGTGACTGGCTGTGTGTGGCATGACCAGGTGATCATGAAGTGACTGGCTGTGTGTGGCATGACCAGGTGATCATGAAGTGAAGTGACTGGCTGTGTGTGGCATGACCAGGTGATCATGAAGTGACTGGCTGTGTGTGGCATGACCAGGTGATCATGAAGTGAAGTGACTGGCTGTGTGTGGCATGACCAGGTGATCATGAAGTGACTGGCTGTGTGTGGCATGACCAGGTGATCATGAAGTGACAGGCTGTGTGTGGCATGACCAGGTGATCATGAAGTGACAGGCTGTGTGTGGCATGACCAGGTGATCATGAAGTGAAGTGACTGGCTGTGTGTGGCATGACCAGGTGATCATGAAGCTGATGGAGATGCTGGATCCCCACAGTGACTACATCACCATGCTGGTGAAGAAACTGTCCCCCCCTCTCGTCACCCTTCTGTCCGCTGAGCCCGAGATCCAGTATGTCGCTCTGCGCAACATCAACCTCATCGTGCAGAAAAGGTCTGGGGGAAACCTGCCTGTGGTTAATGTCTCTTTGCTGAGGAGAGTGTGTGTGTGTGTGTGTGTGTGTGTGTGTGTGTGTGTGTGTGTGTGCATGCGTGCATGTGCACGCGCGCATCCCCAAATATGGGACATTTGTTTCATGTATTTTCATGATGATGTGGGTGGTGGTGCTGCTGCTATAGGGGTCCATACAGGTTTGGGACAGCCTGACAAAACTGTACTCTCAATACATACTGGCAATAACCGGGCTGAGAGAGACAGACACCTGCAGTGTTGGTTAGGAAATTACAGCAACACTCCCTAAAACTCATACATGAAGTGGATTACCGTTGACTATGAAGCAGTAGTCTTCCCATTTTAATCTGCAACACACTCAGATCTGGGTATGATCCGGCCATGGGCCAAAGAACTCTCTGATGGGGCTCAAACATGGGTCTTCCCAGTCGGAAACCACATGGCCAGGGTGGCTAGTGTTTGTGAGAAATTGTTTGACATTGGAATGGTTTTGAGACTGTCATTTGTTCAGTCCTGAGGAATAAGCATGTGTCTGAAAAATGTGATTAATTGGCAAATGTGCAGATAGGACATTCCAAAGGCTGTGATGAAAAAAAAGTTTTTTGGTGACCCTGTGTCTGAGACAAGACTGAATTGAAACATTGCGGTTGTTCAAGTTTGATATTCTGAAGGTGGTGATGAAAAATTCTGTTTGTTATGTGAACTTATTTGTAACAGCAATGAAGAAATAAAACAAGTGAATAAGTGGTTATTGCATGTGTATGGCTGTGATTATTGTATGTGTGGTTTAAGTTGACATTGAAGCATTTTATGTCTTTTTATGTGTACATATTTAATGACAGTGATTCTTGTGTATTGTTTATGTGTTTCACACCACAAATTAATTTCACTTATTGTATACGATAAATCATTCTGTATTCATATTTTTCAGATCGGATGTTCTGAAGGCGGAGATGAAGGTGTTCTTTGTGAAGTACAATGACCCTATCTACGTGAAGCTGGAGAAGCTGGATATCATGATCCGACTGACCAACCAGGGCAACATCGCTCAGGTCCTGGCTGAACTCAAGGAGTGAGTAGTGCTTCTCTTGTCTTCTGGGAGTGGTTGGAATGTCTGTGGAATATTGTCTCGTTTGTTGTATCTCAGTGGTCTCCTGGGAGTGGTTGGAATGTTTGTGGAATATTGTCTCGTTTGTTGTGTCTCAGTGGTCTCCCGGGAGTGGTTGGAATGTTTGTGGAATATTGTCTTGTTTGTTGTATCTCAGTGGTCTCCTGGGAGTGGTTGGAATGTTTGTGGAATATTGTCTTGTTTGTTGTATCTCAGTGGTCTCCTGGGAGTGGTTGGAATGTTTGTGGAATATTGTCTCGTTTGTTGTGTCTCAGTGGTCTTCCGGGAGTGGTTGGAATGTTTGTGGAATATTGTCTTGTTTGTTGTATCTCAGTGGTCTCCTGGGAGTGGTTGGAATGTTCGTGGAATATTGTCTCGTTTATTGTATCTCAGTGGTCTTCTTGGAGTGGTTCGAATGTTTGTGGAATATCTTTTTGTTTTTTCTACCACAAGTCATCTTCTCAGAGTGGTTTCAGACCATTGGCTTGGCAGGACCAACAAGGTTCTTTTTCTTTTGAAATCTGTCAGTATTTTTTTAATTGTCTGGTTGTCTTTCTTTCTTTGAATGTTTTTTCTTTAATCTTTAACTCTTTGACGGCTCGGCCTTGATGAAATGAGATCATGATGGCAAAAGTTTAAAGTGCAGTTACTTTATTTTATATACTTCTCAATAGTGTAATTGATTTTGCTGATAAAAAATAATGTTATCTGAAGAAGTAGTCTAGTAAACCCCTTCACACAGTGAGGTAACATTCCTTCCTTAATTTACAGCATACTTTGCAGCAGCCAAGGGGTGAAAACATTGTAAAATGTGGAGTGATGGCCTAGAGGTAACGCGTCTGCCTAGGAAGCGAGAGAATCTGAGGGTGCTGGTTCGAATCATGGCTCAGCTGCTATTTTCTCCCCCTCCACTAGACTTTCAGAGGTGGTCTGGACGCTAGTCATTCGGATGAGATGATAAACCGAGGTCCCGTGTGCAACATGCACTTAGCACACATAAAAGAACCTACAGCAACAAAAGGGTTGTTCCTGGCAAAATTTTGTAGAAAAATCCACTTCGATAGGAAAAACAAATAAAACTGCACACAGGGAAAAAAAAAAAGGGTGGCGCTGTAGTGTAGTGACGCGCTATCCCTGGGGAGAGCAGCCTGAATTTCACACAGAGAAATCTGTTGTGATAAAAAGAAATACAAATACAAATACAAGTATCATTATGCATGCACACCTGTGTACAAAGCCTCACTGGTGATTGTGGTTGGCAGGTATGCCACAGAGGTGGACGTGGACTTTGTGCGCAAGTCGGTGCGTGCCATCGGGCGGTGTGCCATCAAGGTGGAGCAGGCCGCAGAGCGATGCGTCAGCACACTGCTTGACCTCATCCAGACAAAGGTCAACTACGTCGTGCAGGAGGCCATTGTCGTCATCAAGGTAGGTCAGCTCTCAGTGGTGATGATGGTGGATTTTTTTTGGTTTATTTATTTATCTACTTATTTAACCATGTGTGCCATCGTCCACACTGTAACAGTTGCATTGCCCCATGCCGCTCATCCTGCAGCCACACCCAGGTCCTTCTGGTGCAGTCGCATAGCTGGATGTCTACAGGGAACTATCAATGTTAGGTCGCCGGGAGGCCACACATCAGACGGAGACCCTGCACTGCTGCTGAGCGTCACGAGAGTGGTGTTCACCAGTGCCTGTTCAGCATAGACAGGACACCACCAGCTAGGCCCTTTATTGATGATAAACATGGTGACAAATTCTAGTTGAGGGGGGACACTCAGTCTGGCTGTTCGACCAAGTGATGATCTTCTCTGGAAGGTTTTCTTCTTCTGCGTTCACTCGTATGCACACGAGTCGGCTTTTACGTGTATGACTGTTTTTACCCCGCCATGTAGGCAGCCATACTCCGTTTTCGGGGGTGTGCAAGCTGGGTATGTTCTTGTTTCCATAACCCACCGAACGCTGACATGGATTACAGGATCTTTAACGTGCGTATTTGATCTTCTGCTTGCATATACACACGAAGGGGGTTCAGGCACTAGCAGGTCTGCACATATGTTGACCTGGGAGATGGTAAAAATCTCCACCCTTTACCCACCAGGTGCCGTCACCATGATTCGAACCCGGGACCCTCAGATTGAAAGTCCAACGCTTTAACCATTCGGCTATTGCGCCCGTCGTGGAAGGTTTAAAAGGTGGAGTAATGCTCATGTTGCGTCAGATCAGGTGGCGCTGAACTTGGTCAAAGTGGCTTGGTGGTTGTGCAGGGCTTGCTGTGGCGAGTGGGTCTGATGGTGAAATGAAACGGGTTGCTTCCTGAGGACAGCCTGTGTGAGGACTGTGATATAAAGACTATCGTCTGTGTTTTGCTGTACAAGGCTCAGTCAAGAGAATTTTGAGGAAGGCAAGACAACATGAGGGGGCTAAAAATATGAAACAATGTTTGAAAAAAAAAAAAGGAATAAAAGCAGATCAGTCCAGAATAGTGTGTAGATGGTAAACACCCGCATGCATGGAATTGCACAGTACCACTTTAAACAAATTTTTTTTATTGTTTTTGTTTTGTTTTTATTGTTGTTGTTGTCAATTTCAGTCCTGTTGAGTTACTGTGAAGCACACTTGAGACAATGTTTGGTGGGTGTGTTTACATTGTTTGTCTGTCAGTCTGTTTCTTTTTTTCAGAGAAATAGATTTTACAATTACAGATTCTCTTTTCATGTGTATGTGTGTTTATCTGTTATTTTTTAGGACATCTTCCGCAAGTACCCCAACAAATACGAAAGCATCATTGCCACTCTGTGTGAGAATCTGGATACACTGGATGAGCCAGAAGCACGGTGAGCAGGGGTGTAAAAAATTGGGGGAGAGAAGTGTGTGTGGGTGGGGGGATGCGGGGGGTGATGTGCATGTGTGTTTGAGTCAGGCATGCCTACTGTTACTGAGAGCCTGTATTTGTTCCAGAGAATTGATAAAATTGAAAAACTGGAAATGCAGATATTTGCTGCATGTCCTGGAAAATGAAATAACCTGACCGTAACACTATTTTTCTCGAATCTAGTGGGTACAAGTGTACCCTTAGATAGCTTTCCAACCATTGACGAAGACACTTCTTTAAGACTTACAGAAATGCTGCTGAACATTACCGGAGCCACTTCATGAAAAGCCTTCACTGTCCGAACAGTACCAAAGTCATTTTGTGAAAGTCCACTCAATTTCTGTCACTGGCGAATTAATTTTGGCAAGACCAATGCGCATGTGACTTTTTGAATGCAGACAACCTTTTGAAAGTGGAGGCATGATGGCGTCGAAGAGAAAAACTGATGATTTGGATGATCCTTCCAGCCTGAGGAAAAAGAAAGTGAAGCGTTCACAGACCTTCAGGAAGGTGTGAGAAGTGGCCGTTCATAAAGATAGAGGAGGTCGACTCGTGCACTGCCGACTGGCAGGGCTGAGAAAACGTGGATTGCGTCGAGTGCGTTCGCGGATCAATAAAAATGACATTAAAGGCAACACTGACCTGAGTGTGGGGCAACAAACTCTAGAAGTCACCAGAGGAGGTGTAGGAGGTGGTGGAGGTCTGGAGTCGACTGGAGGGAGCGGAGGAAGTGGAGGAGGCGAATGCGACATCTTATTAGACGGCTGTTGTATGTTTGCTCAGATGTTCCTGAAAATAATACCCTGTCCCTGATTCTAATGTGTGTTGTTCCTGAAAAGCAAATTTGGGGGAAGGCATGCCTGTTGTGTGTGCTTGTGTGTGTGGATGCGAGTACGTATGTTAAAGATCCTGTAATCCATGTCAGCACATGGTGGGTAATGGAAACAAGAACATACCCAGCATGCACACCCCTGAAAACAGAGTTTGGCTGCATACATGGTTGGGTAAATAAGCAAAACAGTCATGTAAAATTTCACATGTCTGTATGAGTGTGAATGTGTGTGTGACTGAAACCTGATTGAATAAAGCAGGAAATGACTGATGAACGCCCGATGGCAGCAGCTGTCAGTCGGCTCTACCCAGCTAGGCAGCCTGTTATGCAAATGACTCTGTGTCTGTAAAGTGCTTGGAGCTTGGTTTCTGACCAAGGATAGGAGTTATATAGGTATCAGTATCATCATCATCATCATCATCATCCTGTTTTGTGGCTGGTCACCAGAGCCTCCATGATCTGGATCATTGGGGAGTATGCTGAGCGTATCGACAACGCTGATGAACTGCTGGAGAGCTTTCTGGAGGGGTTCCAGGATGAGAATACTCAGGTAGGGGTGTGTGTGTGTGTGTGTGTGTGCACGAGTGTGTGTGTGTGTGCTCTGTGTGTGTGTGTGCGTGTGTGTGTGCTCATGTGTGTGTGTGTGAGTGTGTGTTTATTTGTGATTGTTTGTTTGTGTGAGTGTGTGTGCGAGTGTGTGTATGTGTGTGTGTGTGTGTGTGTGTGTGTGTGTGTTTGTGTCTGTGTATGTGTGTGTGTGTGTGTGTGTGTGTGTGTGTGTGTGTGTGTGTGTGTGTGTGTGTTTGCACATACATGCATGCGTGCTGGCAGGTGGGTGGGCACAAACGTGTGCATTTGGGCTTGCGAGTGTCCGCGCTTGTGTGAGAATATAATCTGTGTATAAAGGTATGTACTTGTGTATTGGCTTTTGTATTCCCAACCAGTTGCACACTTGTACATGTGTATTTATGAGTTTCTTCTTTGATCCCTTTGGTTCAGAGTTGTTTATGTGTGTGAAAGTTGTGTGTGAAAGTGCATTGTCTCTGCCCAAGATTCAATACTATAGAAATACTTTTATTGTTATTTTTAGTGGTAGTAGTAATAGTAATTGTAGTAGCAGCAGTAGAAGTAATAGCAGAAGTAATAGTATCATTAGTAGTAGTATTAGTTGTATTAGCATTATTATTATAAGTAGTATTAGTAGTGTATTATTATTATTATTATTATTATTTGAGTGTTGTCATGTTTGTGTGTGTTCAGGTTCAGCTTCAGTAGTATTAGTTGTATTAGCATATTTATTATAAGTGGTATTAGTAGTGTATTATTATTATTATCATTTGAGTGTTTTCATGTTTGTGTGTGTTCAGGTTCAACTTCAGCTGCTGACGGCCATCGTCAAGCTGTTCCTGAAGCGACCCACTGACACCCAGGAACTGGTGCAGCAAGTGCTGTCTTTGGCCACCCAGGTGGGTCTTGTGCACTGTGCTGTTAAAAAAACAAAAAACATTCAGAGTCCCATAGTCTATGACGGGACACTGGGGCAGTGAACTCACACCCACTGTGTCTAAGGCTCTGCATAGGAAGGCTGGGCCCAGTCCTCTCCTTCCACTGCTGTAAGTTTTCCCCAGCCAAAGTCAGGTTGCCATTCACACCTGGGTGGAGTGAAGAAAATTAGGTTTAATTACACATACTTAACCGTGACTCCGGCAGGGGTCTGACATTCCTGTCCTGTGCAAACTACTATCCGACTATGCGGAGAAAATGAGAGAACCTCCCGGAAGTAGGTAACGTACCCTTTGTCCCCCTGGCTAGTGCCCTCTTTTTCCGGCAGCCATCTCAACACCTGTTCCTGCGCACTTCATACGGCTAAGTTTTTCGCATTTTCTATCTGTCGATTCTTTGGCGTTTCTGTTTTGTGTCCAATTATGTCTTCAGACAGGTCGCACAATTATGTAGCTTGATTGGGAGATCGGGCTAAAATTAAGGCACGATCGCAATCGATTCGCGATCAGTCTTGGCCCTCTACCTCCTGTAAAGTGCCTTTCCCCAGGACACACCACCATGCCAAAGCAGGACCTCGAATCCTGAAGGCTTGTGGACGCTAGATCGGCAGTCCAGTGCCTGATTCGGTCATGGTGCCTCCACTGTACTGTGGCTGAAAGGTAAAAGGTGGGAACATGAGGCGTTTGTGTCTGGCACAGACAGGCTGCAAGCTTTATGTTTTTTTTAAAATTTTTATTTTAAATTTTTTTTTTTTTTTAAAGGGAAATCAGACATTTTCGTCATCAGGAATGACTGGTCTATACTGAGACCATCCTTATTGTGTTGTGTCTGTAATGTACTTTGTATTTGGTTATGTCCATTTTTGTCTGTTAATGGTTCAGAGTTGGCTGTTCACTATTGTATTTTTCTGTATGTCTGTGGGTTCTCTTCTCGTGTTTTCTGTCATTGTCTCTTGCCCTTCGGGTTCGTCGCCTTTCATCTTCTGACGTCATCTTCAGAGCTGCAGCTTGTTTGGTTGTTGTTGTCTTGGGCTTATTCTTGCATCCTGCTGATACATTTTATCTTCTTCATCTGGTTCTTCCATTGGTTGTTGCCCGGTGTCCTCTTTTCTTTGTACTGCATTTCCCGTCCATCTCCTCTTCTTTGCTTTCTTCACGTTTGGTGGCAGGCCAGGGAGGGTGTCTGCAAGCTTTATGTTCTTTGTCTGGCTAAATTCTGAGGGGACCTGACGGCAGTGGTGTGTGCATGATTGTGGACAAGGAGAAAGGTAACTGGGAGACCAGGGAAAGTCGTGCTGTGGATTAGACAAAATGAAAGGAGGTACATTGTAGTTCCTGTGCATACATGCATGCAAATGTGTATCCATCCTCCCTGAAAGATGACCAGATATCCATCTTTCTTGCTCTTGAAACATTTGGGAAACTTATGCCAGTGCTGGGTTGGACTGCTGCTTGTAGTAAAATGAGCTCTCTCTCTCTCACTCTTAACTCTTGCTCTCTCTCACTCCCTCTCAGAATCATTTTCTCGAATACATCTATTCTTACAATTGTCACTCCCTCTCAGAATCATTTTCTCGAATACATCTATTCTTACAATTGTCATGATAGGGGCTGATGGCCAAAGTATTGAAGTTATTCAGAGCTCAGAGTTCAGTTTTTCTCTCTCTCTCTTGCATATACATAACCACACACGCACATGCTCGCAAATGTGCACACCTGCACATGCATGTGCGTGCACACACACACAGAGTCACACACTAATCTAATAACACTAATCACGCACATCTGTCTAATAACACTTGTAGTAAATAGATATTAAACTGAAGATCTCGCACTCACACACACACACGCTTACACACAAACACACACACACACATACAACAACACCAACAACAACAAAACAGATGAGTGAAAAAAAAAACCAAACAACAACCCCACAACAACAACAAAACAATGATGTGGAACTAAAAAAACACCACCCCGCCACACCTGCCAACAGGACAGCGACAACCCTGACCTGCGTGACCGGGGTTACATCTACTGGCGCCTGCTGTCCACGGACCCAGCGGCGGCCAAGGAGGTGGTGCTGGCAGAGAAGCCGCTCATTTCTGAGGAGACAGACCTGCTGGAGCCCACCCTGCTGGATGAGCTCATCTGCCACATCTCCAGCTTGGCCTCAGTCTACCACAAGCCGCCCAACGCCTTCGTGGAGGGCAAGGCATCCATGCGCCGCTCCCTGCCCCCTCGCTCACAGTCGTAAGTCCTGTCCTCTCTGTAAGTCCTGCCCCCGTGCTCACAGTCGTAAGTCCTGCCCCCTTGCTCACAGTTGTAGCCTCGTAGCCCCCGTACTCACAATCATAAGTCCTGCCCCCGCGCTCACAGTTGTAGCCCCCGTGCTCACAATCATAAGTCCTGCCCCCGCGCTCACAGTTGTAGCCCCCGTGCTCACAATCATAAGTCCTGCCCCCGCACTTACAGTTGTAGCCCCCGTGCTCACAATCATAAGTCCTGCCCCCGCGCTCACAGTTGTAGCCCCCGTGCTCACAATCATAAGTCCTGCCCCCGCACTTACAGTTGTAGCCCCCGTGCTCACAATCATAAGTCCTGCCCCCGCACTTACAGTTGTAGCCCCCGTGCTCACAATCATAAGTCCTGCCCCCGCGCTCACAGTTGTAGCCCCCGTGCTCACAATCATAAGTCCTGCCCCCGCACTTACAGTTGTAGCCCCCGTGCTCACAATCATAAGTCCTGCCCCCGCACTTACAGTTGTAGCCCCCGTGCTCACAATCATAAGTCCTGCCCCCGCGCTCACAGTTGTAGCCCCCGTGCTCACAATCATAAGTCCTGCCCCCGCGCTCACAGTTGTAGCCCCCGTGCTCACAATCATAAGTCCTGCCCCCGCGCTCACAGTTGTAGCCCCCGTGCTCACAGTCATAAGTCCTGCCCCCGCGCTCACAGTAGTCCTGCCCCCGCACTTACAGTTGTAGCCCCCGCGTTCACAATCATAAGTCCTGCCCCCGCGCTCACAACCGGCCCGCACAGTCATAAGTCCTGCCCCCGCGCTCACAGTAGTCCTGCCCCCGTGCTCACAGTAGCCCTGCCCCTGCCCTCACAGTCATAAGTCCTGCCCCCGCGCTCACAACCGGCCCGCACAGTCATAAGTCCTGCCCCCGCGCTCACAGTAGTCCTGCCCTCGTGCTCACAGTCGTAAGTCCTGCCCCCGTGCTCACAGTTGTAGCCCCCACCCTCACAGTCATAAGTCCTGCCCCCGTGCTCACAGTCATAAGTCCTGCCCCCGTGCTCACAGTTGTAGCCCCCACCCTCACAGTGTCCTACCCCCGCGCTCACAGTCGTAAGTCCTGCCCCTGCGCTCACAGTTGTAAATCCTACCCCCTCGCTCACAGTTGTAGCCCCCTGCCCTCACAGTGTCCTACCCCCTCGCTCACTGTCATAAGTCCTGCCTCCTCGCTCACAGTCGTAAGTCCTGCCCCTGCGCTCACTGTCATAAGTCCTGCCCCCTTGCTCACAGTCGCAAGTCCTGAAAGTTCTGGATTTTTCTGATCCCCCAGGTCATCATATGTGCAGACCTGCTTGTGTTTGAGCCCCCTCAGTGTGAATACACATGCAGAAGATCAAATATACATGATAAAGATCCAGTAATCCATGTCAGCGTTCAGTGGGTTATGGAAACAAGAACATACCCAGCATGCACCCCCCCCCGAAAACGGAGTATGGCTGCCTACAATGCGGGATAAATAGACAAAATGGTCATTCACGTAAAATGTTACATGTCTGTCTGAGTGTGTATGTGTGTGTGCCTGAAATCTGATTGACAAGGAAACGAAATGATGAGCGCCCAGTGGCAGCCATCTGTTGGCTCTACCCAGGTAGGCAGCCTGTTATGCAAATGACTCCCTGTTTGTAAAGCGCTTAAAGCTTGGTCTCTGACCTAGGATAGGCGCTGTGTAAGTACCCACATAATGCACCAGTCATTCATCTCTTTTCCCCCCCACCCCCCAGGGACAACAACCTCAGGGCGGAGACAGCCAACACTGTGGATAGGCGCTGTGTAAGTACCCACATAATGCACCAGTCATTCATCTCTTTTCCCCCCCAGCCCCCAGGGACAACAACCTCAGGGCGGAGACAGCCAACACTGTGGATAGGCGCTGTGTAAGTACCCACATAATGCATCATTCATTCATCTCTTTTCCCCCCCACCCCCCAGGGACAACCTCGGGGCGGAGACAGCCAACACTGTGGAGGCCGCTCCGGGAGGGGCACCTGCAGCCCCCCAGGCGACAGTGATCCCCGGGGCAGACTCCCTGATTGGGGACCTCCTGGACATGGACCTGGGCGGACCCACACCCTTCCAGCAACAACAGCTGTACCAGCAGATGCCTCAGTCCTCACAGCCTGTGCAGACTGGTGTTGTCGACTTCCTCGGGGGTGAAGGGCTGGATTCCTTGGTGGGTGTTCTGTGGGGGTAGGGTGAGGGAGGGGGGTGTGGGGGCGTGGGGGGGAAAGAGAGGGGAAGGGTGTGTGGGTAGGTATGAAAGGCCTTGTTTGTTTATATATGCATTGTGGGGGGAGGGGGTGTGTGTATGGGGGGGTGTGTTGCGCATGTGTGTGTATGTGGGATGCAAAACGTGGTCACAGTGTATGTTCTTAGCTGTTTTGAAGGATTTTTGTTGATGGTCAAATGTTAGTCTGATGTCTGGTGGTGGTTGCCATCTTGCCAGTGTAAATTAGTGTGGTTGATGTCATTTCATGTGACATGCGTTGGACCAGCAAGTGTATTTTGTGCGTCTCCTTACAGTTTGGGAGGATTGTTCATGAGGATGAAGTGTGGAATAGTTTGTTGTCCACTTACAGTACAAAGCAAAACAAAACAGCACAATACAATTCAACTCAATTCAGTTCAGTTCAATGCATCTTTATTCATCCTTTTAGAAATTAACTTACATATCAGGTTTACTGTTTGTAGTGGTTTTGAATGACAGTATGTATACCTTCAACTAATATTTCTGTGCCTAAAGAGAGAGAGAGAGAGAGGGTGAGAGAGAGGGGGCGAGAGAGAGAGAGAGAGAGAGAGAGAGAGAGAGAGAGGGCAAGCTGTTGTCTGCATGCTGAAATTAATGTGTGTGATAGTAAAATCTGTGTCTTTACAGTTAGAAGGATGAATTTTTGAAACAGGAAAGTCTGTGTCTTTACAATTTAGAGGAATAGTGTGTGAGACATGAAACGTGTCTGTACAGCTAGGAGGAATAATGTGTGTGATAGGAAAAGTGTGTCTTTACAGCTAGGTGGTAGGTGGAACAATGTGTGTGATAGGAAAAGTGTGTGTCTTTACAGCTAGGAGGAACAGTGTGTGTGACAGGAAAAGTGTGTGTCTTTACAGCTAGGAGGAACAGTGTGTGTGATAGGAAATTGTGTGTCTTTACAGCTAGGTGGAACAATGTGTGTGACAGGAAAAGTGTGTGTCTTTACAGCTAGGAGGAATATTGTGTGTGATAGGAAAAGTGTGTGTCTTTACAGCTAGGAGGAACAGTGTGTGTGATAGGAAAAGTGTGTGTCTTTACAGCTAGGAGGAACAATGTGTGTGACAGGAAAAGTGTGTGTCTTTACAGCTAGGAGGAACAGTGTGTGTGATAGGAAAAGTGTGTGTCTTTACAGCTAGGAGGAACAGTGTGTGTGATAGGAAAGTGTGTGTCTTTACAGCTAGGAGGAACAATGTGTGTGACAGGAAAAGTGTGTGTCTTTACAGCTAGGAGGAACAATGTGTGTGATAGGAAAATGTGTGTCTTTACAGCTAGGAGGAACAATGTGTGTGATAGAAAAGTGTGTGTCTTTACAGCTAGGAGGAGGTGGAGGGGGCATGGACAGCCTGGGAGGTCTGGGGGATATCTTTGGTGCTCCAGCTTCCAGCTCCTACGTTCCCCCGGCAGAGGTGAGAAAGTGTGCACATGTGTGTGTGTGTGCATGTGCATGCATAAATGCGTACATGTGCATGTGTACTGAATCCTGACAGAAATGACACAGGAAACGAATGATGAGTGCCTAATGGCAGCTGTCTGTCAGCTCTAACCAGGTAAGCAGCCTGTTGTGCAAAATGACTCTTCGTTTGTGAAGTGCTTACAGCTTGGTCTGTGACTGAGCATGGATGCTATATATAAATATCCATATCAGTGAGTCAAAAAGTGCTAGAAGAAGGCATTTTATCACTGAAAAATTTAATATAGAATGTGAAAATACAGCCCTGACGCATTTTTTTCCATACAGAAATTTTTGACAAAGTTGTGGTCATTTTTAGTTGCAGTGTAGTTCATATTTACTGAATAGTATAATCTCATAGTAATAGTTCAGTCTATCTAAATAGATAAGATGATATTAGAACAGGTTAGTTGAGATTTGTAGGCAATCAACAGTGCCAGTCATGTAGGAACCAGTCTTGAAGTTGTGTGCGTACTTAAATCACCTGACTTTTTCTTTTGTTTTTTTTTTGTTTTTTTTTTTGGTTTTGTTCAGGTGTGGTTGCCTGCGGCCAAGGGGAAAGGTCTAGAGATCAACGGCACATTTGCACGCAGAAACGGTCAGATCTTCATGGAGCTGACCTTCACGAACAAAGCCATGCAGCCCATGTCTGGCTTCGCCATACAGTTCAACAAAAACAGGTCAGTACAAACCAGACAAAACTTGGGATGGTTGCTAATTTATGTGTGCCATGGTTTTTACTTACAGGGTTTTGTACAGAATCGTGGAAGTCTGGAAAAGTCGTGGGGATATGAGAGAACTTGTTAAGGGCTGGGAAAGTCTTGAAATTTTTTTTTTTTTTCCCTACAGGGTGTGGAGAAAAGCCTTGGAATTAGAATAAAATCCTTGACCAGAACCAGTCAACAAAGAGCTTAATGCATCAACAAAAATTAAATTAAAAAAAATAAAAAGAAAGTTATAAAATAACATCAGTACCAGGATATCCTTAAATCTCTTTCGTTAGTGGTGTAGCAGGTGAATTCTTTTCTTCAGGTTAACTTTGTCTAGAACGGAAAATATTCAGTGTGCTCTGGTCCCACTTGGTGTTCAGATGAGTTTGTGTTTGTAAAGCCACAAATGAAAATCCATTAAAGAGACATACAGTTTGGCAAAAAGGTGATAGTAATACTATTAATTTATTTTTTTTAAGCACATTCATGCTTAGACTTAGGTCTGTGATCAAAGAGAGGTAGTATATAAGTATCAATTATGATAATGATAATGATGATGATGATGGCAGTGATGGTGATGGTAAAAAAAAAAGAGAATAATAATGCCAGGCACCATTGCCTCACAACAGATGGTGATGACAATGTTGTGTTACTTTATGCCTATCCTTCATCTACAATTTTTACTGTGTGTGTATTGCTGTGATGATGTATGTATGTTTCACTCTAAGTTACCTTTGTAAGGGATTCTGTTGTTGTTGTCTACTGTTATTATTGATTGTATGCATGGGCTGCCCTAGGTTGACATCTAAGCATTTTAGGTCTTCTTTATGAATACATGTTGAATGACTGTGATTTCATTGTATTGTTTATGTGTTTTTACATCACAAACGAATTTCTCTTGTTGAGATAATAAACTATTCTGAATTCTGTGTTGATGTGTGTGTGTTGACAGTGTTGTGTTGATGTGTGCGTTCAGTTTTGGCCTGACGCCATCCACCACACCAGGTGATGATGACAGTGTTGTGTTGTTGTGTGCGTTCAGTTTTGGCCTGACGCCGGCCATCACACCAGATGATGATGACAATGTTGTGTTGACGTGTGTGTGTTCAGTTTTGGTCTGACGCCGGCCACCACACCAGGTGGTGGTGACAGTGTTGTGTGTGTGTTCAGTTTTGGCTTGACGCCATCCACCACACCAGGTGGTGATGACAGTGTTGTGTTGTGTGTGTGTGTTCAGTTTTGGCCTGACGCCATCCACCACACCAGGTGGTGATGACAGTGTTGTGTTGTGTGTGTGTTCAGTTTTGGCCTGACACCATCCACCACACCAGGTGGTGATGACAGTGTTGTGTTGTGTGTGTGTTCAGTTTTGGCCTGACGCCATCCACCACACCAGGTGGTGATTGTGTGTTCAGTTTTGGCCTGACGCCATCCACCACACCAGATGATGATGACAATGTTATGTTGTTGACGTGTGTGTGTTCAGTTTTGGCCTGACGCCGGCCACCACACCAGGTGGTGATGACAGTGTTGTGTTGTGTGTGTGTGTTCAGTTTTGGCCTGACGCCGGCCACCACACCAGGTGGTGATGACAGTGTTGTGTTGTGTGTGTGTTCAGTTTTGGCCTGACGCCGGCCACCACACTACAGATCCAGAGTCCCCTCATCCCCAACAGCAGCGCCAGCACGTCACTACAGCTCAACACCTCAGGACAGGTGCAAAAGATGGAGCCACTGCTCATGTTGCAGGTGAGGTGGCTTTGTGCAGCCAGGTAGTCTGCTTGGTTTTGTTGAAGAAAGGTGTGCGGGTCTTCAGGGTTGGGAATGGGATCAGGGGATTTGGAGGTGGGGCGTGGGGTCAGGGGTGGGGGGTGGGGAGGGTAGTTAGGCACCTGAGGCTGTATGCTCAGCCACCGATATTTTCTCCCCCTCCACTAGACCTTGAGTGGTGGTCTGGATGTTAGTCATTCGGATGAGATGATAAACCGAGGTTCTGTGTGCAGCATGCACTTAGTGCATGTAAAAGAACCCACGGCAAGAAAGGGTTGTTCCTGGCAAAATTCTGTAGAAAAATCCACTTCAATAGGAAAAACAAATAAAACTGCACGCAGGAAAAAATACAAAAAAAATGGGTGGCGCTGTAGTGTAGTGATGCGCTGTCCCAGGGGAGAGTAGCCCGAATTTCACACAGAGAAATCTGCTGTGACAGAATGAAATACAAATTGGCAGCTAAGTGTCTTAACCGTTCTGTCACCTTCCTGCTCTCTAACAACAAAATGATACTGGTGTCCCCAGGTGGCGGTGAAGAACAACATCGACGTGTTCTACTTCAGCAGCACGGTGCCCATGCACGTGCTGTTCATGGAGGACGGGGAGATGGACAAGAAGGAGTTCCTGGCCTCCTGGAAGGAGATCCCCACCACCAACGAGGTCCAGTACGTCATCAACGACGTGCAGCACAACGCCGGTCAGTTTGCTCCCTTGGTCCCCCTCTCCCGTTCACTGCATCAAAAAAAACAAAAAAAACAAACAAAAAAAACAAAGAAAGATTTGTGGGTCTATTATCTTCCTTGGTTTCCCTGTTCAGTGTGTAAAATAATTATGAAGATTTGTGGTTGAGTTGTTTTGATGGGTGTAAAGTAATAATGTAAAGTTGTAGGTCAGTTGTCTTCCTTGGTTCCTCCCGTCATTGTGTCAAATATTAATTATGCAGATTTGTGGGTCATTTGTCTTCCTTGGTCTTCAGGGCATAAAGTGATAATAATGATATTATTAAATATAATGCAGATTTGTGGCTCAGTTGTCTTCCACGGTTCCCCTGATCAGGGTGTAAAATAATGATAATGCAGATTGATGCTCACTTCTCCCTGGCAGAGAGCTTGTGGCATTCACGATAAAAAGGTATACATGCATGAACATGCATGCATCAAGAACATATACATGAGCAAGCGTGTTCACACACGAACACGCAAATAAACATTACAGTACACACTCGCACATGACCAGCAGAGGCCCCAGAAGCAAGCATATCAGTCAATGAGGTGGCAGGTAGAATGGAAGAGGTTATCAGCTGTAGCTACTTTCGTTTTCTCCGCATAGGCGGATAGTAGTTTGCAGAAGTGGGTCACGGTAAGTATGTTAGATAAACGTAATTTTAGGAAGAAATTTCCTTTTTGAGAAACTCTTTTAACTCTCTCCATACGAATGGCGAAAGAGACGACGTTAACAGCGTTTCACCCTAATTACCACCATCAAAATGTTGCAAGCGGAAGGCTCTTATATTGAAGAGGTGAATGTTGACAAAGAATACCACAATTCTGATGATGGAAGCTAAAGGTTGGGTCATTGAGACACCCACTGGGCATCCGAGGGGTCTGTGTAGAGGGGAAGAGAGGACTGGCCGTACTGAGTGAGTTAATCTGAATTGTGTGTGAGAGGATTGTCTTGCTTTGTGTCTGTCCAGAGTTCACACAGTCACGTTAGTCTGGAAAAGTCTTGGAAAATATGTTTCACCTTAAAGGTCTGGAATAGTCTTTGAAAAACGTTTCGCCCTTCATGGCCAAGAAAAGACAAACAGTGTGCAGTATATGACTGACACAGTGCAGTATTTCCCCCTTCCAAACACTTCCCTCAGCGAGATCATGAATTTGGATTCTGAAAGGAAGGCTGCTATGATAGTCACATACACACACAGGCACCACTTCCCTCCTTTACAAATACGGTGTCCCAGAAACTGAGGAACAGTGTTGTTATGTTTAACTCGCTCGGGACGACAAGTTTTCTCCCTTGCTTTTCCCCACAGACGGCCCATTTGTAAGGGTTTGGAAAAAAATTACAAAAAATACAAAATACAGAGTAAGAAAATGAAACTTTCAGAACTGGTTTATTATTTGTTGAGCTATTACATAAAAAAAAAAAAAAATCAAATTTCTCATCTTATTTTTACAGTTTTGCCACATGTAGAAAATACTGCCAATTTTTCACCCCGAATCATCATACCCATGCTGGCTTTCTGCATTAATTCGCTTTCTTCTTCACCATCACCCACCTCTTCAGTGTCCGACCCTTCAGTTTGTAGCATTTGAAGTACTACGGCAACCCTAAAACGTTGCCGTCACTGCCTTGTTCGCTTCACAACATCCCGCTTTGCTAACAGGCTGGCACGCGAGCAGACGACCGGTCAGTGACTTTGTCAGCGTGTGTGCAAGATGGGCCACACATGCCAGGCTGACCAATCATACTGTTCGATTGTGGAGTGACCCAGAATAGCGCACTCTGCTTGGCTAATCACAAAATCACGTGTACAGCGCGTGATGGAATTTTACTTTTGGAGAATGCTGTTCCATTCCTTCGTCCAAATCCGAATACGTTTTGTGTAGGAATGCGTGAGCATTCCTTCGTCCGGAGAGAGTTAACTTAAATTACTGAGTGTGGCAATGCAGACAATGAATAATACAGTGAACTGGTCTGCTTCATTCCATTGTTGTGCCTTTTATCTTGCATCATTTTCTTACACGTTATAAATGAAATTGTATGTCATGTGACGGATGCAATAGCCGAGTGGTAAAAGCGTTGGACTGTCAATCTGAGGGTCCCAGGTTCGAATCACGGTGATGGTGCCTGGTGGGTAAAGGGTGGAGATTTTTACGATCTCCCAGGTCAACGTATGTGCAGACCTGCTAGTGCCTGAACCCTCTTCGTGTGTATATGCAAGCAGAAGATCAAATACGCACGTTAAAGATCCTGTAATCCATGTCAGCGTTCAGTGGGTTATGGAAACAAGAACATACCCAACATGCACACCCCTGAAAACGGAGTATGGCTGCCTACATGGCGGGGTAAAAACGGTCATTCACGTAAATGCTCACTCGTGTGCATACGAGTGAACGCAGAAGAAGAAGTATGTCATGTGTACTGTGTATCTGGACGACTCATGGGTACTGTGTATAAACAACACAGATGTGTTCACCATTGCCAGGCATAACATGGCACAGTCACATCCACACAGGTATCACTTTGTGTATCTGTGCAATTGCAAAATTGTGTGTGTGTGTGTGTGTGTGTATGTTTTGGCAGAAAATCACATGAATGCACCAGCCTTTTCCGTCTTGGGAATATGTTTTCAAAGAGTGAGTGTTCTTGTTGGAATGAGGGAACATGGCCAGACACTTTGTTCTTCTGTGGAGGTAAAACATATCACCTCTTCATCAGCTAACATGTCAAGAAATTTTCTCTCCTAGAGATGGTAAAGGATTCTTTTATCCTTTAGTTGTTCTTGTTGCAATGTGGGAGTATGGCTAGACATTGTGTTCTCCTGTGGAGGTAATGCGTGTCACCTTTTCGTCAGCTAACATGTCAAAACATTTTCTGTCCTACAGATAATAAAGTGTTCTTGTATGGTTCTGCTGCAGACACGGTGTCGCAGAAGCTGCGGAACAACAACGTGTTCACCATTGCCAAGCGTAATGTGGAGGGGCAGGACATGCTGTACCAGTCCCTTAAACTGAGCAACGGCATCAAGGTGCTGGCGGAACTCAAGATCGCACCCACCAACCCCAACTTCACTGTAAGTACTCACCTCTGCCTGTTCAGGTGTGATGACTGCATAGTTCAGGTTTTGAAAGCATCCTTGATGGTCGCAGTAGCCGAGTGGTTAAAGCGTTGGACTTCCAATCTGAGGGTCCCGGGTTCGAATCTCGGTAACGGCGCCTGGTGGGTAAAGGGTGGAGATTTTTCCAATCTCCCAGGGCAGCATATGTGCAGACCCGCTTGTGCCTGAAACCCCTTCGTGTGTACAGGCAAGCAGATCAAATACGCATGTTAAAGATCCTGCAATCCACGTGGGTTATGGAAACAAGAACATACCCAGCTTGCACACCCCTTAAAACGGAGTATGGCTGCCTATATGGTGGGGTTAAAAACGGTCATACACATAAAAGTCCACTCATGTATATACGAGTGAATGTGGCAGTTGCAGCCCACGAACACAGAAGAAGGCATCCACCATCTTTGGAGACGATGGAGTTGTGCTGTGGATGGTATTTCTGGCACAGCGTCCATTTGTGGCTTGACAGCACCATCCCAGTTAGGTGTAGAGAATGATATTCCTTCACTGCTGCTCTAAATAGGTATAGAAAACTGCTAAATGAACTTCCTTCATTGCTGCTCTTAACTCTCTCCATACGAACGGCGAAAGAGACGCCGTTAACAGCGTTTCACCCCAATTACCACCATCAAAATATTGCAAGTGGAAGGCTCTTATACTGAAGAGGTGAATGTTGACAAAGAATACCACAATTCTGACGACGGAAGCTAAAGGTTGGGTCATTCAGACACCCACTGGACATCTGAGGGGTCTGTGTAGAGGAGAAGAGAGGACTGGCCGTACTGAGTGAGTTTATGCCACAGTGCGTAAAGGGCAGTAAGTAAGTAAATGATATTCAGGCTTAGGAAACTGTTCAATGAGAATGATTTGATTGGGAAAAAAGTCTAATATTTTGTTTGTATGTTTGAAACATATTATTTTATCCACTTTGTTAGTAAAACCAGTACATTTGCAGACCGAAAAATGAAAAAAAATATATGAAAGGGTGGCACTGCAATTTTGTGACAGTGCTGTCCCCTGGGAGAGCGGCTAGAATTTCACACAGAGAAATCCGGTGCAACAAAATCAGAATGCAAAAGTGTTTTAACTACAGCAGTTTTGACAGGGATTTGTGGATACAGTGAAACATGACAGAGGGATTTGTGGATACAGTGAAACATGACAGACGGTGATTTGTGGATACAATGAAACATGACAGACGGTGATTTGTGGATACAGTGAAACATGACAGTGATTTGTGGATACAGTGAAACATGACAGTGATTTGTGGATACAATGAAACATGACAGTGATTTGTGGATACAGTGAAACATGACGGTGATCTGTGGATATAATGAATCATGACAGACGGTGATTTGTGGATACAATGAAACATGACAGTGATTTGTGGATACAGCGAAACATGACAGTGATTTGTGGACACAATGAAACATGATTTTTGATGTTGCAGCTGTCCATGAAGTGTCGGGTTCTGGATATCTACACGGGCGTGCAGGGCGCCTACGAGACCATTCTGCACAACTAAACCCCTCCTTTTCCAACCCCAATCACTGTTCCCTGTTAAATGATGGCACCAACACCCAGAAATTTTGTTCAGTCCTCACCTTATAAACAGTCATTTTTTTTTCTCTCTACCCCCTCAAAAAGGGAACAGCGTTGAAGAAGGTTGTGGAGTTGAATGGAAGATGTAACGTTTCTGTGTATGGCAAAGAGAAACAAGGACGTCTTTGTGTATGGTATGAAGAAATGTTTTCTGGTTTTTTTTTAATTTTATTTATCTTATGTTTTTAGTAGTTGTGTATTTATCACTCATTGTGAGCACATGAAAAAAAAACCCTTCCTTCAGTCAACATTCTTTGATGTTTGGGTTTGTTCATGAGGGACATTGGTGAAGGAAATGAAGAGAGGACTGAAAGAACTTGTACACTTCAGTGATGCATTGTACAACAGTTGCTGATCTGATGGAAGAATTGACAATTAGTCTTGATGTTAACATTGTGTCTGTCCCTTACCCCTCCTTTGAGCAGACAGGATAAATGTGTAGCAACAGTCATTTTCCATTTCGTAGACTTTTAATGAATTTACTTTGCTGTATTTTTTAAAAGGCACCCCTTCATCCCCTCCTGATGAATGTTACTAGAGATTAACAGGAATTCTGTTTGGATACATTTTCGGAATGTAGTCAGAATAGAATATGACTGTACTCAGTACTGTTGGTGAATGTCAAAATCATTCCTGTTTGTATCAGTTTGCAGTTGCTGCAAAGCACAGTGACAGTGGTTATTATTGGCTTGTGAAGTTTCATTTGGCTTCTGTGGCAATAAAATGTAATGATATTCTGTCACTGTGTGTTAATGAATCACAGAATGTGTTTGATGTGGTGGTGTACAAACATTCAGACAAGAAAATGCACACACAAAAATGTACAAAATACATTTAATTGTTCACAACATATACCTTCCCTGCAGATTTGATCTTTCATAGATGGATTGTTCAATGTATAAAAAAAAATCATGAAAAAAAGAGAAGAAAACTCAAAAGAAGAAAAGAAAAAGGCACAACAGTATAAACCCGTATTTTAATAAGGTAAGATTGAGGAGGAGGAGGGAGTATGCAAATTCCAACAACATGTGACCACATACCAGATGGAAATAACGTTCGGAGTTCATTGCTGGTGGGCAAAACATGCAATCATCAACAATACATGACAATATTTGAGACCGGCATACATTTCGCTGAAAGTTTTGGCAAGAAAAATTCACAAACATAACAACATGAATATGCGACCATCTTTCAGATGAAAATTCATTTTTGTATAACTATTAAAAAAACACCTGAATTAATACAAAGTGTGGAGAACTTCTGTAGTGTCTGACATATACAGACTGTGGAATCGCATTTATATTACAAGAATGGATACAATGTATAATTCATGAGGAAAATCTCCCTTGGACAAACATTTCCAAATCTGCCAGCATCATGATCTGTCTCTTTCACTGAACTTGCCCAAACAGACCTTGGAAAACCAGTTTTATCATATTTGCTGTGGAATGGAATGGTAGAAACAAGACTGATCACTGATCATGGTTGCAGACCTGCCTAACCTAAAACCCACACAAAATACTATTCAACAAAAATGAGTGCACTTCCAGAAGAAAAAAGAAAAGGTGTCACCACATACGATGACACAATAATGGAACTTTGTGTTATAATGAAATCTGGACCCTCTCACATGTTTGTGCATTCAGTGTTGTATGTTTCCTTCCCACTGCTCACACCCATTCATTTCACAGGACAAAAAGGAAATTTTCTATCTAAAATTACGTTTAAATAACATGCTCACCGTGACCCAACTAGTGCAGATTCCGGCAGGGGTCTGACATTCCTGTCCTGTGCAAACTACTATCTGCCTATGCCGAGAAAACGAAACTACGGCCGATAACCTCCCGGAAGTAGGTAACCTCCCCTTTGTCCTGTTGGCTAGTGCCTTTTTCCGGCAGCCATCATGACTCCTGTTCCTGTGCTCTTCATATGGCTAAGTTTTTTTTCGTATTTTCTGCCTGTCTGTCGATTCTCTGGCGTTCTTGTTTGTTGTCAAATTATGTCTCCAACCAGGTCACATAATTATGTAGCTCGATTGGGGAATCGTTCTAAAATTAAGGCGCGATCGCAATCGATTCACTAACACTCTGGGCCCTCTACTCCTGGCCCTCTCAACAACGCCAACCCGCCGCCTCCTCCACTTCCTCCGGTTGACTCCAGACTTCCGCTATGACATATTTTAAATGAGTGTTGTACTGAAAACCTGCAAACAATACACTGTAAAGTGGTGCTGGTAGGTAGGTCTGTTGTTAAAAATAGCCCAGCTGACTACACAGGGCTGTAACAAAGTAACAAAACATGACTGGAGAAAAGAAAAAAAACTAATGGTTACAATGAGGTGGCACCCTCCCCTGAGGTAGAACTGCAAGACTCACAGCAGAACGTTCAGAAGTGAGTCATGATTCTGAGTTTGCGTGTCTGAATTTCGCCTTCAAGATCTATAAAGTGTAAGGCACCATCAGACTTTTGCCATGTTCCTGCATGTAACAATAATCTTAATTCTAGAAAATACTGAACATACTTTACTGAAAAACAAAAAGCAAAAACAACATCCAACTGACAAAAATAAACACATACACACACAAATCCCCACCCTTTAAAGCCCAACCAAGGCATTTAGTATGGGAATGGACATGCAACAATATCATCTAGTCATGAAGCAGCTGGAACATCCGTTCCATCAAACTCTGACTTGCTGCCTTCACAATTTTCTTCATGATTTACACATGTCCACACATACACACCGGCGTTTCATACTGTCACCATAGTGTAAGCAGACAACTTCCAACAACAACACAAAAAAAAAAAAGAAAAAAAGAAAAAAGAAAAAAGAAAAAAAGAAAAAAGAAAAAGGAAATTGATCATTGCCTGTACAACCGATCCCCCAGTGTAACAAACCACCAATCATCAGCGCACAACAGTGTTGGACTGAGTATCACCAGGTTGGAGCAGTGTTGGCCAGCCTCCGCATGCGTCTGAAAGCCAAACGGTACAACACATTGTCATTTTTCACAGTGAAGGGCATTTACATTCTTGTCAGACATTACGTCTGAAAGCCAAACAGTACGACACAGTCATTTTTCACAGTTAAGGGCATTAACATTCTTGTCACACATTATGTCTGAAAGCCAAACAGTACACACACTGTCTTTTCTAACACTGATGGGCATTTTCTTGTCAGATGTTACATTTGAATGCAAAGTAGTATGGCACATTATCATTTTCGACACTGGTGGGCATTCAAATTCTTGAGACATGTGTAAAAGCTAAACAGTATGGCATTCTGTCTTTTTTGACATGATTGGCATTCGTAATTATGAGAAGCCAATGGCTATTTTCCCAAACATTTTCTCAACAGCATGTACATTAACACATTTTAGCAAGATGCATCTGTTGAGTAAATTAAGTTTGAAATGTAAATATAAAAAGTAATGCCACTTGCAGAGTTGTCTGTGAAGTGACTACGACAAACGTGTGGATGTGTTTGCCATGAACTCCGCTCCTGCCTAAATGTAACAAGAGAGAGAGAGAGAGAGAGAGAGAGAGAGACTGTGTGTGTGTATGTGTGTGCATCATATCCTTCACCAGGTCACTGAAAAGCACTATTCCCCCCCACCTCCCCCCTCCCCCCTCGCGATCCAAAGTCTAATGATTCACTGATGAATAATAAGCAAAACGAAACAAACCATCACAGCATTTCTCATCAACATCATGTTGGATCTAATTCACATTTATGCCGCCTCGCAGATATTCTTAATATCTGTTCTATTTTCTACTATCATCAAAGTTTGTCTGTCATACTGTAAAACTTCAATAAAATTGTTTGAAAAAATAAACAAAACAAAAAACACCTTCAATCCGTGACCAACACAAGCAGCGCACTCACTGACAGGGCTCCAGTCTTACCTCGTATTTCTGTCCTGATCCCGGATTTTCTTCTCCATTTCTGCATCTGTCAGCGTCTCCAAAAATGGACACCAGACATCAGCCTCACTTTGGTTTCTGATGGCCACTTCCACAGTGGGAAGAGGGGAGTCACTGAAAGGCACACAGAAGCAATGAGGGACTCATTCTTCCCCATTAACAAGTGTACTGGTGATACTTTTATATATTTATCTTCTGTTTTTTTTATATAAATTTTTTTTATATTTTATTTTATTTATATATATTATTATATATTAAAAAAAAAAAATATATATTAATTTTTGTTATTTTTTATTTCATTTATCTTATTCTATTATTATGATTATTATTATTATTTTTTTTTCTCAAGGCCTGACTAAGCACGTTGGGTTATGCTGCTGGTCAGGCATCTGTTTGGCAGATGTGGTGTAGCGTATATGGATTTGACCGAACGCAGTGACGCCTCCTTAAACTACTGATACTGATACTGATCCATCCATATTCCACTGCTACAAGTATACCCGTAACAGTGCACTCACCTAGAAAGGATTTTTCTCATTTGTCTATTTCCTGGGATATATTCAGTTTAACAGGTTCTTGAATATTTTTTCACATGTCACACTAGACACTATCTGCTTTCCAGCCTTGCATGCAAATCCTTTCTTTCATTTCAAAATCACTTCATTCATCCATGCAGGGTGATGACACAACTGCAAACAGTCTCACACAGAAAAAAAACAAAAACAGGACAGGCAAAGGAAAGGATTAACAATAAAACACTATCATTCATGAACATAGGCAGAATGTCATGTTTCATGAGACATTAGCAACAGGGCTTACAGCTTTTGAAGTTTCACTATGCACAATAATTCAAAACATAAACAAGCAAACCCCCAATAAATGTGATCAACAGGTGGAGGAGGTGATCTAAGTGTATGACCCATTTCAGAGTGTGCTCGTCACAGACAAAACCGATGGCTGAAAACTCAGACTCACTTTATGGACCCTTCAGTCACTTTTGGTCATTTGTATGATCTTGAAACTTGTCACTTTTACATATCATACGAACTTCTGTTCAGTTCAAAGCTAAAGAGTTCTTTGAAACTGTCCAAGAATGCCCAGATACTTGTTAAAACACCACCACCATTTTGCAAAGGAATAAAAGTGCAGGGGGAAAACAAGAAAAGCAAGAAACAGCGCCAGAAGCAAACTTCACCCAAACCCCTGATACTGAACACATATTTTTCAACAGCAAAACTCAGGAAAAGAAAGAACAAAAAGGGCAGGGCATAAGATGACCAACCTGAAAGCGTAAGTACGCTGATGCCAGCCGAGCTGCCCGCGTATACTGTAGGCAATGGCTGTCACAAACTCCCCACCAAGACCTGAACACAACATAACAATCATAATAGTGGTTTATATAGTGATTTCAATCCTCTCAGAGCACATCATAATGTCAGACACAATGTACACAAGAAAACACACACACACATTCACACAAAACATGTATGGAAGAAAATAGATGTGGATCCAAATGTGAGACAATGTTTTTATTTTCAAGGTAAAAAAACAAAAAAACCCAACACAAAACAACACACAGCAAACAGAAATCACCAATGCAGAAATATAAGAAGAGGAAGAATTGGGTTTTTTTTTGTCTTACAATTTCAAACGTGCAATTAACAAAACAACTGATTGAAGAGTGACATCTTGAAGCAAACATTTCTCTTTCTTTAAGCCACAGGTCAAAGAGTTTACATCACTGACCTTTCACTTTTAAACTTAAAAAAAAAAAAAAAAAAAAAAAAAAAAAAGGCTGGGGAATTGTCCAGTAGAGTTCCTCTGATAGTTGGCTGCAGTCCAGGGGCTGCCTTAGGCCCCTGGTGGGGTGCAGGGGCAATGCCCTGTTGTGGGGCCCAGAGGGGCGAAAATGAAATTAGTAATTTTTCAGAGGTTTTTGGGGCCTCTCCTGAAAACTGAAACAATAATGCAGTTTCTTCTCTGACCCCAATAAACTTTTTTCTCTGAAAAAACTATTTCTTCCTCTGAAATCATCTGCTCTTCCACTGAAAATAGCGGACCCACTAAGAGTTCCCCAGCATGATAGACGTTTGCAGTGTGTGTGTGTTGTGTGTGTGTGTGTGTGCGCGCGCGCACGCGTTTGTGTGTGTGTGTTTGAGTGTGTGTGTGTGCGCACATGCGTGTGAGGGTGCTCGCATCTGTGTGTGTGTGTGTGAGATAAAAAACAGTTTCACACTGCATTTCAAGGTGTTTTTCATGACATGACTATTACAATAGATTTTAAAGCCACATAAAGATAACTATACTGATGATAGAAATTGCCCCAACTTCTGCAGATTATTTTCTATTGCCATTCCATTTTAAAACCACACTGACGGGTGTAATAGCAGAGTGGTTAAAGCGTTGGACTTTTAATCTGAGGGTCCTGGGTTCAAATCTCGGTAATGGTGCCTGGTGGGTAAAGGGTGGAGGTTTTTGCAATCTCCCAGGTCAACATTTGTGCAGACCTGCTAGTGCCTGATCCCCCTTCATGTGTATACGGAAGCAAAGATCAAATACGCATGTTAAAGATCCTATAATCCATGTCAGTGTTTGGTGGGTTATGGAAAAAAGAACATACCCAGCATGCACACCCCTGCAAACGGAGTATGAATGCCTATACGGCGGGGTAAAAAGGGTCATACACGTAAAGGCCCACTCGTGTACATACAAGTGAACGTGGGAGTTGCAGTCCATGAATGAAGAAGAAGAAAACCACATAAAGGTGACTATGACCCAAACTCCTGCAGAATATATATATATTTTCTTTTTTTTCTTTTTCTTTTTTTTTTTTTTGCTGCCCCATCATCTGCACCGTTTCAGTGGCATTACTCCCACGCCGCTCATTTAGATTCCCCCATACACAGCCACACCTGGGTTCGTCCGTCACAGTTCCAGCGTCAGCAGTCCAGCAGGGAACCATCGATGTTAGGTCGCCAGGAGGCCACACACCAGAGGAGACCCAGCACTGCTGCTGAGTCACTTCAGTGGTGTTCAGTGGTGCCTGTTCTGATTTAACGTACTTAGGACACCACCTACTAAGCCCCCTACTAACGACAATAATGGCTTAGTTGCGGAGCCAGACTGAGTGAACATCCCTTCCGGAGTGGAGACCACCACCACGTCCCACAAACAACAGCCCCCCATGAATCTGCCGACACTGAAGACATTGACAGGACTCACCCCAAGCACAGAAGTGGAGGGGTATCAAAACTGAGGTCACCATGAGAGCAGGGTATGAAAGGTCACAGACTTTGAGACTGTTTTGTTTATACTGATGATGATGGAGGAGGAGGAGGGTGACGATGATGATGACAGTGTTGCTATGGAGGTCCAATTTGGTTTGGGACTGCGTGACAAGGCTTTACTCTACGCTTCCTGTCATAATGATATCTCAGTGTTAACCAGGCCCGAGAGATACAGACACCTTGCAGTGCTGGTCAGGTAATTAGAGCAACACACCCAAAGACGCATCCTTGAGTAGATGACACTTGACTGTGTGGTCCCAATCTCCCCATTTAAGCCCACAGCACACTCAACTCTGGGTAGGAGCCAGCCGCGGGCTGAAAAACCCACCTCCGCTGGGATTCGAACTTGCGTCCTCCAAGCCTTCAGTCCGCGATGCTAACCACTTCGCATGGTGGCTGGTCTTGCAGAATATTTTCTGTTAATTATTAATTATTAATACAATAGCAGACCCAAGCGCCAACTCACCCAGTTCAGCACACAGTTTGGTGGCGAATTCCTCAGGACTGTTGTCAGGTTCACCCATGTCCCACTCAAACTGGTCCACCAAGGAAATGTTCCCTACATGGATGTTCAGCTGCAATGTGTATCATAAACATCTGTCACACATCTTGTTATCTGCCTGTGTGTGTGTGTGTGTGTGTGTGTGTGTGTGTGTGTGTGTGTGTGTGTGTGTGTGTGTGTGTGTGTGTGTGTGTGTGTGTGTGTGTGTGTGTGTGTGTGTGTGTGTGTGTGGTGTGGTGTGGTGTGGTGTGGTGTGGTGTGTGTGTGTGTGTGTGTGTGTGTGTGTGTGGTGTTGTTTGTGTAAGTGTGTGTGTGCTCTGTGTAGCATGTGTGTAGTCGCATGCAAGTGGAGCCTGACTGAATGACACAGGGAATGAATGATGAGTGCCTGAGGGCAGCTCTCAGTTGGCTCTACCCAGGCAGGAAGCCTGTTGTGCAAATGTTTCTGTGCTTGTAAAGCGTTTAGGCTTGGTGTCTGAATGAGGAAAGGCGCTATTTAAGTATTGACATCAACATATTCATGATAGAAACAAAGGAAAAAAACACCCCAGAGCTTCCTACCACTGGTCTGCTTAGACAGTCCACAGGACTCCCACTCAGGCATTTTAGGGAGTCCTCATGTGGTTCTAGCGAGTCCAGTCGCAGGACAAGAAACCATTCTTTCATCCAAACACATCACACACTGCCTCACAATCAGTTCACATGAACACACAAACACACTGAATGAGTGAAAGAGATAGATACACACACAGGCACACACTACAAACAATCTCTCACTCAGAGAGAGATCTGTACACATGGACACGCACACACGGAAAGATAGAGAGATAAACATGCACACATACACGAGAGAGAGAGAGAGAGAGATGCACACATAGACACACACATATATACACACACACCATTCACCCCACCCCCTTATACACAGACATGCACACAGTGACTGAGTGTGAGGACTGAACCACTGAAAAAGAAAAGCCATACAAGGACGATTCTTGACAGATTTTGGAAAGTTTGTCGATCCTGTCACAAACGCGTTCATTTCCTTGGAGTTGCACAAAGACCTAGTTGAGAATTTCACACAAGTTCTGCACCTCATAACATGTGCGTCTTCGTCATACTTCAGTCATTTGATTTCTTACTCCCATGAATGTTGATAAGTGCACCTTTTCTTTTTCGGTGGTCCATCCCCTTTTGAAGCTGACTGATCGATGTTGGCTGATTCAGAATCAGCCTTTTCGTCTTATTTGCATTTTGGAGGGTCAAGCCACGACAGCGGAGACTTTCTGATTTCGAACTGTATCACAGAATACTCGACAAGCCTCGTTGTGAGCGTATTGGAAATGTGTAACATTTTCTGTAAAGGGAGATGAGACAATAGTAATGAACTTTGCAGCAGTCGCCGATTTCGCGAAGATAAGATGCCGACCGAAAACGAGTGAAATGAGAAGTGAGTGCTGATGTTTGACCATGCTCATTCACATTTTGATCGATGCCGATTTTGTAGTGTGTGCCATGGACTCCTTAGCCGAAACTGTAGTGCGACCTCTCTCATTTTAGAGGGTCAGAGACACACATATATGCGTTAACCAAAGCCCTGCACCCCATCATAAAAAAACAAAACAAAAAAGAAAGAAAGAAAAAAAACATTTCCAAAACCCAACCAAACAAAACAAAAAAACACAACCAAACAAACTCATAATAAGGGTATTACAAAGTAAAAAGTTCAGAGAAACATACTAACAAAAACAGAAGAACCGACAACACTGAAGATACTCTGTTATACCCCCAATGCTACCCTAACCCCCCCCCCCACCCTCCCTACACCCCACAAAAACCCAAACAAAAAACCCCTGAATTCCACCTTGAACAGACCCCGTCCCCCCCCCCTTCCCCCAAAGCAGCACCCTGCCCCTCCCTTTCACCACTCTCCCAGTCTAACCAGCACCCCAACCCCTTCATTCAGTTTTCCCATAGAGATGTCACAACATACAGACAAACCCATATACGCTACATGCCTGGCAGTTTCCTGACCAGCAGCGCATCCCAAGGCACCTAGGCCTTGAGAGCATGCATACAATATTTATGTACACACCAGAGTGGACTTCTTCTGCAGAATTCAGCCTTAGGACAACACTTACGTTGCCATGGGTTCTTTTTCAGTGTGCTAAGTGCGTGCTGCACATGGGACCTTGGTTTATCATCTCATCCAAATGACCAGACACTCAGTTTGCTTTTCCAATCAACGCCCCACGGACACTGCACTGGCTGGTAAGCGTCTCAACATTCTGCCACCTTACTGCTTACAACAACAGTAAATACAAAATCACTCTAAACCAACCACTCCCCAGCCTGTCCAATCAGGCCCCCCCACATCCCCCTTCACCCCCTCTTCATCATTCATCAAGACGGTTTGACCTTGAGGATGACACGCTGATCAACGAGGGGATCCTGCGTGTTGAGCTCTGTGGAGGGGTGAGCATCCACCTGCTGTCTGATGGACTGAGCAATGGCTGGCACAAACAGCACCGTGTTCAGGTCAAGGTCGTCACACAGGATCTCTGCAAACTGCTCTGGTGTGATCATCATTTCTGCAAACATCAATGCCAAGGTAAAAAACAAATAAGCAACAACAACAAAAACACACACAAAAAAGAAAACAAAAACACCCCCCCCCCCTCCCGCCCCCCGAAAAACCAAAAAAAAAACCCACCCCAGTGAATAAACAACTTTTATGGAATAATTTCTTAACATGGGTCAAATGGGTATACTGAGAGATCAAGACCAACTTCAATTTCAAGGTGCTGTAAAAAAAAAAAAAAAAAAAAAAAAAAAAAAAAAAAAAAAGCTGTGGAATGGAATACCTTTAACACACACACAGACACAGCAGATGATTTTAAAACACTTCCGTAACATTAAAAACAAACAAACCCAGTCCTCCCAATATTCTTCAGTGAAGATAACTAACTATAAAGGTGAAGGATTTTCAATTATTATCCTTCATTTTCCCTGGGAAATCATGTATTTTGCACCAAGTACATGAAAAAAAAAAATCCATTAAAAAAGATATGAATTGAAAGATTCTTTATTCTGATCATCATGTATAAAACAATTTTGGTCCACAGCATGTAAAATCTTAGCATCAATCCTCTTTCAGAAGCTAATTCTTTCACTGAGTGAAATATGTCATTTTTTCACTCTCCAAGTCAGTCTCAACTGGTAAAAATTCACTTGTCATTACTTTATCATATATGCTGCAGACATCCTGTCAATAAATCTGAACACTGCCCTGGATATATAAAAACAGTACAGCCTTGTCAAGCAGTCCCAAATCTAAATGGACACCCCGCACCCCCACAGCAGCATCTTAATGCACCCATCATATTGAGCATCACCACAAAAATATAAAAAAACAGGCATCAGAACACCCCAGAGTCCAGTGACCTGAAGAAGGCAGGGGTCCAGGGGCCACCCAGACCCGGTGGATGATGGAAGACATGATAGTGATTAACTCTTTCCGGACGAAGGAATGCTCACGCATTCCTACACAAAACGTATTCGGTTTCGGACGAAGGAATGGAATAGCATTCTCCGAAAGTAAAATTCCACCATGCGCTGTACACGTGATTTTGTGATTAGCCAAGCAGAGTGTGCTATTCTGGGTCACTCCACAATCGAACAGTATGATTGGTTAGTCTGGGATGTGTGCCAGCCTGTTAGCAAAGCGGCCTCTTCTCAGAATGTTGTGAAGCGAACAAGGCAGTGACGGCAATGTTTTGGGGTTGCCGAAGTACTTGAAATGCTACAAACTGAAGGGTCGGACATTGAAGAGGTGATGATGACGAAGAAGAAAGCGAATTTAATGCAGAAAGCGAGCATGGGTATGGTGATTTGGGGTGAAAAATTGGCAGTATTTTCTACATATGGCAAAACTGTAAAAATAAGATGAGAAACAGTCATAAAGATGGCACCCACACTCATGTGTGGGAAGAGTGCAAAAACAGAATGAGCTCTTTACAAACACCATATATGCCCCAAAACAGAGCAAACCATTTAAGAATACCATTTGAGAATAACATCACGCTCCATGAAAAAAACTGAATCCACAGCTGCCTGAGCTGAAACCACAGACAGCCCAGACCCGGTGGATGATGGAAGACATGATAGTGATTAAATAGTGATAAAGATGGCGCCCACACTCATTTGCAGGAAGTGTGCAAAAACAGAATGAGCTGTTTATGAATACCATATATGCCCCAAAACAGAGCAAGCCATTTAAGAATACCATTTGAGAATAACATCGCGATCCATGAAAACAAACTGAATACACAGCTCCCTGAGCCGAAACTACAGTCGGCAGTCCCCCCATCTTCTGAAATTAGTGTATCTGCAGACCATTCTGATGCCTGAAAAACAAAAATTTCCCAAATCCTAGTGGAAAAAAAAGAAGAAAAAAAGAAAGAAAAAAGTACAGACCGTTCTTGTTCCAGGTGAAGCAGTCTCTCAGCTTCTGTCCCTCCAGCTCCACGTCCAGACGGATGGGAACCAGCACCTCACGCTGCTGGGCGTTCTCATGGATCTGGGCGGGATCCGTGTCATCAAAACTGCAGCAGATGGAGGGATAGGGATACAAGTTTACACAGCGCCTAGCCCCGGTCATGGATATGGATACTTACACAGAGCCTATCCCCGGTCATGGATATAGATACTTACACAGCGCCTATCCCCGGTCATGGATATAGATACTTACACAGCACCTATCCCCGGTCATGGATATGGATACTTACACAGCGCCTATCCCCGGTCATGGATATGGATACTTACACAGCGCCTATCCCCGGTCATGGATATAGATACTTACACAGCACCTATCCCCGGTCATGGATATAGATACTTACACAGCGCCTATCCCCAGTCATGGATATAGATACTTACACAGTGCCTATCCCCGGTCATGGATATGGATACTTACACAATGGCTATCCCCGGTCATGGATATGGATACTTACACAATGGCTATCCCCGGTCATGGATATGGATACTTACACGCCTATCCCCAGTCAGAGACCAAGCTCTGAGCACTTTATTTTTTTTAATGTCATAAAAGTCAAGTGCTACAGGCAGTACTAAAGAAAAATCTGGCGAATTGGGATTCAATCCCATGTGCTCAGATTCTCAAACTTCTTAGAAGGATGCATCACTGCTAAGCCACCACTCCACCATGCAGACCATTCCAGGTTTCTGGTCTGGTATTGTAATGTTTTGTATTGTACAGTATATATGTTGAATTGCACTGTGTATTGGATTATGTCATTTTTTCGCCACAATAAATTTCTCCGCATGAAATTTGGGACGCTGTCCCTAGTGAGAATGTGCTACCATGGTACAGCACTATCCCACCCTTTTTTTTAAAATGCAAGTGTATTTGTTTTTCTATCAAAGTGGATTTTTCAAAAGAATTTTGCCAGGAACAAGAATTTTGTTATCACAGGTTCTTTGTGCAAGCTGCACACAAGGCTTCAGTCTATCATCTCGTCCAAATGACTAGAACCCAGACCATCACTCAAGGGCTAGAGGAGGGTGGGGGTTAATTATCCAGGGCTGCATATGGAACTAAAAATCATGAACACTTGCTTCCTAGTTGGGTGCATCACCACAAGGCCACCCGTCCACAGCAATCACAGTGAAATGGTGGCTGAGTTTCTTTCTGGGTGAGTGGTTTCTCCCTCTATCCTTGAGCTGTATTACATTCTGGGGGGGAAAAATTCAGTGTGTAGCACCTGTGCTATTCTGCACTGACAACTTGTTTGTTAACTTGACACTGTTCAAAGCTAACATTCAATGGACATGAACTGTAAATAACTGTGTTAAGCATACAAACAGATTATTCAATACAAACAACGAGATAAGAAAAGGTTTTAGCTGTGAAATAATATGGAAATATAGAGATAAGTATTGTTCAAGGTTGCTCCCCTACCTTTAAGAATCATGTTTTCTTCATGCATTAAAAGAAACAAAATCAGGTACAGGTGTCCTATTGGGGGCATCAGTTATTTCCCTTGAAGCACACTGGAAAAGTTTACATACAGTGTGCTACGGTGAGGTGTGTGTGTGTGTGTGTGTGTGTGAATTCGTGAATTGATGCATTCAGCTAAATCATTATATAAAAAGAAAAGAGAGTAAGAGAAGATTTCACTCTGAAGAAAACCAGCCCCTCTTACCACAGTGGGAAAGTTCGGGCCCGGGGCTTGCCGAGTCGGTTGCGGTTGATGTGTGTGGAGCAGGGCACAGCATCCAGGTGGTGGGAGCTGGCAGGCAGGGACTGTGACCAGGACCCTGCCCCTCTCTTCACCTTCTCTCTGCAAGTGATGTTGGCAGTGGGTTTTTTTTGTTTTTTTAAAAAGATTTTAATTTCAAATATTTCTTTTTATTACTATAACACAGAGATAACCGTGAAAATCATTTATTAAAAAAAAAAAAAAAAAAAAATCAAGCACATCAAAAACTAAAATGTTCAGGGTCACTAATCAATTTGTTTTGGTTGTCTGTAACAAGATAAAAAAAGTTTTATTATCAACACCAGAAACAGTCGGACACAGAGGCTAAACAGACACACTCACGCACATGAGGAAAGGGAAAAGGCCAACTCATTGCTTGCATGTTTTCAAACTGAAGTAAATCAATTTCTCACACAGCAAACTCCTAACATGTGCTTCACAACAACCAAGTATACAATAATCTAAAACTGTAGTAAAACTGAAACTATATTGTAAAAGCAGACAAGGAATTCACCTGCAACATTTGAACTCTAGACCTTGTGGCAGTGTCAGTTCAACCAGTTCTTTCCTTACAAAAACTAAACCTGCTAAATCCACCCACCTGGCATACGAAGACAAATCGCTGCTGATGGACACAGCTTTGTATTTCTCATCATTCCCATCCAGAATTTCATCCACCTCTGCAGCTCTTAAAAGCGTGATGTTCGTCGCCAAAGCATTCATCCCGAATCCTGCAGAAGACATCAATATACTATACAATAATATACACAAGTGCGTGTGGCCTGACTGAATGACGCAGGAAATGAATGATGAGCACCTTAAGGCAACTGTCAGTTGGCTCTACCCAGGAAGGCAGCCTTTTGTGCAAACTACTGTGTTTGAGAAGTGCTTAGACCTTGGTTTCTGACTGAGGATAGGCGCTATTTTAGTATTCATATCTATCAATACTTTATGCATTTCATTCATGGAAGACATAAAACTATAACTGATGTTACTATTAGTGTGTCATGTAACACACTACTTTCATGAAAAAAGCCCTCTGAGCATGGATACCAAAAAAATTACATTTTGAAAATAAATAAAACATGATCTTTCATTTTTGGTAAGGGACAAAATAAAAGGATGATATTTTGTCCTAAGTAAGACCAGTAATCAGAACAATTATCCGTCAAAAAAAACAACAACAACAAAAAACAACCCCCCCCCCCCAAACCTGTGCTTATATCAAGCTATAAATATAATATTCACAGACAAATCTGAACATCATTCAAAATTTTAAACTGGGGAAAAGAAACACACTTACACAGGCACCATTTAACCAAAGTGAGCACAAGTTTCTTCCCTTTGTTGAGCTCCTCATGAAAATCTGCTAATACTTGAGCAATACTCAAAACTTCCAAAGAAAACAGAATAAGTAAACAAGGAAGAGTTTCTAAAGTGGATTAAAAGACAAACATTGAAACAAACAAAAAAAAGCCCAGTCTATCATGCTATGAAACCTGCCATCACACAGAGGACAGCTGCATGTGTACACATGATACAGCTTCGCCACTGTTCCTAATCTCCCACTGTTCCAGTCTCACCCATGCTGTTGATTTTCTTCCTCTCCTCTATGGTAATCAGGCGTCTCCACATGGAGGGGTACTTTTTGTAAAGAGATCCTCGGAACATTCTCAAGTGATTTCCGACCTGCAATTCATTAAAAGAAAAGAAAAAAAGAAGAGGAAAATCCTTAAGAATAAAACCATGAAATACAATATCAAATTAATCATTATACAAACGCTTTCACAAACATGACACAGTAATACACATGCAGGCATACACAATCTCATGCATCACTCACTCAGACAGAAATGATTGTTGCTTACTATCATATTCTATCCTATCAATACTCTGTTACCAGTCATTTGTTCTTGTTAAGCTTGTTCTTTGAAAGAGCTTGCCACAAGTCACAGCACGTATTGAAAGCTAGTAACTCTGTAAAGGAAAGTTTTTTGTTCAGTGAAAAAAAAAGTTTCTGCATAAGTCACAAGTGCATAGATGCATACATGTTTTGAGAAAGAAAATGGTGTGTGTGTGTGTGTGTGTGTGTGTGTGTGTGTACAAAATTACATTACATTGTGACTTTGTCAGTTTGTGTTAATGCAAACATGATCTTTCATTTTTTTGTTGTCTGCCTGCACACATTTGGGTTTACATCATGAAACAGTACACATTTTCATATGGTAGCAATTAGTATTCATTTGGTGTTTCTAATCTTCCTCTGTCCCTAAATCAGTGAATGTGAACATAAGATTATTTCTTGACTCCCTGACTAGTCTGTCATTAACTATTATTGTCAAGAACCAGAAAAGAAATACCAAAATGTTTCATTTGAAAAAAACAAACAAGCACCCTTAGATCTAATAGGTAATATTACAGAAGAGGAACAACCCACACTTGAACAAGATAATGTATTGGAATAACTCATACTCCAAAGGGTGCTATGTTTCTGGAATCCCTCTAAAGGAGGCATAGTCACAGTGTTTAATTACAACCAAAGCAAGCTGTGGTTGTCTTTTTTTTTCGGAACTTGTCAGCCACAGACTTGCAACTGCTGCTTGTCAGCTGCACAAATTTGGAAATTATAGCCAAAAGACGGTTGGAGAGTACCACTGCCATCTGGGATCTTGTGCATGTGCATCTAACTTTTACTCAAAATTGCAAGCGATGCTACAGGCAATCAACAGAGGCAAAAGCAGCAAACATACGCTGTCCTCCATTTCTTCAGCTGATAGCCTCCATTAGTCCATCGCATCGACCAAACTCTGGTCATAAAGTGCTATTGTATGCACAATAAAAAACAAAACAAAATATAACAGCAAAAAATCAAAAAAAAAAAAAAAAGAAGCCTGCTGTTTCACATGTTCTGCCTCTATCAACTGCCTTTGTTGTTTGCAATGTCAGAGAGCCAGTGAACTTCTAAAGCACATAATATATTATCTATTAGTCATTTATGAACAGAACTCTCAAGCGATCTATATAACAGGCAGACTTGTGATTATGAGAATTATATGTATTAGTTTTCTATTACTACTGGTGTTACTAATACTTGTGCTGCTCTTATGATCAATCTGTTCATCTGGAAACTTACCAATATGCAAGACGTAGCTCAACTCTCACAGGAATGAGTAAAAATAGAGATATAACTGCATTCAATTTCAAGAGCATCAGGCATAGAGGACTTAGGAGAGAGAACCTTTGTCTGGTTTTATTTTTTATTGTTGCTCAGCTATAGTACATCCAACTATGCATGGTCATAGTCCTTGTCAGTTTTGAAGAAAAGTATCAGTGATTTTACCGACTGATCATGTATTGTAAAGGTTATGTATGGTAAATCTGCAGAGGATTTTTCACTGCCAATCATCATGTGGTTGTTGTCGCTTTAACTTATACAGAGTTCTAAATATTTAATGTTCCTTGTATTAATTTATTAAAATATACACATTTTTCTACTATTCTAGTTTACTATTGTTCACAAGTTGAACCCCTCATCAACAAGAACAACAACAACAACAAATCAAGACCATAGTCAAAATCTACAACCAGTCTGAGCACAGAGTTAATGATAATTATTGTTTGAATCTTGTCCGTTATAAATCTCACATGTTGCACCGAAGAAAAAGCAATAGGGGCATTTCAAAGTATTGAAATGCTGTAAATACAGTAATTAATAAGATAAAAGTAAGCGTATAAACTATGATAATAACAGACCATTGTTTTGAATATTTTTGTTGGGACATTTTTCGGACTCGTTAAAATCCTTAACTTCTCGGAGTTTTTCAAATGTTCACTGAACATGCTCCGTTATTAAAACAAAGAACCACCGAGACTGGCGAGGTTGTCTGGCGTTTGCTCACATGAAACTTGTAGTTCTTCACAAAACTTACAACTCACCTCGCACCCAATGTAGTATCTTTCACCTCCATCCTCGAAAGCGAACGATTTAGGTCTTTCGCCAAAAGTTTTCACTGTACTTGTTGGATTGTTTGGAGTCGGCGTCGGAGTTGCTGCAACCGACGCCATCTTCTTCGCTTGGATCCCTCTGTTCATTTAACCTATTTTTAAAAGCTCTCGAAAATATTAAAAAATATTCTAAAGTTATCAAAATCTATAATTCATAATAAATAGAATTTTATTGTTATCATCATTCAATATTGAGAAGAATTTATTCATTTTCTTGCATCACCCTTTTTAATTGTTTTATTCAAATAATGAAGACTCCTTATGAAAGAAACCAGGGGAGGCTATTCTTCTGTATTTATCAGTGAAAACAAAGTAAAAAAAGAAAAAAAAGAAAAAGAAAAGGACAAAAAAAAAAAAAAAAAAAAAAAAAAAAAGAAAAGAAAAGAAAAGAAAAAGGCAAAAAAGAACAAAAGAACGTGAAACGGTGAGACATTTGAAAAACTCCGATCCCCAGTTATCAGTGAGATCGGTCTTTGATGTGGGGCACGTTCCTCTTTCTCAGTGTTGTTTGTTTGTTTTGTTTTCTGATGGGGGTGTGGGGTGTGGGGGTGGGGGGTCTCTCAGCTTTTTTGGGGGGCGGTGGGGTCTCTGTTTTTTTTGGGGGTGGGTGGGGGGTGGGGGTGGGGTAGGGACGGATGGCCCGGGGGATCTCTGTCTCAGTTCTTTTTGGGGGCGAAGTGGGGTGGGGGTGAGGAAGGGCGAGTTGAGGGGCGTCTCTGTCTCTGTTTTTTTTTTTGGTGTGTGTGTGTGTGTGTGTGTGTGTGTGTGTGTGTGTGTGTGTGTGTGTGTGGTCTCTCAGCTTTTTTGGGGGTGGGGGGGTGGGGGTCTCTGTTTTTTTGGGTGGATGGGGTGGGGTGGGGGTAGGGACGGATAGGCGGGATGGAGGGGAGCGGGGTTGGGGGGTGTTGGGGGGGTTGGGGGGGGGGGGGGGGGGGCAGTGGGGGGTGTCTCTGTCAGCTTTTTTTTTTTGGGGGGGGGGGGGGGGGGGGGGGGGGGATCTGGATATGGGGAGCAAACCAAGGTAGTGACAACTGCAAAGCGAGTTTTTTTGATAGCCTCCCCTACATGCATATCAGATGGATTTATTCTCCATCTTCCTCTCCCAAACTTGTGTGTGTGTCACTGTGTGTGTGTGTGTGTGTGTGTGTGTGTGTGTGTGTGTGTGTGTGTGTGTGTGTGTGTGTTCAGGCGTGCGTGTAAGTTTTCAACTTTTTCAGCTCCATCTGAGACTAGGGCTGAAGAAGTTATATTTCCTTTTCTTTCTCTACAAAACCAATCTGTCACATTGGACTATTATCAACAAAGGCTGGCATGGCTTCCTTTTTTCAAACGGGATAAGTTTTTCGTACAGTTGCCAGCTACTTATCCCCTCCCCCGCCCCCTCCCTTGACAGAAATATTCATAAGTGAAACATTTATCCCTTTTATCCTATAAAACTCCAGCCAGTTAGAGTCCCTGCATCCACTATTCCTACCACCACCACCCATCCATCTCCCACCCACCATCCCCTCCTTCTTGAAAGAAATATCTGTAAGTAAAACATTTCTCCCTTTTGTCATGTAAAACTCACCATAGTTACCAGCTAGAGTCCCCACACCCACCATTCCGACATTTCTACCCACCACCCTCGATCGATCCTTCTTGTCAGAACAATAATCGTGAGTGAATCATTTCTCTCTTTTGTCCTGTAAAAGTCACCATAGTTGCCAGTTGGCATGATCCCCACACCTACCATTCCCAACCCCCCTCCTTCTTGTTCTCAAATGTGTTCGTGAGACCTTCATTTTTTTGTTTTGGTTTTGGTTCCCTTCCCTTTCTGTTCTCTCTGCGCCAGCGTAGTCAGCGAACCGTGATGACTTGTGGCTTCGTCAATACACAGCGTGGAGTGTTACATTTAGATGACTGGCTACCCGACTTCAAAATGCCTGGAGGAATTCCCTAATCCTCACAACTAAGTAAGGAAGGTGCTAAAAGAATATGGGTCGCTTGCAAAACCTCGTCGCTGGTAACAATAATTGTACAGAAAAAAATTGTGGTTGCAAGATAGATAGATAGATAGACATATAGATATTGTGAATTTATAGAGATATCTGGGGGGCGTGTTTTTTTTAATTAAAAAAATATTTTAAATAATTATATATATATTTTTTTTTATAAGACTCACTTTCAGGTGTTCCTGTCAAGAATTAGCTAATAAAGCAAAACGAACTGCGATTTCTATCCTAAGTAAATTGCATAAATTCAATGATTATTCGTTTAAGTTGTTCTTAGAGTTATTTGATTCACAGATTCATCCAGTGCTGCTTTATGGTGCAGATATATGGGGTTTTGAAGAAATCTTCTGCAGTAATAGAAAGTGTTCAGTTTTTTATGTTGAAAAATACCTCAGAGACAATACTTAAACACCAAATGATTTTATCTATGGCGAATCGGGTCTTTCCATTGATTATTAACTCTGCTATTTGCTGGGTTCGATACTGGCTGAAACTGACACAAAACTTGAATAATTTGACTTGAACAGATTTGTTTGTAAGACAAGAGTCGTGTTTGGCCTATTCAATTTATTTGTAGATCAATCAAGATACAGAATTAATGACAAATGTGAAATGCATTGTCCCCTGTGTAAATCTGCTTTGGAAAATGAAGTCAATGTTTTCTTGTGTCGCCCTGCCCTTAATGACTTGAGACTCGGATACAGTTTCATACCATCAGACTATATCAATGACCCCAGTGATTTTAGACTAACATTGCTACTGGCCTTGAAATAAGAACAAAGTATAAGAAATCTAGCCACGTTTCTTTACAAGTCATTTAATAAAAGATAGATTGTGTTATCACTATATCGTTATCAGTTGACAGTTTTCGAATATAATACATTGATAGGCATGTGAAGTAAAACTTTGAATATTCACACATTCATTTATAAGTATCTAGACATGCGGATCATTTGATGCTGATATGTTGTCTTATCTGTTGTTGTTGTTGTTTTCTTTGTTGTTTTTTTATGTGGGATATTGTGTCATGCATATTATGCTTTTCAAAATGTGATTCACTTTACACCCCTTCAAATGGGGTTTTGGCCTTACTGAATAAAATTCTGTTCTGTTCTCTCTCTCTCTCTCTCTCTCTCTCTCTCTCACACACACACACACACTAGAATAACACACACACACACACACACACACACACACACAATCAGTGGCCTTTCATGGCCATCTCATCACTACTACTACTACTACTACTACTACTAACAGTAGTACATTTGCACAGAGCTTTCAAATCTCTACAAGTGCTTTACAATAGCACGCCATTCAGACCGGCACAAAGTACTTCAGAAAACACACATACACACACGAGCGCGCGAACGCACGCACATTCACACACACACACACACACACACACACACACACACACACACACACACACAGAGCACAAAGGTGAAAATGACATCAAAGACTTGAACCCCTCTCGATCTAGATCCCAGCACTAAGTGTCCTGCCCACCCCTCCCCCCAAAAGTCTCTTTTACACGCACACAAGAGTCCGAGTCAGTCAGTCAACCGTGAATAACACACGGCTTAACTTTGTGGACCGGTGTCGCTGAGACACCCACCCCCTCCCTAAAAAACAACAACAACAAAACAACAAGAAAAACCCAACAACAACAACGACGACGACAACAAACAAACAAAATAACAACAACAAACAACCCCCCCCCCCCCCCCCGAAAAACAACAACAACAACAAAAAACAAACAAAAAAACCCCCACTAGTAGTAATTTTTTTCATTGCGTCTGCATTAAAGAAACTAAGGTATTTGCGTCTACTTGAGTCTCTCTCTCTCTTTTTTCTCTCTCCCGTTCTCTCTCTCTCTCTCTCTCTCTCTCTCTCTCTCTCTCTCTCTCTCTCTCACACACACACACACATTTGATGGAATAGAATAGAATAGAATAGAATAGAATAGAATAGAATAGAATATGTCTTTGTTACCAAGTGTATCAGGGTCACAAGGAATATTAGGGGGTTAGTACATAACAAGGTACGAACATAAATCGAAAATCATACACAAACACAGATACAGTAGAAATTAGGATACATACAAGTGCATATCAATATAAAATCTTGTGGCATACTCACATGGTATGCACGCACTGAGCACACACACACACACACACACACACACACACACACACACACACACACACACACACACACACACACACAAACACTCACACACACACTCACACACACACACACACACACACACACACACACACACTCTCTCTCTCTCTCTCTCTCTCTCTCTCTCACACACACACACCGTTTGAACAGAAGCCGTATATTACATGTGGGGCTGATGACTAGATCTTCAGGTTGTTGATACTGTTGTTGTTTCTTCTTCTGGATTCCCCCCCCCTCTTTTGTGTACAGTTATTTGTATCCCTCCTAACACTGGACTGAAGCCATACGGAAAGGAAAACTCCCCAACTGGAGACAACCGGAGACCTGGAACAGACAAGTCCTTCCTCCAAACCTACACTGTAAAAACAGCCATAGAAGAGAGAACGAAAGGCTCTCAAAAAGTTTGTTCTTTGTGGAATACTTTTTTTAATCGTTGATTTATTGTCTGTTTCGTTATCAGGTGATTTTGCCACGAGCGCTTTCACATGTTAGTACAGATTTCTATTAAACAAACAAACAAAGAGACAAACAAACAATATATATGATATTCTTTGTGGATTTAAAAAAAATAAAAATCTCGGAGGAACAATTTCCACCGGGATTGTTTCTTACATTGAAAAACAAACAACAACAAACAAACAACAACCCCCCAAAAACAACAACAACAACTACAACAAGCACGATATAAGCTCATGCTTGTTGTTGCTCAAGTCTTATTAATTGAACGCTGTATTGCACCTTGTTTCTTGATATTAAAAAAATGTTTAAACCAACTACAACAAGAAAAAAAAACCCCAACCCAAAACAACAACAAAAAGACCCCCCCTCCCCCCTCCCAACATAGTGGGTGTAATTTTTTCCCCTGGAAGTCTTTTTTTCCTCCTACACCGGCAACGCAATGGGTCAGTTCACTTGCTGACCTATTGAAACCAGCCCCCCCTCCACCCTCCCCCCCATCCCCTGCCGCCCCCCCCCCTCCTCTTCCCGCTCCCCGCCACCCCTTCCTTCCACACAGCTTCAGTCACTAGCCTGGCACTTCACCTGGAAGAAAGAGAGAGAGAGAGGGGGAAAAAAAGAAAGAAAGAAAAGAAGTAAAACAGCAGCAACAACAACAATCGATGAAACCATTCCGTCGTGTTTTACTTGCGTTTTGAGGTGTGGAAAAGTTCAGTGGTGTAATATCCAGATGATGAACCAGAGAGAGAGAGAGAGAGAGAGAGAGAGAGAGAGAGAGAAGAGGACAGAAGAAGTCGGCAATTGCATCGTGTTCAGCAGTTACAACGCAGATGACACAATACTATTTTCATCTATTCATTTGTCATTTATGTTTTAGCGCATGTGCGTGTTGATGTTTCCATGTGGTTTTCCGAAAGCGAAGAAGCAGAATAACTTCTTCTCCTTGTACTCGCTAAGCTCTGTGAAAAGTCAGTCGTTTGGACGCCGCACAGAAGAACTGCTTCTGGTCTGTCTGTCGGTTTGTGTGTGTGTGTGTGTGTGTGTGTGTGTGTGTGTGTGTGTGAAGGCCTGGGCGTCAGCACATGGTTTGGATCGCAGCAGAGTAACAGGTATGGTTGTTTTTATTCATTTGTGTGTTCTGTGTTGGTTGTTGTTTATCTTTCTTTCAGTATTGTTGTTGTTGCTGTTGTTGTTGATGATTATGATGTTGTTGTTGTTGTTGTTGTTGCGCTCCCTTTCATTCACCTGTCTTGGCCCGATGTGTATGATAGTCAGTCGTGTTGGATTATGACCAGCAGAACAGCAGAAGAGGCATCTACTGTCCTGACTATCTGGGCCAGAATTTGATCATAGCGGAAGAACGTGTCTTGTTCAAGTTACATCCCCCCTCTCTCTCTCGGCCAAGAGGGCTTGAGGACAGTCGGCATTGGGATGGTCCCCAAAGGCCAGCCAGCTCCATGAGTTGCAGGACTAAGACCCAGTGCAATTTTGCCTCTTCTCAGTTTGAGAGTCATAGTCCTTCACAAAAAGACTAAGCTGTAAATGAATTCCCATTGCAGTGGTGATAACAGAGATCACTTTGCTGCTGGACCAACAGTAAGCCCGGTAGTGTTGAGCAAACTGTCTTTCTCGGTCCGTCCGTCCCCGGTTCAGTTTTGTATGTCTCTAAAAACACACCTCTTCCGTTCTGCCAACCATCTGAGGGACTGTGCGCTTCTTGAACCTCTCTCTCTCTCTCTCTCTTTCTGTGTGCGTGCGTGTGTGTGTGTGTGTGTGTGTGCGCGCGCACGAGAAAAGACGCCAGCTGATTCCAAGAGTTTATTTCCTTCAAACACAAGGGAAAAAGGAATCTAAAGATCGGAATCCACCAAAACAACAAATACACGACAGTACGGAAGGACATTAAATCCTGGACATTAAAGCGGAGCAGAAGACTGATGCCACATGACCCGTGACGAGAAGCACCGTGGCAGAACTGATCAGTCAGGCGTTGCATGGACTTCTCCAATCTGGTGTTCACCTTTGATAAAGGTTCGAGGCCCCGTTTCAGGCTAGTGTTGCGTACTTTTTATTATTTATTTATTTTTTACTTTTCAATTTTGATTACACATATATATCTAACATAAGTACTTAAATACATAAATGAAATACATAAATAGGATAAGAAAGAGTACATGATAAATGAAACATAAGGTGCAGAAAGGCATGACGACGTACATAATAGTGAAAATAGGTACTGCAACTCAAGTATATAGGTCATTTGAATATATCCTAAAAAAGCAACAAAAAACAACAACAAACAAACAAAAAAACCAAACAAAAACACACACACACACACAAAAACAAAAAACAGAAAAACCTACAACCAACACAAAAAACAACCCCCCCCCAAAAAAAAACAAAAAACAAACAAACAAAACATACCATTCCACCCGAAGTAAATCATTTCCATATAACATTACACAATACTTAATTTCTTCACCCAACAACAAAACATTTGAAAAAGCATCATGGAGATTTACATGTTTGAGTATCTTAACTGTTAATAAGCATCATTCATATATTGTTTTCAAGCAAAGGTAAATATGGTAGCCATTTTGTCTGGAAACTTTGTATTTTACATGTGACCATTGCATTCCAGTCTTCTATTTTGTAGTGTTGTGTACTTGGTACAGACTCTTTGCTTCGATTCTCCCTACTCCACCCAGGGTGGGGGAAGGTTTACAACGGCGGAAGGAGAGGTTTTGGCCCGTGCCTTCTGATGAATGCCGAGCCCTCTAGACACCTTGGATATGAGGGGTGGAGGGGGGGGGGGATATATTTTCTCCCCCTCAACTAGACCTTGAGTGGTGGTCTGGACGCTAGTCATTCGGATGAGACAATAAACCGAGGTCCCGTGGGCAGCATGCACTTAGCGCACGTAAAAGAACCCACGGCAACAAAAAGGTTGTTCCTGGCAAAATTCTGTAGAAAAATTCCACTTCGATAGGAAAAACAAATAAAATTGCACGCAGGAAAAAATACAAAAAAGTGGGTGGCGCTGTAGTGTAGCGACACGCTCTCCCTGGGGAGAGCAGCCCGAATTTCACACAGAAAAATCTGTTGTGATAAAAAGAAATACAAATACAAATACAAATTTTGTTTAATGTCCCGTCACACATATCGGTGATTGAAGACATTTTGTTAAAGTATTTGTGAATACATTTGAGTATTATCGGTTAGAAGGGGTGGGAGATGTGAATGAATGGAGAGTTGGGGGAAAATAAACAAATGAGGGTGAAATTTGAAAAAAAAAGTCTAAATACC
>NC_134904.1:2473599-2488599 GCF_041734735.1 Babylonia areolata | reverse complement strand
CACACTCGGTCACACGAAGGTCGCGAAGCAGGTATAACTGACCTCGGCTTCCCTAAGTGGCCTATTACAGAAATTGACTCTGCGTTCTGTTTCGCCTGCCCGTCACTCCCGTTTCGCCTAATCAGCCTCTATTTCTCTCTTCCCCTCCCCTCCTCCCCCCTCCCTCTCTCCTTTCTCACATGCACATTCACAAATATGATACATACACTAGAGCACGAAAAACCCAGACAGTGTAACAATTGTAAAACATTAAAGAGAGAGAAAAGAAACCCCGTGTACATCGGTATGAAAACACTCAGACAGAGAATTGTGGGTGAAAGGTTATGAATGTGAGAGAGTCGACAGGAGACAAAAACCTCCATCCCCCCAAAAAATGGAAGAATAATATTCCTCTTCAGTATCACACATGAACATGCAAAACACTCAGACTGGTCATCTATGTCTGTTGTGTCTCTTTATTTTGAGTGTCATTGTCAGTTTCAGTTTCAGTAACTCAAGGAGGCGTCACTGCGTTCGGACAAATCCATATACGCTACACCACATCTGCCAAGCAGATGCCTGACCAGCAGCGTAACCCAACGCGCTTAGTCAGGCCTTGAGGAAAAAAAAATTATGATATAAAAAAAAGGTAGTAGTAATGAAAAAAAGAAAAAAGAAAAAAAAAGAGAAAAAAAAAGAGACAACAATGATGATAAATAAGCAAATAAATGTAAAACATGAAGACACACATTCACACATACACCCACACATGCATAACAGATATGCACCAAACACGCAGTTTCACAGATATGAAAGCACAATCAAATACATATAAACGTACATGAGCTCCAACACACACACACACACACACACACACACACACACACACACACAATTTCCCTGCCAATTGTCAATAAAATGACAACAACAACAACAACAACAACAACAAAAAGAAGAAGAAGAAGGAAGAAGACCTGACCATCGTTTGTGTGAAAGGGTGAGGGTAATTATATATCAAGCGTGACCATCGTTTGCATGAAAGGGTCAGAGACATTATATATCAGGTGTGACCATCGTTTGCATGAAAGGGTCAGAGACATTATATATCAGTCGTGACCATCGTTTGTATGAAAGGGTCAGGGACATTATATATCAGGTGTGACCATCGTTTGTGTGAAAGGGTCAGAGACATTATATATCAGGTATGACCATCGTTTGTATGAAAGGATCAGAGACATTATATATCAGGTGTGACCATCGTTTGTGTTAAAGGGTCAGGGACATTATATATCAGTTGTGACCATCGTTTGTATGAAAGGGTGAGGGACATTATATATCAGGTGTGACCATCGTTTGTATGAAAGGGTCAGGGACATTATATATCAGGTGTGACCATCGTTTGCATGAAAGGGTCAGAGACATTATATATCAGTTGTGACCATCGTTTGTATGAAAGGGTCAGGGACATTATATATCAGGTGTGACCATCGTTTGTGTGAAAGGGTCAGAGACATTATATATCAGGCGTGACCATCGTTTGTATGAAAGGGTCAGGGACATTATATATCAGTTGTGACCATCGTTTGTATGAAAGGGTCAGGGACATTATATATCAGGTGTGACCATCGTTTGTATGAAAGGGTGAGGGACATTATATATCAGTTGTGACCATCGTTTGTATGAAAGGGTCAGGGACATTATATATCAGGTGTGACCATCGTTTGTATGAAAGGGTCAGGGACATTATATATCAGTTGTGACCATCGTTTGTATGAAAGGGTCAGGGACATTATATATCAGTTGTGACCATCGTTTGTATGAAAGGGTCAGGGACATTATATATCAGGTGTGACCATCGTTTGTATGAAAGGATCAGAGACATTATATATCAGTTGTGACCATCGTTTGTATGAAAGGGTCAGGGACATTATATATCAGGTGTGACCATCGTTTGTGTGAAAGGGTCAGAGACATTATATATCAGGTGTGACCATCGTTTGTGTGAAAGGGTGAGGGACAGTATATATCAGGTGTGACCATCGTTTGTATGAAAGGGTCAGGGACATTATATATCAGACGTGACCATCGTTTGTGTGAAAGGGTCAGAGACATTATATATCAGGTGTGACCATCGTTTGTGTGAAAGGATCAGAGACATTATATATCAGGCGTGACCTTCTCCCTTGGGAATGCGGAAACCTTCACATTGGACATAACACTCGCGGCATTCTTTCGGGGTTTAAAAATTTTTTTTTTTTAACTCTCTCCATACGAACAGCGAAAGAGACGACGTTAACAGCATTTCACCCCAATTACCATCATCAAAATATTGCAAGCAGAAGGCTCTTATACTGTAGAAGTGAATGTTGACAAAGAATACCACAATTCTGACGACGGAAGCTAAAGGTTGGGTCATTCAGACACCCACTGGACATCCGACGGGTCTGTGTAGAGGGGAAGAGAGGACTGGCCGTACTGAGTGAGTTAATGCTTATTTTTGAGAGCCTTTTAATGTCGCCTCTCTCGTCATGCCTCCGAATGTGTGTGTGTGTGTGTGTGTGTGTGTGTGTGTGTGTGTGTGTGTGTGTGTGTGTGTGTGTGTGTGTGTGTGCGCGCGCGTGTGCGCGCTATACTATCATCATTATTATTGTTATCTGTTTTTCTGTCTGTTTGTCTGACTGACTTTGTCTCTCAAGATCGCTCTATGAATATGCTATTATCATTGTTGTTGTTGTTGTTGTTGTTCTTATTATTACTTTAATTTCAATTTTCATTATCATTATTATCATCTGTCTGTCTTTCTATTTCTCTTTTTGTCTCCCTCTGTCTCTCGCCATTTTCACTCACGCGCGGAAACACACACACACACACACACACACACACACACACACACACACACACACACACACACACACTAAAAATCTCTGCGACGTGTATCTGCACAAGAATAAAATTACGGACAATGGGAGCAACAGTGGTAAGCATGCAAATGGTGTCTCACCATGCTGTATGTAACGTCTGTACATATTTATGTCTGACAAGCCTTGAATAATGTGTCATCGCGTTCTTTTGTCCTACCACCACCGTCCCCATGAATATGTCTCGTGTTCCAGTCAGACAGGAGCAGTGGCGCAGTTGTTTCAGACAGCGTGTTCAGATCATCTGTCCATCAGGTCTGTCTGAAGGGTATGTGGTTCGAATCCTAGCATTATTCAACTAGGCTTGGGTGGGGGGGAGGGAGGGGGGGCGGGTATGCGTGCGGATGTAATTATGAGTATATATATATATGTGTGTGTGTGTGTCTCTCTCTCTTTCTGTGTGTGTGTGTGTGTGTGTGTGTGTGTGTGTGTGTGTGGGAGAGAGAGAGGTTACACACACACACACACACACATACACACACACACACACACATTCATACATACATACACCATACACACACACACACACCGACACACACGCTTACATAGACACTAGAGCTCGCGCGCGCGCGCACACACACACACAAACACACACAAACACACATATATGCCTCCACATACACACACACACACACACACACACACACACACCTATCCCACATGCACACACACACACACACATACACATACCTACACACACACTCGTAACAACTCCCACCTCCCCCCTCCCCCCACCCCCACCCCTTGCCCCCTACGTTCCCTTTCTTCAGGTGACACACTCCCCCCAGCGCAATGCAGTCGTATCAGATTCTTAACCAACTAACCTCCTCCCCCCACCCCCTTCATGGTCTCCCTCTTACTCCCTCTCTCTTTCAAACTCTCCACCACTCTCTCTGTTCAAGTATCCAGTCGAGCACGCTGCGAGTCGGAGGGCGCCCTTGAAAGTGACACGTGCTGATCTTTCTGTTGACAGATCTGTACAGGACGGAATTATTGTGCAGTTCAAAACCAGGCCACAGCAGGCCAGGGGTAGGGGCGGGAACTGGGCCGGGGTGGTGGGTATGTTGGGTTGTGGGGGGATCGGGTGGGGAGAGTTGTGGAGGTGGGGTGGCGTGAGGTGGGGGGGTGGAATTGTGTGTGTGTGTGGGAAAGGGGGCGAGGAGGGGGGGGGAGGGGGGCGTGCGGATGTGTGTATGGGGGTGACTACCAATACAACAGCTGCGGTGGCAAAACCTTGTGTGTGTGTGTGTGTGTGTGTGTGTGTGTGTGTGTGTGCGCATGCGTCCGTGCGTGCGTGCGTGAGTTCTTATGCGAAATGAACCTGTTCCGGACATTTTTTTTTCTGTAAGCGACGATGCATTCATTTCAGTCTTGACGGGTATATAGTTCTTTTTTTTTGATTTTGTCCCCTTTCTTCCTTCCTCCTTCCTTCCTTCGTTCCTTCTTCCCTCCTCTTAACCCCTTCCCCCTTCCCCTCTCCCCAACGCCCTCCACCTCCACCGACCAACCCTCCACCACTCCACCTATACCCATATCTTCAGCGAATTCAAAAACTTCCAATCTATGCTGCCCGTCGGTCTCTCAGAGTCCCACGTACTGATCACATTTCTTCTCACCTCCGCATTCAACATTGGCTCCCCATTGAAGCGAGAATTAAATACAAAGTTGCGTGTTTCTGCTATTCTGCTTTCCACTCCGCAGGACCTACATATCTTTCTGACCCTATCAGTGTTTACACTCCCGCAAGAAATCTCCGCTCTTCCTCTGACTGTTACCTTTTGAAACTTCCTCGTGTCAATACAAGAACCTATGGTGAACGTTCTTTCTTTTTTGCTGCTCCTCCCATCTGGAACAACCTTCATCATATCCGTGCATCTGATTCTATTTCTGCTTTTCGCTCGTCACTAAAAACTCATCTTTTTAAAACCTATCTATAAGCACTCTCAGCTTCCTTGTTCTCCAACAATACCCATGTCAGCTCACTTTGGATGTATGAAGAGTGGGAAAGGGAGAGTATGTGTGTGTGGGAAGGGGGGGGGGGGGTCGGGGGTCGGGGGGGGGGGGGGGGGGGGGTGGAGGGGTTTTGAGAAAGAGTGGTCATGAATGTTTTATGCAACTTGTAATATTTTTCTTTCATGTAAAGCGCCCTGAGCTCCTGTAGAGAAAAGAATTTATATATAAATGTACACATTATTATTATTATTATTATTATTATTATCCGGCCCCTACCTCCACCTTCCACCCCCTTTCTGTCATCAGATAGAATCACTCTTTACAAATTCCTCTACCTATTTGCATCTGTTTTTTTTTTTTTTAATTTAAAAAAAATTATATTCTGTGTCATTTATCTATCTATCATTAATTAGTTTTATTTCATTCTTCATTCTTGTTTTATTTACTATTCTAATTTATCAATTCTTTGACTGAATTACTTATTTATTCATTCATTTACTTTTGTATCGTATGTCATTCCATTTCTCTCTCTCTCTCTCTCTCTCTCTCTCTCTCTTTTTGTACCCCCCCCCCCTCCCCAAGGCTTGACTAAGCGTGTTGCCAGGGTTACGCTGCTGGTCAGGCATCTCTTTAGGAAATGTGGGTGTGGCGGATATGGCTTTGTCCGAACGCAGTGACGCCTCCTTGAGTAAATGAACTAAAATGAACTGAACTGGTCTGAAATGAGCTCCCTTACCCCCTACCCCCGCCCCCCCCCGCCCCCTTCCGAACTCCCACCCCACTCACCCCCCACCCCTTCAATGTGGGAGACGGGAAAGCAAGATTTACAATGAAGAATTCTCTCTCTCCCCCTCCCCGCGCCCCACCGTCCTCCCCCCCCCACACCACCCAATCCACTTTTACCGTCTCCACAAACGCCCCACCCTTTCCTACCTGGTTCGAGGCACTGCTCCATATCTGATGTATTTCGAGTCGAATTCTCTCAATAATGTATTACTGACAGGGGCTGTTGGTCAATGTCATTGAAAGCATTCAGTGTTAGTTGTGTCCGTGATGTATTTCTGTTTGCGCCTGTCCTGTTAGGAAGCCATTATAGGGACTGTTGGCCGATGCCGATGTCATTACAATGATTCAGTGTTGGTGGGTTCTCGGTACTGCAGTACGATCATTCTGCTGTTATCGGAGAGAATTTGATCGGCGGTTTTTTTTTTGTTTTTTGTTTTTTTCGTCCGCTTCTGTCACCCCTTCATTCTCCCTCTTTTCTGTGCCACGCCCCCCCCTCTCTCTCTCTCTCAATCACACACACATTCCCCCCAACCCCCGTCCTATCTTTTTATGTTTTATGTCTACTTTTAGTATGCTATTTCATGCCTATTTTATTCATATCCTTTAATTGATTTTGTGTTGCACATGTATGTCTGTGATGATGTATGTATGATTTACTCTAAGTTACCTTTTAAAGGTTTGTGTTGCGTTGTTGTTACCTACTGTGATTATTTATTGTATGCATGGGTTGCCATCTTGTCTTTTATGTATACATGTTGAATGACTGTGATTTCCCTGTATTGTTTATGTGTTTTACGCCACAAATGAATTTCTCTTGCTGAGATAATAATGTATTCTGTAATCAAATCTGTACTCTGTAATCTGTAATCCGATGCAACACCCCCCCCCCCCAGACCCTCCAACCATCCACCCACCCCCATCTGGTCCGTACGTCCCCGTCCCACCATTACCATCACCACTGGTGAACCCTCTCCATTCCCCCCTGCCCACCCCTCCCTTCCCCTCCTGTTTTCTTTCCTGGAAAACCTGACGCCATTTCTTGTTCAGCCTTTACTTCACCACCACCCCCGAATCCATCCTCCCTCCACCCTCCATATATCCTCCCAACGACCCCCCCCCCCATGCCCCCTCCACGCCCCTTCCACACACACGGGGGAACGGATTCCCCCAGCCTCTCATCCTTTCCCTTCCCTCCCCTTTACCTTCTCCTCTTTCGCTACACACTTCTGTCCTTTGTATTACTTATCCTCCCCACGACCCCCCCCCCCATGCCCCCCCACCCCCACACACAGGGGAACGGATCCCCCCCCAACCCCCTCCCTCTCATCCTTTCCCTTCCCTCCCCTTTACCTTTGAGGTCTTCCTCTTTCGCCACACACTTCTCTGCTTGGTATTACTTATCCTGCCCACACACTTCTCTGCTTGGTATTACTTATCCTGCTCACCCCGCTCACCCCCACGCCCCATCCCACCACCCAAACCCTCCCCTAACCTCCCCCCCCACCCTTCTCCTCAGTGGTGACGTACCTCCTCACCACCCTCCCTCTTTCTGCGTCCCCCCTGCCCCCCTTTCCTCTCTCCTCGTCATGTTCTCCACCTCTCTTCTTCTTATTGGCTTTTACCAACTCCTCCCACCCCCACCCCCCATCCCAAGCCCCCCAGCCCCTCTGACTCCAAACGAACCACCACCACCACCAGCAACCAACCAACCAACCAACAACGAACCAACCACCCGCCACGCCCACCCCACTTCAGTGCGTGAACGTGAGGATATTTAAGCAGACATGCACCCTGCTGTGCCGAGCATGGTCTGCCCTCCTTGTCATAACATCAGGACACATCGCTCTGCTGGTATATATATTATAATATATATATCTAAGGGTGGATTGTAATCTCTGCTTTCCCCCTTCACGTACGCGAGCAACAACCACCAGCCACCACCACCACCACGACTCCCACTTTGCTCTGCTGTCGGTGAGTTTGCAGTAGTATTTAGTTCATTGGAGCAAAACTTACCTTGACAGAGAAAAATAGTCTGTGGAGTTGTGACACTGGGAGAAATTAGTGCGGTCTCTTTGTCTGTTAGGTCAAAGAGTACCACCACCACAGGAGCATTTTACAGTCGAAGGGGCAGGGTATTCATTCATTCATGCATTCATACTGAATATGTCAAGGGCTCGGCTTTGAAGAGGAGAGGGCAGAGCAGGAAGGACATAGGGGTGGGTCCTCACTCTCTCTTTCAGCCGCTTTAATAACAAACCTTCCCTGGCCGACTTCCAGGTACCCATGCACACCTGGGTGAAGTGAGGTGAGGGAAAATCCGGAGTTTAAAGTGACTGCTTTTCCCCCCAAGGACATAACACCATAGTGAAGCGAGTCTTCGAACTCTGATCACTGGGTCAGACGTCCAACGCCTAATCCATTTGGCAACGACGCCCTTTGCTGGTCCGAAGACTTAAAAGAAGAAAAGAAAAGAAAAAAAAAAGTTGAGCATTTGCGACGAAGCTTACTGTGAGTGTTCATTGACTTTTACGTTTCTGGTGACGTTTTGTTGTTGTTGTTGTTGTTTTCAGGGGGTGAGGTGAATATGTTTTTTTTTTGGTTTATTTATTTATTTATTATTATTTTTTTTGGGGGGGGGGATGAGGGGGGGGGGGGGTATCTGCTGGAGTGGGGCATAAGATCGATAAAGGAATAATGTATTGTCTTCGTAGTTATATTCACAGCAACTGGTGTTTGACTGTGTGAGGTTGGTACATCCACTGCATCTTCTTTTTATATAATAAACCACTGTTGCCGTATCTGTTCCCATTGATTATTCATGCCCCTGTCTACCGTGAGATTGATGATGACGATGATGATGATGATGATAATGATACTACTACTACTACTACTACTGCTACTACTACCAACCATTCTGAAATAGTTGTATTGACTGCAGCGGTAATGATAACACAAGAAATGAATATTTTATTTCGATGATGATATTAATGATAACGATGATGTTGGTGATGCTGATGATAAAAAAAGGTAATCAATGATAATTATAATAATAATATTGATAATAACTCAATAGTTATGCATATTGTAATAATAGTGATACGAAGACATATGGGTAATTAATTTCACTAATGATGATGATGACAGTGATACTGATGACAATGATACTGATAATAATAATATTGATAATAATGATGATAATAACATTGATAATGATAATTCTGAACATCCAATAATATTGATAATAATATCACTAATTATGATGATGACAATGATACTGATAATAATAATATTGATAATAATGATGATAATAACATTGATAATGATAATTCTGAACATCCAATAGTCTTTTATGAATACGACTAGAGATGGATCATTGATTTTATTTTGTTGATAATAATAATAATAATGATAATGATAATAATAATAATAATAATGGTTAAAACAAGAATCCCTTCTTGCCCATCATAGAACATTCAAAAAAGATTTACGGTAAACACTATATAACCAGCAAAGTAAGCTGTCATATATTCTCTTTTATTTTCGTTTCCTAAGAGGGCCATTCTGTTTCGAAGAAAGGGAACAGGCCTAAATACATCCATAACAAATTGAAGAAGCAGGAAGAAAAAAAAAAAAAAAAAGGATTAAAATAAAATAATAAAAAGGAAAAGGTAATAAGAAACACGAACAACAACAACAACACAAACATACAAACAAACAAGGAAAAAAAAGGAAGAAAACCATAACAGCATCCAACAACGGAAGGACTATTGTCATGGTAACGTGAACAAAACAACACAGCAACAACTGTAATACACTAATAGTAAAAATCATCATAGTAATAACATCATCATAGTAATCATCATCATAGTAATAACATCATCATAGTAATAACAATCAGAATAGATATAATACACATCATCATAGTAATAACAATCAGAATAGATATAATACACATCATCATAATAATAACAATCATCATAGTGATAACAATCACAATAGATATAATACACATCATCATAGTAATAACAATCAGAATAGATATAATACACATCATCATAGTAATAACAATCAGAATAGATATAATACACATCATCATAGTAATAACAATCAGAATAGATATAATACCCATCATCATAGTAATAACAATCACAATAGATATAATACACATCATCATAGTAATAACAATCAGAATAGATATAATACCCATCATCATAGTAATAACAATCATCATAGTAATATCAATCATCATAGTAATATCAATCATCATAGTAATAACAATCAGAATAGATATAATACACATCATCATAGTGATAACAATCACAATAGATATAATACACATCATCATAGTAATAACAATCATCATAGTAATAACAATCAGAATAGATATAATACACATCATCATAGTGATAACAATCACAATAGATATAATACACATCATCATAGTGATAACAATCACAATAGATATAATACACATCATCACAGTGATAACAATCATCATAGTAATAACAATCACAATAGATATAATACACATCATGACAGTAATAACAATCATCATAGTAATAACAATCACAATAGATATAATACACCACCAGTATGAAGTAACCAAGAAAGAATACCGATGACAATAATCCGGTTTTAATTATATGATTATAACCGTGGGGCAAAAACAACAATAACAACAACAAAAACAAAAACAAAACAAAAAAACCAACCCCCCCCCCCCCAAAAAAAAAAGCCCAAACCCCACAAACAAACAAAAAAGAGCACGAATCAGAACTACACAGCAAAAAAAAAAAAAAGAAAAAAAAAAAAGCCCTTCTGACAAATGATAAGAATTAAGATTGTCAGAGAAAAAGGTGATGGAAAGAGAGAGAGAGATAGAGAGAGAGAGAGAGAGAGAGAGAGAGAGAGATTTTGACTCTTCACAGTCATTAGCTTAACAGCCCATGTGACAGGGGGGTGCAGGGGAAGTTACAGTGTCGTTTTACCCAATCATTTCAAAAAAAGTAAAACAAAACAAAAACAAAAACTAACGCACCTAACATTTCGAAGACAACCATACAAACACGATGGAAATAAAATGGACATCAATAAGAAATTTAAGAAAGTTTACATTTAGTAACAGAGCAACAAATTATTGGAACAAACTAACAAACAATATTAAACGTGAACCAAGTATAAATACTTTTAAGAACCTCATAGATAAACATGAGTTATTGACAAAAACGAAATACGACTTCGATGGATAAAATGACTGAGCTAGTCAACGACCTGACCAACAACAAAAAGGAGGAGTAAAATCTGAAGGGGCATAAAAATCCCCAAATGGCTAAGTTGTGAAAAAAACAACGCCCCAAATCCTGATCCTGATCCCAAACAAACCATGCAAGCACAGGCCAGAAAAAAAGTCTTTTACAATAATAAGTTCAACCCTTTTTGACACGAGTTTTTGTAAAAAAAAAAAAAAAAGAAAGAAAAAAAAAGAAGAAAAAAAAGTCGACTTCGGAATGTTTGAAACACCCTACAATGGCTTGATAAACTACTTATGTATGGAAATGATTCACAAGTCTCACTGTTTACGCGTTGGCCGTTTGCTGGCAGTACATACAATCCAATTCAGTCCAAAACAATCCTTTCAAAACACAAGAAGAGTACACGTATTCCGTCACAATAAAGTTAATACCGATATGAGAAGATGAAAGCAAGAACAACAACAACCACCCACCCACAAAAAAAAGGAAGAAAAATAAAGAAAGAAAAAAAGAAAAACAGAGAAAAAAAAGTGTGGAGCATAGAACCACTTTTTCCCCCTTTCTTTTCGTTCTTCTTCTTCTTTTTGTGGGGCCTCCATCCCCCCCCCCCCCCCGACTTCTTTCCCTTTCTTCTACCTAAAAAAAAAGTATGCGTATTAAAAAGACAACACTGACTGAAAAAAAAAGATGTCTATCATGTTGCTAATGTGGTCAGTAATGACAGAACATTTGCGAATTATAATACTTTTTATTTTATTTTATTTTTTTTTATACTTATGGCATTTAAATATACATTATAGAATTTTCAAGATGACGACACACGATCAAGGAACACTTAAGTAAGGGTAGTATCGACATAAGCTGTCGTAAAGTCAAGAATATGATATATAAATCTTCGCAACATCCTCGGAGTTAACAAAGGGACAACAATACACTATCATAAAAATAAAGACACAGCAGCAGCAGCAGTAGTAGTAGTAACAATGAAAAATAAAAGATGATGATAGTAATAATAGTAATTATAGGAACAGTAATAGTAATAGTAAGAACAATGATAATAGTAACTTCACCACCACCACCACCACCAATTATAATAATTTATTCTATATTGTGCGATATATATATATATATATATATATATATATATATATATATATAATTCTTGCGTGATGCAGCTTAATGCAAAGCACACACCCACTCTACTCACACAACTCATGCAATTAAACCACACACTCACAAACAGTAATCACCACGCACACAGCCTGTAGTATAGCAAAGGGAATGCAAGAAGAAAGTAGAAAAAGAAAAAGAAAAAAAAAAAAAAAAAAGAAGAAAAAATGGAGAAAAAACCGCGCATGCATGCACACACACGCATCAACTGAGTATAATGGCAAACTTGGAACAGGCGAATCAGGAACCACCAATTCAGTGATAGGCGAATTTGGGGATTGGCGAATTTGGGGATAGGCTAAACGGGAAATGGACGAACCGGGAATGGGCGGATGTGGAAGACACTGAAGCAACAGATGCTGCGTTAACATTTTCTCTCCACACGAAGCCCTAATAAGGAGAACAGGTCCGATTCGCCTATACCTATTTCCCCTACACCTTGATCATGTCGTCACCTTCAGTGGCCTCGACAGTTTTGCTCTTTGTGCCGTTTCGCCTATCAGCCGTTACCGTTTCGCCTACCAAGCGTCTCTCGCTCTTATTATTATTATTATTATTATTATGTGATGAAGGTGTGGACGTTGAAATACAACCATAGAGAGAGCGTACTACTAATAATAATGGTATTTATATAGCGCTGAATCTTGTGTATAGACTGTACTGGACCAGTAATAAGCGAAGAAACACACACACACACACACACACACACACACACACAGACACAGACACACACACGGACAGACAGACAGACAGACACACACACACACACACACACACACACACACGCACACACACACACACACACACACACACACACGTAGGCTAACTGGGAACTGTGCGGGTCATGGGGATCACCAGTATAATGACAGACGAAGCGGGACCTGGCGATTCAGGATGATAATGACCGAAGTAACCATTGCATTGATAACATTTTATTTCCTCTCTTCGTAAGCGATGGAAGAGAGAGAGAGAGAGAGAGAGAGAGAGAGAGAGAGAGAGAGAGAGAGAGAGAGAGAGATGGTTTAATGTGTTTCGGCCATAGGCATTTCATACACATCGGGGAAGAGAGAGAGAGAGAGAGAGAGAGAGAGAGAGAGAGAGAGAGAGAGAGAGAGAGATGGTTTAATGTGTTTCGGCCATAGGCATTTCATACACATCGGGGAAGGGAGAGAGAGAGAGAGAGAGAGAGAGAGAGAGAGAGAGAGAGATTCAGATTCAGATAGTTTAATGTGTTTCGGACATAGGCATTACATACACATCGGGGAAGGGGTAGACACACACACACACACACACACACACACACACACACACACACACACACACACACACACACACACACACAGAGATTCAGATTCAGATATGTGTTTCGGCCATAGGCATTACATACACATCGGGGAATCGGGGAAGGGGGAGAGAGAGAGAGAGAGAGAGAGAGAGAGGGGTACCAAACAAGACGACAAATCCTTTATTTCGAGGATAATAGATAAGCACTGGTGTACCACACAATACTAAATGAAAAGTGTGAAAATTGTGCAAATGTAAAGTTTAATATAGAGTTAGTATTATTTGGAAATGATGATGTTACAAAAACAGGTGAAATATTTGACTATATCATTCTAGTGGCGAAATATTTCATTTATAAATGCAGAATAAATAAAATCAAACCATGTATAAAGTACTTCCTAACAGACCTAAGAAACATATATAAAACCGAAAAATATATACACTCGATGGAAATGATGTCCACAGCATTTTCTAGAAAATGGTGCCCTTACATAAAAATGATTGAAGGCAACGAGGAGGAGTAGAGACAACCACGAATGTAACGCTTGTTCTTTTATTTTTTTATTTTTTTATTTTTTTTTCCCTTTCATTTACTTACTTGTTTTTAACAGTGCATGTGACGTTTTTGTTGTTGTTTTTTCTCGGTATGAAGACAGTGTTGTGTCATTTTCCTGATTTACAGTTTAGGTGGTGCACGGTGGCAAATATTGTTGATTCCAGATGTTGGTTTTGTATGTCCGTCTGTATGTATTAAATGTTAAACTTGAATAAAATTATTTAAAAAAAAGACAAAAAAAAAAGACGACAAACAGACGGACAATGGTCACGGGTGGACAGCTATTCTGCGTGAATGGTGACGGACGTGTTGACAGTTTTAAGGCACAGCCAGGTGACCACTGAACGGTGTGGTGTAGCCTGAGTGACCACACAGTGACCACAGGTCAGCCTGCCCTGGCACCCACAATTCTTAGTTGTTCGTCACGGACTGTTGACTTCGTTATGTGTGAGAGGGAGTTTTGCCGTCAGCAAAGAGACAAGGCAAGGCAAGGCACGACAAGACAAGACAAGACAAGACAAATTCTTTATTTCGAGGATAATAGATAAGCACTGGTGTACCACACAATACTAAATAAAATGAAAGCATGGTGTTAGTAGAGATACATAACAGAGGGAAAAAAAATCAAAACAAACAACAACCACACACACACACACACACACACACACACACACACACACACACACACACACACACACACACGCACACACACATGGCATACAGGCACTAGCATGGTGTTAGTAAAATGCATAGGAAAAAAAAAGAACAAAATGAAAGAAACAAACACACACACACAACACAAACCGCACTATAGACCAGAGTGGGGGATAGAGGGTGAGGAAGGTTCTCAGTTAACCATACACATCTGACAAACAGTATCATGAAAATGAACGATGTACATTACACGTTATGGCATAAGGTAGGGACGGGCGCAATAGCCGAGTGGTTAAAGCGTTGGACTTTCAATCTGAGGGTCCCGGGTTCGAATCACGGTGATAGCGCTTGGTGGGTAAAGTGTGGAGATTTTTACGATCTCCCAGGTCAACACATGTGCAGACCTGCTAGTGCCTGAACCCCCCTTCGTGTGTATATGCAAGCA
>NC_134904.1:2463599-2466099 GCF_041734735.1 Babylonia areolata | reverse complement strand
TAGAATTTGATTATAGTGGAGAGTGTCTTGCCCAAGTTACATCCCCACTCTCTTGGCCATGAGGGTTTTAGGACAGTCGGCGTCGGGATGGTTCCTAAAGGCCAACTAGCCCACAAGGCTGCAGCACTAAGAGCCAGTGCAATTTCGCCTCCTAGTTTGAGAGTCATAGTCCTTCACAAAAGACCAAGCTGTAAATGATCTCCCATTGACCGGAGAAGCCATTGATAATACAGCTTTCACTTTGCTGTTGGCCCAAATGTAAACTTATGTCAATCTGTGATATAAGCCGAGTGATGGGAAAAGGTTGCCAACAGCACCCGGTGTTCCCAGGCGGTCACCCATCCAAGTACTAACCGGGCCCGACGTTCCTTAACTTCGGTGATCGGACGAGAACCGGTGTTTTCAACGTGGTATGGCCTCTCTCTCTATATACATACATACATACAAACAAACAAACAGAAAAGAGCTCTTTATACAAGAGTAGGAAAAGAAAACCTTGCATTGCGATCAGTGCAGAGTTATCATCCCACACTCCTGAGGTTGATGATGATGATGCCACAAGTGGAGTGGTGGCCTAAAGGTAACGCGTCCGCCTAGGAAGCGAGTGAATCTGAGCGCGCTGGTTCCAATCACGGCTCAGCCGCCGCCGGGTATTTTCTCCCCCTCCACCAGACCTTGAGTGGTGGTATGGACGCTAGTCGTCAGTTCGGATGAGGCGATAAATCGAGGTCCCGTCTGCAGCATGCACTTAACGCACATAAAAGGACCCACGGCAACAAAAGGGTTGTTCCTGGCAAAATTCTGTTGAAAAAAAATTCACTTCGATAGGAAAACAAACTATAAAATATGCAGGCAGGAAAAAATACAAAAAAAAGAAAGAAAAAAACGGTGGCGCTGTAGTGTAGCGACGCGCTCTCCCTTGGGAGAGCAGCCCGAATTTCACACAGAGAAATCTGTTGTGACAAAAAAAAAGAGAGAGTAATACAATACAATATGAAGTCAAACACAAACTACACAGTGATCAACTATGTGAAACAAACACCACGAATTGAAACTCAAAATGATATTCAGTATTGAGAGAGGAGGGAAGAAAGAGGGGATGAGAGAGAGGGAAAGAGAGGGGGGAAGAGAGAGAGAGAGAGAATTGGAGAGACAGGGAGAGAGAGAAGGAAGAGAGACAGGATGAGAGAGAGAGCAAGCGGGATAGAAAGGGAAGAAGAAGAAGAAGAGGAAGAAGAGAGAGAGAGAGAGAGAGAGAGAGAGATGGAGAGAGAGAGAGAGAAACAAGAACCAAAACAAAAACCTTAATCACCAGGAGCCAGCTGCATTGCTTGGTTCTAACTTTTTGACAGTTACACGTGACTAAATGCCTACGTTGACCGAACTACGCCATTGGTCAGTTCCATACTACACACAGTTAGTAGCGGGTTACGACCATACCAGGCTCTTCCGTCCGAGCAATGCAACTGGCTCCAGGCCTCCGGCCCCTAGAAAGAGGTCAAAAGTACGCAATATGGTGATCACGTAGCGACAACACATTGTAAAGTACATACTAACTTAAACCTGTATAACAAAAGTGCTTCTTGTACATTGTAAATTAATTCGAGAGAGAGAGAGAGAAAGAGAGAGACAGAGACAGAGACTGCTACTGATGAGAACGTCGACGACGACGTTTGTTATCATTGTTACCATAATCAGTATCATTATCTGTACGTTGTCGTTGTTTCGCATCAGTCGAGTGACGCGAGCTGTGATGTGATACGCATAGTCAATTGTGAACTTCGTCGCATCAACTCTATCCGTCAGTACCTTTCTGTTGAAACTACTAAAACTCTTATTCTGCTCTTGTGCTGTCACGAATTGACTACTGTAATTCTCTTCTCATAGGCTGTCCACATAATATTCTTCAGCGAATTCAAAAACTTCAAAACAATGCTGTCCGTCTGACTCTCAGAGTCCCACGTACTGATCACATTTCTCCTCACCTCCGCACTCTACATTGGTTTCCCACTGAAGCGAGAATTAAATACAAAGTTGCGTGTCTCTGCTATTCTGCTTTCCACTCCGCAGGACCTACATATCTTTCTGACCTTATCAGTGCTTATACTCCCACAAGAAATCTTCGCTCTTCCTCTAACTGTTACCTTTTGAAACTTCCTCGTGTCAATACAAGAACATATGGTGAACGTTCTTTCTTCTTTGCTGCTCCTCACATCTGGAACAACCTTCCTCATCATCTGATTCTATTTCTGCTTTTCGCTCATCACTGAAAACTCGTCTTTTTAAAACCTACCGATAAGCACTCTCAGCTTCTTGTTCTCCAACACCACCCATGTCAGCTCACTTTGGATGTATGTAGAGTGGGAAAGGGAGAGTATGTGTGTGTGGGAAGGGGGGGGGGGGGGGGGGGGGGTCGGGGTGGAGGGGTTTTGAGAAAGAGTGGTCATGAATGTTTTATGTAACGTGTAAAATTTTTCTTTCATGTAAAGCGTCCTGGGCT
>NC_134904.1:2446099-2453599 GCF_041734735.1 Babylonia areolata | reverse complement strand
AGATGACATTGCGTTCTTTTCTTTTTCTTTTTTTTCCCAGCCATTTCCTGGCCTTCCGTGCTGTCTGCCGGAAGTGGATGCGGCGGAAGTTACGTCGTTCAGGATCAGCCAATCAGCTTTTGTTCACCCAGCTATGGCGTCACTTTCTACCCGGAGAACATCGAATGTCGATGGTCTTTCACCTCAGCAGATAACAAGGTGACGTTACTGTTTCATGTGGCTCTGTATATTTGTTTTGCTGTAGTTTTCTCGTCAAACGGGAAATCTCCGGCATGGTGTCTTGGGCGACATGATGATGATGACAATGGATAACGATGACGACGATGATGATCTATTTTGAAAGAATTATAGTGTTCGGTACGAATGCCATTTCTTGTCCGATGACTGCGTGGTCAGCATTTAGAACGACGACAACAACGATTATGATGATGATGATGAAGACTACGGTGACAATAAAGAATCTTTTCGTTACACTATTTATTCATTTGTCTTTATTTTTTTCTATTACACCCCCCCCCCCCCCCTCGCCACCCCCCCCCCCCTTTTTTTTGTGCAGACGTTCAAATTATCCTTTGTGGATATGGACTTAGAGAAGCACCGCTCTTGTATCTTCGATTACATCCTGATATATCGCGGGGCGTGCGGAGCTTCCGGTATCAGCAGGCATTGCGGCAAACAACTTCCGGATCCGGTGATTTCAGAAGGGAGCGAACTGTGTGTGGAGTTTCGCTCCGACGCTATGGTGACCGGCCTTGGCTTCAACGCTACCATAGAACTAGTGGGTTGGTATCTGAGGGCTTCGTTGTACAGGAAATATGTTTTGTTATGTGAAGTTCAGCCATCTCAGGTCTCTGTTTTGTTTCTGCGTGTCTCTATTTCCACTTCTCTATCTCTGTCTGTCTCTTTATATATATATATATTTTTTTTTTCGCTCATCACTAAAGACTCCTCTTTTTAATACCTATCTATAAGTACTGTCAGCTGCCTTTTCTCCCATGTCAGCTCACTTTGGATGTATGTAGAGTGGGAATGGGAGAGTGTGAGTTGGGGGAGGGTTTTTTGAGAAAGAGTGGCCACGAATGTTTTATGTTACTTGTAATATTTTTCTTTCATGTAAAGCGCCCTGAGCTCTCAGTGAGAAAGGGCGCTATATAAATGTACAGTATTATTATTAGTAGTAGTAGCATTGTTATTATTATTATTATTATTATTATTATTATTATTATATATCCTAATTTCTCTCAGTCTCAACATAATTTCTTTCTTCCATTCTGTTTGCCTTCATGATTTAAGTGTTCTTGTTACTCTCTCCCTCTCTCTCTCTCTCTCTCTCTCTCTCTGTGTGTGTGTGTGTGTGTGTGTGTGTGGGTCTGTGTGTGTGTGTGTGTGTGTGTGTGTGTGTGTGTGTGTGTGTATGTGTGTGTGTGAGAGAGAGATAGATAGAGACAGACAGACAGAGATAGGAAGCGAGAGTACAGAGCCAGACAACTCATTTCTGATAAATCGTATTACCATAACTGACATAATTTGTGACCCCAAGGATTTGTTTGCCAATTTTTTTGGCTGTGTGTCCTTTCGCTGTTTATCTCATCAATGGACAAATCCTTTGTGACTGGAACCTCGCCTACCCCTCCACCCCCAAGCCCCCCCCCCCCGCCCCCCTACACACACCGCGCCCCACCCCTCACCCCGACTCACCGTGTCCAAATATCTTTTCTTTCTTTTTTCTAAACATTTTTTTAATCCTACAAATCCTTCCACCCCCCCTTTCTCTAAACAGATGACGACGTTTCCGCTGTGACGTCAACACAAACCACGTCCACGTCTTCATCGGGATCAACGCTCAGTTCTGTAGGTACGGGCATTTCTTCGTCAGAAAGAGCATCGTCCTCCCCCGTTTCCACGCAGACGACGACGACGACGATACGACGACACACTTCTTCAGAAACGTCTCCGGGGCAGTCGTCTCAGAACGAACAAGATTCCTCAAAACCGCTAACACTCGCAAAGACAGCGTCTACGACATTATCTCCTTCATCAACACCTACGTCAATACCTTCATCAATACATTCATCGGTACCGTCGTCAATACCTTCAATACATTCATCGGTACCGTCGTCAGTACCTTCATCAACACCTTCGTCAGCACCTTCACCAGCATCTTCATCAACACCTTCGTCAGCACCTTCACCAGCATCTCCATCAACACCTTCGTTAGTATCATCACCAACATCTTCATCCATACCTTCATCGATGACTGAGTCTCCATCTCCTGCACCAGAGATCTTCAGTTCAGGCACAACATCATCATCAGCGGAAGAAAGCAGGCTGACATCAGTGAAGACCTTTGCCGGGTCGTCCTCTTCTTCCTCATCTCAGCCGCCTTGGAAAAGAGAATCTCCTCCAGAGTCTGTGTCCACGGGCAGTCAGACGCCCGCTGCCCTGGCATCCTGTCTGTGGACTTCGGTGCTGTCCCGGCTAGCGACGGCAACGTCCTCTCCGCTGCCTGCCACTGCCTCTTCTTTGACGACGCTGGTGTCTGTTTCTTCCTCCACACCATCACCACCACCAGCAACAACAACAACGATCGCTCAACGCACGTACCATCCGTTGTCATCGGTCTTGTTATCGTTTCACTTGACAACAGTTTCGTTGCAGTCTTTGCCAGCTTCAGCAACAGTGACGAAGATGACGACAACTTCTGCAACAACGATGACGTCTCCTGCCGGTACTTCTTCTTCCTCGTCATCAGCAAGTCCGAGGACGCAGACGGACCCTGAATCCCCTGTCACCGTCACGGGCCATCCCGCGTGGAGTGAAGTGACGTCATCGTTAACTTCGCTTTCCACAGACCCGGCAACAACAACACCACCACCACCAGCAACAACAAGGACAACAGCAACAACAACACCAACAACAACAGCAACAACAAGGACAACAGCAACAACAAGGACAACAACAACAACAACATCACCACCAACAACAGCAACAACAAGGACAACAGCAACAACAAGGACAACAACAACAACAACAGCAACAACAAGAACAACAGCGAGGACAACGACAACAACGTCACAGCCTCCACTGACGACGACACGGGCACCAACAACATCAACATCAACATCCACATCCACGCTGACGTCTGTGTCATCTGAGACGACAACATCTGAAGCATCTTCGTCATTCTACTCACCAACAACGTTAGCGGCATCATCTGCCTCTGAGGCTACATCATCATCATCATCGTCGTCGTCGTCATCATCATCGTCGTCGTCGTCGTCGCCGCCGCCGTCGTCTTCGTCATCATCTTCATCACCACCACCATCACCATCATCACCACCATCATCACCATCCCCATCATCATCATCATCATCATCATCAACAACAACAGCAACAACAACAACAACATTGTCATCAGAATCGTCACTACCACAGTCGTTACTGACGACAACGTCGTCATCACTATCTTCTTCATCATCACAACCGTCGTCGTCATCATCATCGTCATCACCATCGTCGCCAACAACAACACCAGCAAAAACAATACCAACGACGACGACATCACCAACAACAGAAACAACAGTAACGACGCCACTGACCCCAGTAGCCGTGACGTCAGCAGTACCTGTGACGTCAGCAGTACCTGTGTCCTCGGACAACACAACGGCCCGGGCATGTTCGGGCGTTCCCGCCATCATGGCTGAACCGTCAGGGGAGATCACCTCCCCCGGTTATCTGATCGGCGAGAGTTATCCCAACAGTGCACACTGCCAGTGGAGAATTGAGGTTCCGTACGGTATGGTGAGTGACTGGCTTTCGTCTGTGTGTCTGTCTGTTTCTGGATGACAGTTGTCTGTTCCTCTGTCTCAGTCAGTTATTTTATGTAGGTATATTTCAATAAACTTCCCCTTCTTTTTCTTCCCTCCCTTTCTAACTGTCTGTCTCAATCTTTGAGAAGGAAGATATGGAAAAAAAGAAGAAAAAAAAGAGGAACAGCAGCAGAAGAAGAAAGTAGAGGAGCAGAAGAAGGAGGAGAAGAGGAAGAAGAAGGGATGGAGGGAAGAGGGAGGAGTGGGGGGGGGGGTTGTCAGATGGGGGACTATAGACTCGTATCTACACTGACGGATACATCACTGTATTAAACATGAAACGCATGAATTGTAAATGTTCGAATGCATGGCGAATTTTCAGATAATTCACTGAGCTTTGTAAAAAAAACAACAACAAAAAACAACCACGTTTATAACTGGATGCAGTTTGTTTTGATTAAATATGATTGAACATACTTTCCGTTTCAAGCATTAGGAGCATCAGAAGAAGCTGAATGTTCACAAAAGCTGATATTACGCGCGCACGCGCGCACACACACACACACACACACGCACACTAACACACACACATATACACGTCCTCACTCATCCCCCCCCCCCCACCACACGCAGCAACTAGTTAATGACAAAGCGATGACTAAAACCAAAATTTTTCAAGCCTTTCAGTTTTGCTGGCAGAATATATATTATATATGTATATAAATATATCTTCAAAGAACACCAACAAATTCAAAGCCATGGAAATAAAACATTTCATGACCTTCTTCAGGGGATTCATCTGAACCTGTCAACAACATCAGGCCAATTTGAAAGGTTTCTTGTGTGGGGGAATGATAAGTGCGCTCGCGTGCACACACACACACACACACACACACACACACACACACACACACACACACTCTCTCTCTCTCTCTCTCTCTCTCACACTCACTCACCACCACCCTTCCCCCCCTTATCCCCACACCCCAACACCCTCCCCCCCACCACACACACGCACCAGCTTCCAACCTGGACCTTATCTTCACACGCCACAATCCCTCAGCCTCTCCTTCAGGTGGTCCAGCTGGCCTTCACCGCCTTTGACGTGGAGTTCCATCAGTCCTGCTCCTTCGACAAGCTGGACATCTGGGAGAACCAGTCCGAGGCCGGGGGGGCCCTGCTGCACACACTGTGTGGTACGTCACTTCCTGACAACGTGTCGTCCTACGAGAACCTCGTGCTGGACTTCCGCTCTGACCGGATCAGCCGACGGTCCGGGTTTCGAGCGGTGTATGGGATGGTGGTGTCTGAGAGGACCACGCCTGGTGAGTGTGTGTGTGTGTGGAGGGGGTGTGGGGGTGGGGATGGGGATGAGGGGGGGAAGAGGGGAGTGGGAGTGGTGAGAGTGTGTATGTTTTTGTCCGAAAGTGTGTGTGTGCGTGGGGTGGGTGGGTGGGGGAGTGAGTGTGTATGTTTATGTCTATGTGTGTTCATATGTGTGTGTGTGTGTGTGTGTGTGTGTGTGTGTGTGTGTGCGTATGTGTGTGTTTGTGTGTGTGTGTGTGTGTGTGTGCGTGCGTGCGTGGTTTTTGTTGTTGTTTTTGTGTGTTTTTGTTTTGTTTTGTTTTAATGACTTAAAAAGTCGTTACACCCATTATTTTGGTGAATTCCAATTTCGAGTATCCTAAATTCTGAAACCTGTACAAACGAAGAAAGAAACAGTCAAACAAACGAAAAAAACAAAAACAAACAAAAAACAAAAAACAAAAACGAATTAAGATAGATTATTTAGATAATAAACAAATAAATGATTAAGCAATCAAACAAATAACAACATAAAAAGCCTTCATTAAACAAACGACTAAATAAGCATACACCCAAATACACAGGTTAGTGAATGGATATCTAAGTATTTGTATTTGTATTTCTTTTTATCACAGCAGATTTCTGTGTGAAATTCGGGCTGCTCTCCCCTGGGAGGGCGCGTCGCTATACTACAGCGCCACCCATTCTTTTTTTTTCTTCTTTTTTTTCCTGCGTGTAGTTTTATTTGTTTTTCCTATCGAAGTGGATTTTTCTACAGAATTTTGCCAGGAACAACCCTTTTGTTGCCGTGGATTCTTTTACGTGCGCTGAGTGCGTTCTGCACACGGGACCTCGGTTTATCGTCTCATCCGAATGACTAGCGTCCAGACCACCACTCAAGGTCTAGTGGAAGGGGAGAAAATATCGGCGGCTGAACCGTGATTCGAACCAGCGCGCTCAGATTCTCTCCCTTACTAGGCGGACGCGTTACCTGTAGGCCATCACTCCACTTAACTTAACTAACTAAACAGACAAATGAAATTAATGAATTGATAAATAAACAGAAACGATACAAACTGCACTCTCCCCAGTCCATTCTCTAATCAAACTTCCTTGCTATTTCACTCGAGCCTGTTAAGCCACAACTGTCTCCTTTAACTCATTCTACCTCCGCGCACACGCGCGCACGCACGCGCGCGCGCACACACACACGCACACACACATACACGCACGCACATACAAATACGGCCAATACCTGAAAGAGGGAGAGAGTGACTGAGTCATTACACAGGATGTAACGCACAACTAGGGCAAGAAAAAAAAAAACCCAGACACGCATAATCTTACGCCGATTGAATAGTGCAGAATTTGTCCATCAGTAGAATATGACATAGATGAACTGTAGAATATCACATAGATGAAGAACCGTGCGTGAATGATGTGAATGTATGTGGCTGGGATAGTTCCTTTCTCTCTCTCTCTCTCTCTCTCTCTCTCTCTCTCTCTTGCTGTTTTTTTTTTTCGGCCAGTGAAGAAAGACACGCGAAGAGCACTAAAAAAAATAAATGAAAAAAATTTTAAAAGAGGGAAAAAAGAGTGACTCTATCTATCTATCTGTCTGTGAGTCTATCTATCTATCTATCTGTCTGTCTGTGAGTCTATAGATAGTATCTCTCTCTCTCTCTCTATGTATCTGTCTGTCTATTTGTTTGTCTGTCTGTCTGTCTGTCTGTGAGTCTATGTATGTATGTATGTATGTATGTATTTGTTTGTCTATTCATTCATTGATTTACTGATTCTGTCCCCCCCACCCCCCTGTGTGGGGCAGACCCCTGTCCGGAGGGTCGCGGTCAGTGTGACAGCGGTCTGTGTATCCCGGACCAGTGGTTCTGTGACGGCGAGCAGGACTGTCCCTCTGGGGAGGACGAACTGGCCTGTGGTAAGACAAGGCAAGACAAGACAAGACAAGACAAGACAAGACAAAGCACAAGACTAAAGACAAGACAAGAGAAGAAAAAAGCCAAGACAAGACAAAACTTCTTTTTATTTCCGTGAATAGTACATCAGCAGTGTTTTTGTTTTTTTTTAAAAAGGAAAGTTCCCGACTGAAACAGAGTTTATTCCACACAATACTAATGATAAAGGCCTAAGCATGTGATTTACAAAAAATATATTAACAAAAACAACAACAACAAAAAAACAAACAAACAATAAAACAACAACAGAAGCACGCGCATCAGAAAATTTTTTAAAAAGAAAAATGTTGGCCCCTTCGAGGGTTGGGAAGGGAGCAGAGAAGAACAGTGGTGGAGAAAAACCGCATCAGTCTATCTATCTATCTATCAGTCTCTCTCTCTCTCTCTCTCTCTCTCTCTCTCTCTCTCTC
>NC_134904.1:2428599-2441099 GCF_041734735.1 Babylonia areolata | reverse complement strand
GTGGATACGAAGTCACTACCTTCCTATGCCGAGCCCTAGACACAGTGGATATGAAGTCACTACCTTCCTATGCCGAGCCCTAGACACAGTGGATATGAAGTCACTGCCTTCCTATGCCGAGCCCTAGACACAGTGGATATGAAGTCACTGCCTTCCTATGCCGAGCCCTAGACACAGTGGATGTGAAGTCACTGTCCCGATAGCTATAGAAGACTGTGGGACCTTCAACCTTATAAAAAACAACATCTTTGATTCCTCTGAATGAGGTCTGTGCACGCGTGTATTCGAAGGACTGGTGTGTAAACGCTTTGATCTGTCTCTGCCCTGGGATTCTGCTCAAGATGACAATGATGATAATAACAAGGATAATGATTATGATAATGATAACAACAACAACATCAACAGTGATTATAATGATGACGATGATGATAACAATAATAAAATAATAGTAATAACAATGATACTCATGATAAACGCTTTGATCTGTCTCTGTGCTGGGATTCGGCTCTAAGTGATAATGATAATAATAACAATGATAATGATTATGATAATGATAACAACAACAACAACAACAACAGTGATTAAAATGATGATGATAATAACAATGATAAAATAATAGTAATAACAATGATAATCATGATAATAACAATAATGCTTCTGCTGCTGCTGCTGCTGATGATAATAATAATGAATACGTTTACATAGCCCTCTATCCAGAAAACTGCTTTCGGTGCCTTCCAAAACACACGATAATTATTATACATGACAGTTCAATTCCAGTTACTCAAGGAGGCGTCACTGCGTTCGGACCAAAATCCATATACGCTACACCACATCTGCCAGGCAGATGCCTGACCAGCAGCATAACCCACCACGCATGGTCAGGCCTTGAGTGCATGCGTGTATATTTGTGTGCCTATCAGGGGGTGTTTCTGCTACAGAATTTTGCCAGAGGGCAAGACTCTCAAGAGCGTTGCCATGGGTTTTTTTCAGCGCGCCAAGTGCGTGCTGCACACACGGACCTCGGCTTATCATCTCATCGGAAAGACTAGACGCTCAGTTTGATTTTCCTGTCAAACTTGGGATGAAAGGGCGAGATAATGGAAAAGTGGACATAACACATGACGCTAATGTCACATACTATGATCACATACTATGATTACTAGTGGAGTGATGGCCTAAAGGTAACGCGTCCGCCTAGGAAGCGAGAGAATCTGAGCGCGCTGGTTCGAATCACGGTTCAGCCGCCGATATTTTCTCCCCCTCCACTAGACCTTGAGTGGTGGTCTGGACGCTAGTCATTCGGATGAGACGATAAACCGAGGTCCCGTGTGCAGTATGCATTCAGCGCACGTAAAAGAACCCACGGCAACAAAAGGGTTGTCCCTGGCAAAATTCTGTAGAAAAATCCACTTCGATAGGAAAAACAAATAAAAAACTGCACGCAGGAAAAAATACCCCCCATAATGGGTGGCGCTGTAGTGTAGCGACGCGCTCTCCCTGGGGAGAGCAGCCCGAATTTCACACAGAGAAATCTGTTTTGATATATAAAAAAAAAAAGAAATACAAATACGAAATACAAATTACCCCTCCCTCGACCCCCCCCCCACCCCCCACCCCGGCCCCTTCCCCCCTTCCTCACACAGTGTGTGGCCGCAATGACTCCCCCCTCCCCCAGCCCTACGTGCTGGGCAGCAGGGAGTCTGTGGACGGCCAGTGGCCGTGGATGGTGGCTGTGATGACCGGGGAGGTGTTCAGGTGTGGGGGGTCTCTCATCTCGGACCAGTGGGTGCTCACCGCCGGACACTGCGTCTACAAGTCAGTACAGTGTCTTCTTGTTGTTTCTTTGTGTGTGTGTGTGTGTCGAGGGGTTGTTGGCGAGAGAGGGAGAGAGAGAGAGAGAGAGAGAGAGAGAGAGAGAGAGTGTGTGTCTGTATCTGTGTGTGTGTGTCTGTGTGTGTGTGAGAAGTGTGTGTGTGTGTGTGTGTGTGTGTGTGTGTGTGTGTGCCAGTGAGAGAGAGGAGTGTGTGTGTGTGAGTGTGAGAGAAAGAGAGGAGTGTGTGTGTGTGTGTGTGTGTGTGTGTGTGTGTGTGTGAGATAGAGAGAGAGAGAGAGAGGAATGAGTGTGTGTGTGTGTGAGAGAGAGAGAGAGAGAGAGAGAGAGGAGTGTGAGAGAGAGAGGAGTGTGTGTATGTGTGAGAGAGAGAGAGAGAGAGAGAGAGAGAGAGGAGTGTGTGTGTGTGTGTGTGTGTGTGTGTGTGTGTGTGTGTGTGTGTATCTTTCTGTGTGTATGTGTGCATGTGCGTGCGCGCGCGTTTGTTTGGTTCTTTGTATAATGCTCGCTTTCTCACATGAAAATGCATTCTTGTGCAAAATAGATATCCCCCACCCCCCTTACCGTACCTCCTTCTCCGGCCACCCCTCTCTTACAGGGGACATTATTCATTCATCTATCTATCTATCTATGACTTTATTTGTTCATCTATCTATCTATTGATTTATTTATGAATTGATCATGTATTCATTCACTCATTCTGTATTTATGTATTCATTTATCTTTTTATTTATTCATCTGTTTATTCATTCACTTATTCATTCATTCATTCATTTCATTTCATCGCCGGAAACCCACCACCAACCACCCACCAACCAACCACCATCCAACAACAGTATAGTGAACGTACCGGAAAGGCTCAGCGTCATTTCCGGTCACGTGAACCTGGCAGCCGCCAGGAGCAGCACGCGCCGGCAAGGGTCGGAGACGCGCGTGACGGAGGTGGCACTGCACCCGGACAACAACTACATCTACGAGGCCGACCTAGCCCTCTTGAGACTGCAGCGTCCGCTGACCATCTCCGGCAACGTGAGGCCCGCGTGCCTGCCGACCCGACCCCACCCCCAGTGGAGCGACAACCTGCCCTGCTATGTCAGTGGCTGGGGCGTGACGGACTTGGCTGGTGGGTCGTTTGGACGCGGTTTTATACACACACACACACACACAGACACACACAGCCACAGCCACACACACACACACACACACACACACACACACACACACACACACACACACACACATATATATCTTTTTTTGTGTGTGTGTGTCTTGTTTCTTTGTGTCCATGTCGAGGGTTGTTGGCGAGAGAGAGAGAGAGGAGTGTGTGTGTGCGTGTATGTTTGTGTGTGTGTGTGTGTGTGTGTGTGCATGTGTGTGTGTGTGTGTGTGTGTGTGTGTGTGCGTGCGTGCGTGTGTGTGCGTGTGCGTGTGTGTGTGTGTGTGTGTGTCTTTGTGTGTATATGTGTGCATGTGCGTGTGTGTATGTGTCTGATATATCTATTTTTAAGAGTTGTCAACATCCTCTTCCTCCTCCTTCTCATCATCATCATCATCATCGTCGTCGACGTTGTTATCATTTCTATTATTGTTGTCGTTGTGATTGCTACGGTTCTTCTTCTTTTTTCTTCCTTCGTGCAATATTCTTCTTCTTCTCCTCCCCCTTCTCTTCCTCCTCCTCCTTCTCCTTACGGTATTATTATTGTCATTATTATCAATGTTAATTTTATTGTTATTCTCAGTGACCGCGCGAATGATCGGGTGTTTGTATTTTACACTCACACACACACACAAACACACACACACACACACACACACACACACACACACACACACACCTGTTGTCGTTATTTTATTTGTTTCAGTTTCATTTTTCTTTCTTTGCTGTTGGGTACATAAAACGAATGTGAAGAAGATTTTAAAATTTTTTTCCCTGCCTGCCACCTCCACCCCAATTCTCTCTCTCCCCCCCTCCTGTGTGTGTGTGTGTGTGTGTGTGTGTGTGTGTGCGTGTGCACGCGAGCGCACTTATCATTCCCCCATACAAGAAACCTTTCAAATTGGTCTGATGTTGTTGACAGGTTCAGATGAATCCTCTGAAGGTCAGGGAATGTTTTATTTCCATGGCTTTAAATTTGTAGGTGTTGTTTGAAGATATATTTTTTGTTGTTGTTGAAATTCTGCCAGCAAAACTGAAAGGCTTGAATGATTTTGGTTTCAGTCATCGCTTTTTCATTAGTTAGTTGCTGGTTTTCCTATTAACAGGATAGTCCGCGAATTTACGTTGATTTCCTTTTTGGCGTTTTTCCTTGTGTCTCTTTGTTTCTTTCTTTCTTTTTCATCCATTCATTCATTTATTCATTAACAGGATAGTCGCAAATTTATATTTTTTTGCCTATTTATTTGTTTCTGTTTTTCATTCATTCATTCTTTCTTTCTTTCCTCAGTTCCATCCTTCCCATACTAGTACATTTATTCTTTCCTTCCTTCACCCATTCGTGAAATCATTCATGTATCAGCTCATCCGTTCATTCATTACTTCCTTCAATAATCCATTTCCCGTCCTTCCTTCCTTCCTACCTACCTTCATTCACTCATTCATTCATAAGTTCTATTCCTTCCATCCTTCTTCCTTCCTTCCTTCCTTAGTCCATTTAACTCATTCATTTCTGCATCCTGTCCTGCTTTGTTTCATTCAGTTAGATGAGTGTGGCCTGTAGTGTGTAATTGGTTTAAACATTTTTTTCCTGCCTCTTTTTGCGCGACCACTGTGGTAGGGGAGTGGAGGGTGCGGTGTGTGTGTGTGTGTGGGGGTGATCATTAGTCACATGGGTCGTTGACGGACAACAGGTTGCTAGCATGACTGCAGACTGAACGGCTGATTTATTTATAGTCCAGATAACAACAGCAACAAGAAAATAATGATAGTAATAATAGCAATAATGATGATAATAATAATAATAATAATAACAACAACGACGACGACAACAACGATGGCGACGACGACGACAACAACAATAATGATTGTAGTAGTGGTAGTAGTAGTAGTAGTTGTGGTGGTAGTAGTAGTAGTCGTAGTGGTGGTAGTAGTAGTAGTCGTAGTGGTAGTAGCAGTACATAAATTGTTTCGCGCTTTCAAAACCCTCAAAGTGCTTTACAATAACGTGTCGGTCAAACACCAAGTACACACACACACACACACACACACACACAAACGCGCGCGCACGCACACACACACACACACACACACACACACACACATGGAGTGATGGAGTAGAGTGAAGGCCTAGAGGTAACGCGTCCGCCTTGGAAGCGAGAGAATCTGATCGCCCTGGTAAGAATCACGGCTCAGTCGCCGGTATTTTCTCCCCCTCCACTAGACCTTGAGTGGTGGTCTGGACGCTATCATTCGGATGAGACGATAAACTGAGGTCCCGTGTGCAGTATGCACTTAGCGCACGTAAAAGAACCCACGGCAACAAAAGGGTTGTTCCTGGCAAAATTCTGTAGAAAAATCCACTTCGATAGGAAAAAACTGCACGCAGGAAAAAAAAAACCACCCAAAAAACAAAAAACAAAAACAACAACAACAACAAAAAAAGAAAAAAAAAAGAAAAAAAGGGTGGCGCTGTAGTGTAGCGACGCGCTCTCCCTGGGGAGAGCCCGACTTTCACACAGAGAAATCTGTTGTGATAAAAAGAAATACAAATGCAAATACAAATACATACACGCGTGCGCACACACATGCACCCCCCCCCTCACTCTCCCATCCATCCGTCCATACACAAACAGTTAAGCAGTTTGGGGTGCCTTTCGCTGAAATAAAAGCCTGCAACTCTTCAGTGTCATGATTTCGCTTTTTTGTTCACACTCAGCTTCTCTGTATCTTTCATTTTGATTTTGATGATTACATTGATAATATCCAACATATGTTCAGTCTGTCTGTCCGCCAGTCTGTCTATTTATCTATGTTCTTGTGGGTTTGTGTGTTTCTTATTTGAACTGATGGATACTGGAATCAAACTTATGGATACTGGAATCAAACTTATGGATACTGGAATCAACTGGAATCAAACTGATGGATACTGGAATCAAACTGATGGATACTGGAATCAAACTTATGGATACTGGAATCAAACTGATGGATACTGGAATCATACTGACGGATACTGGAATCAAACTGACGGATACTGGAATCAAACTGATGGATACTGGAATCAAACTGATGGATACTGGAATCAAACAACAACCACAACAAAGAACAACCAATGTAGCATCATCCCTCCGCATACCAGACCATGATTGGTGGACTGGACGTTAGTCTTTCGGATGAGACGAGAAACGGAGGTCCTGTACGCAAGCATGCATATAACGTACGAAAAACAAAAAAACCCACAAAAAACCCAAACAAAACAAAAACAAACAAAAACAAACAACAAAAAACAAAACAAAACCAAAGCAAAACAAAACAAACAAAACAACAACAACAAAAACACAGCTACAAAACAGTTTTTCAACTGGTTTTGACTGGTTTATCTACCTCGCGAAATATGAAAACTTATTTTGCTCTATTAGTTCAAGAGTGTTTGTCCGAAAGGTAAATTTTGTCAGTCGCACAAGAGGTTATCGTTCGCCTGTGTTGAGGACTAACTGACTCGCCTGTGTGACATTAACTTGGCATCAGAATAAACCTGTTAACAGTCTGCGATGCTTTAACGTGTTATTCCAAACGTACACTGGGTGTGTGTCATGGCAAACGTTTGTACAATGAAATACTTTCAGAGCTGAATGGAATGTGGCAAGTCCGTCATGTGTATTTTTAGTTTGATTTTTTTTTAAATAAAAAAAGGTCTTTCAAAACACGCTTCTTCCCTTCTACCTACCGACCGACGTACTAACTATTCTTGCTTCTCGAACTTTCTGTTGGCTGTGTGTGTGTGTGTGTGTGTGTGTGTGTGTGTGTGTGTGTGTGTGTTTGGTATGGTGTTCTTGAATTCATGCATATTTATGTATGTATACTTTTTTTGTCTTTTTTTCCCCAAGCGCTGTGAGCGTGAATCTGGATAATTGTTGTTGGTGTTGTTTTGTTGTTGTTGTTGTTGTTGTTATCATTATTTCTGAGGAGCTGTGTGACACTGAATCGAAAATCTGTCTAATTTTCTGGTCTGAACTCTTTTGTGACGGAAGGAGTGTACTTATTATTTTTTTAAGGATGGTTTTGGATTTTACTTCCAGCATAATATAGTCAACTGGTAATAAAAAAAGTATGACTTTGAAGCATTGACTCATTTCCATAATAAGTTTTCAAGGCAATGCATATTGTTGTCAAACTCTTTCCAAAAACTCCCAGGCCCTTGGAGCAATCATAAACACTTTCTAATGTATTTCTTTTTTATGTGTGTGTGAAGCGAAAGCTAAGATAAAAAAGAAAAAGAAAAAAAAGAAGAAAAGATAAAAGGTTAACTGGGTCACTGCCGTGCAGAAGATATCTACGTATGCAAGATGTCTTCCATTGACTCATTTCCACGCTGACATATTTTTCAAGGCATCGTAGAGTGTTTTCAAACCCTTTCCAAAACTCCTTGACCCTAATCATCGACGCTTTCCAAAGTAGCTGTGTGTGTGTGTGTGTGTGTGTGTGTGTGTGTGTGTGTGTGTGTGTGTGTGTGTGTGTGTGTGTGTGTGTGTGTGTGTGTGTGTGTGTGTGTGTGTGTGTGTGTGTGTGTGTGTGTGAGTGAAACTGAAAGTGAAACTGAAAGCTAAGATCTATGAACGAAAGGGTTGAAATGGCGCCGCTGCCGTGCAGATATCTACGAATCCAAGATGTCCTCCATCCTGCACCACGCCAAGGTCAAGCTGTGGCGGCAGGAGAAGTGTCAAACGGCGTACCCCTCACGTTTGATCCCCTCCATGATTTGTGCCGGCTACGAACAAGGAGAAGTGGATGCTTGCAAGGTTCGGAGGGGAGAGGGGTTGGAGGGAGGAGGGAAGTGAGGGAAGGGGGAAGCGGAGAGGGGCTGGGGGGGGGGGGGTGGGGGGGGGGGGGGGGGGGGAGAGAAAGGAAAATTATGTGTTGCTGCTGTGTAGAGGATTAATCAATGATTATTGTCTTCATTGTCTGTTGTGAGAGACGTTCTCATTTAAAATTTTTTTTTAACGTATTTATGTATTTATTTATTTATCTATTTATTATAGAATGAAGCAAATGACTACAGACAGACGGATAGATAGATAGACAGACAGCCAAATAGACAGAGATACATAGACAGATAAATTGAGAAGATATATATATATATATAGAGAGAGAGAGAGAGAGAAGTAAATAAATAGATAATGTCAGTATATAAATGAAAAAAAAAGTCAGATACATGAACAGCTAAACCAACAACTACAAAAATAATGATGAATGAACCAACCGGTAAACAGAATGAATGGAGAAACAAACGAATGAATGAAAGAAGAAGAAACAACAACGACAACAACGACAAAAAACAGGTTACCACCCACCAACCCACTCATATAACACCAAGCGACCCACTCGAGTCAACACAACAAACAAAGTCAAGCCATACGGTCCCTCTCCCTTTCTGTTCACGGCTGCAGGGGGACAGCGGGGGACCGCTGGTGTGCCGGACGTCCGGCGACAAGTGGACCCAGGTGGGCGTGGTCAGCTGGGGGGAAGGGTGCGGCACCCGGGGCAAGCCCGGGGTCTACACCCGGGTGGACTCCTTCCTCGGCTGGATCCACGACCTCATTGCTGAGGGTGGTGAGTTTGTGTTACGGTTGTGTTGTGTTGTGTTATGTTGTGTTGTGACTTGTGTTGTGACGTGTTGTGTTGTGTTGTGACGTGTTGTGTTGTGTTGTGTTGTGTTGTGTTGTGACGTGTTGTGTTGTGACGTGTTGTGTTGTGTTGTGACGTGTTGTGTTGTGTTATGTTGTGTTGTGATGTGTTGTGTTGTGTTGTGTTGTGACGTGTTGTGTTGTGACGTGTTGTGTTGTGTTGTGACTTGTGTTGTGACATGTTGTGTTATGACGTGTTGTTTTATGTTGTGTTGTGACTTGTGTTGTGACATGTTATGTTGAGACATGTTGTGTTGTGTTGTGACATGTTGTGTTGTGACGTGTTGTGTTGTGTTGTGACTTGTGTTGTGACGTGTTGTGTTGTGTTGTGACGTGTTGTGTTGTGTTGTGTTGTGTTGTGATGTGTTGTGTTGTGTTGTGACGTGTTGTGTTGTGTTGTGTTGTGTTGTGTTGTGTTGTGTTGTGTTGTGTTGTGACTTGTGTTGTGACATGTTGTGTTGTGACGTGTTGTGTTGTGTTGTGACGTGTTGTGTTGTGTTATGTTGTGTTGTGATGTGTTGTGTTGTGTTGTGACTTGTGTTGTGACGTGCTGCGACATGTTGCGACGTGTTGTGTTGTGTTGTGACGTGTTTAAAAAAAAAATTTAAATGCTGTGTTGTGCTGTACTATGCTGTGCTATGTTATTTAGTGTTGTAATGTATCGTGTTTACTTGCTCGCCATAACAAAATAACAGCAACAACAACAACAAAACTGTTTCAAACTAAAGAAAAAAAATCACCAACCCCCCCATCACCCAACTCTCCTCTTTATACTGATTTCTCTTTCCCCTTCACCCCACAACCCTATTCCAACCTATCCCCCCACCCCCACCCCCACCCTTCCTCTCTCGCCCCTCCCCCTTTTTGTGCTTTCCAGACACAACAGAGTCCTGTGACTTTGAGAGGCCTCATGTCTGTGGCTACACCACTGACGTCAATGCCACGTCATCGTTTCTGTGGTCACGGCGACGTGGGGGACTGACCAAAACACGACCAGCCACTGACCACACCTACAGCAACGGGTCAGGTCAGATCAGAGATGTTCTCTTTTTAGTGGTGTTTTTTTCCCCCCCGAGTTTTCGTTTTTACTTAAAAAAAAAAAAAAAAAAAATCATGCGTACAGTGACATTTAGATGACTTCACACATTAATGAATAAGTATGTGGAGTGATGGCCTAGAGGTAACGCGTCCGCATAGGAAGCGAGAGAATCTGAGCGCACTGGTTTGAATCACGGCTTAGCCGCCGATATTTTCTCCCCATCCACTAGACCTTGAGTGGTAGTCTGTACGCTAGTCATTCGGATGAGACGATAAACCGAGGTCCCGTGTGCAGCATGCACTTAGCGCACGTAAAAGAACCCACGGCAACAAAAGGGGCAACCCTCAGACTGAGAGTCCAGTGCTTTAACCGTTCGGCTATTGCGCCAGTTTAGGAAAAGTTAATGAAAACACGCAAAACAACAAGAAAAACAACTTATACAACAATAATTAAAAAAAAAAAAAATTAAAAAAAGAAGAAGAAATAGAGAAAAACCCAAAGAAGGACGAAAAGAAAAGAGAATATTTGAATGGAAACTATTCTTAGTATATTGTTTTATAAATACGATGATGAGGATATTCAGCAGTTCACACGTCCAGGAGATATATATATATATATATATATATATATATATATATATATATATATATATACGTTTCTCTCTCTCTCTCTCTCTCTCTCTCTCTCTCTCTCTCTCTCTCTCTCTCTCTCTCTCTGTAAAACAATCAAGTAAACGAATAAAGTAAAAGACAGCACAACATGATATGCTTGCAGCTCATTATCATTGTCTTCATAATGATGAGGATGATGATGATAATAATATTATTTAAGAAAAAGATTGTCCTATTACTACTACTGCTACTACTGTTACTACTCCTACTACTACCACATCATACTGAAAATGAACATAGTAGTAGAAGCAGCAACGATGATAATAACAATAATGATAATAATATAACAACACACTGGAGTCCTGTCCAAACCGCTGTTTTTTCACCCAGGGCACTACATGTACACGCACATCGCCTACGAGAACCGGAAACAGAGCACGAGCCTGTACACCCCTCCCTTGCACGTGCACTCCGTGGCCTGCGTCACCTTCCACGTGCTCTTCCATGGCAACACAGACGCCTTTCTCACAGTGAACGCCATTGGCCACAGCACCAACCAATCAGAGCAACTGTTGCTTTTGAAAGACGGGATCGGTGATTGGTCGGCCGTGGAAACGGAGCTTGCTGATTGGGTGGAGCAGGTCGCTTTCGTATCCAATGCCAAGGTCCGCACGGATGGCGGGATAGCCGTGGATGACGTCACTGTTGACTACGACCGCTGTCCTGGTAAGTGTTAGTGTGTATAGATTTATGTGTGTCTTTTACGATGTTTTGACAAGGTCGTGGATTAGATACGACGAAACTAGTACTCACCTGTCAGCTGTCTCCGGTTCGAATGCGATGAAATTTGTACTTCTGTGATACCCGTATGGTACTTCCCGCCCTTGACTGATTTCTGTTTTTCTTTGTCTACCATTGAAAGATCATCAATCTTGTTTTGTTGTTTTTGTGGTTGGTTATCATCATTATTATCTTTATATTATTATTATCATGATTATTATTTGCAGCGGCAGCTAAACTGTCCTGTGACTTCAATGGCGACACGTTGTGTCAGTTTCACGCCACCGGTTCCGGGGATTCCCGATGGCAGCTTGGTTCCAACCAGTCACACCCCCAAAACAGTTCAAGTATGTAGAATGCTTTTGTTTTGTTTTTTTCGGGGTGGGGTGGGGACATGGAAGTCCTTTTTTCTTTGAGAGTGCTACACGAAGAAAAACTAAAATATTTATGGATCTTTTTATCTTTCCCTTTTCAGTAAATTTGATTTGCTCTTAAACATACCTGGTCTTCCCCAACATTTTTCATTCAGACAAAGGTTCTAGATACAAAATTCAAACACTTTATGCGTTATGAAGTAAAGACATTTGTATTTGTATTGTATTTGTATTTCTTTTTCTCACAACAGATTTCTCTGTGTGAAATTCGGGCTGCTCTCCTAGGGAGAGCGCGTCGCTATACTACAGCGCCACCCATTTTTTTTTTTTGTATTTTTTTCCTGCGTGCAGCTTTATTTGTTTTTCCTATAGACGTGGATTTTTCTACAGAATTTTGCCAGGAACAACCCTTTTGTTGCCGTGGATTATTTTACGTGCGCTAAGTGCGTGCTGCACACGGGACCTCGGTTTATCGTCTCATCCGAATGACTAGCGTCCAGACCACTACTCAAGGTCTAGTGGAGGGGGAGAAAATATCGGCGGCTGAGCCGTGATTCGAACCAGCGCGCTCAGATTCTCTCGCTTCCTAGGCGGACGCGTTACCTCTAGGCCATCACTCCACATAATGATGTTCTAAATATTGACAATTCCGCAACAAAATAATGTAGGCAGAACAATACACATTCAAGAATATAATTATTAATTCCATGGTTACATTGTATAGCTTAATCTTGTACTAAACGTATACGCAGTGCCCATTTTTGCACAAAACTGTCACGTCCCATACTTATGTTTAAAACATACTTGTCAAGTACATATGTCTGTTTGAGATCTTTGAAGAAAATTTGTAATGTTGACTTTATTGTGGAGTTCTTTTTCTATCCTTGCTGAAATTACACTTTGTTATCTTGGAGTTCTCCCATGTTCATAACAACAGAATATGTCGCAAGAATATGATGATTAATGTTCATCTGGAACTAGCTTAATCTCAGCCGACAGACGCTACAAACCACCGAGGACTTCCA
>NC_134904.1:2418599-2423599 GCF_041734735.1 Babylonia areolata | reverse complement strand
ACCCCTCTCACAGCCACCCCCCCACGCCCCGTCCTCGCCCCCCCCCCCCCCCCACGCCTCCTCCCAAAACAACGTTCACGACTAAACGATCAGTACAATGTACTCTCCAACACCGCCCTCCCCCTCCACCAACCCCACCCCACCCCCACAAAATAAGCATTACAGGAAAAGGAAGTGACCTGCAATAACTCGCAACCACATCAAGGACTCCCTAATGACGTGTAAATTACTGCTCAAATGAATTACACCCTCATCAAGGAATCCTAATGACGTTTAGGACACTACTCCAATAAACACCACCCTCAAAGGATCTCACTAACGTTTAGGACGTTACCCTAGTAAACCACTACCTTCATTGAGGTGTTCCTCTGACGTTTAGGACACTACTCCAATAAATCACACCCTCAAAGAATACCACTGACGTTTAGGAATTACCCTAATAAACATTTCCTTCATTGAGGTGTCCCTCTGACGTTTAGGACACTATTCCAATAAACCACACCCTCAAAGAATCCCACTAACGTTTAGGACGTTACCCTAAAAAACACAACCTTCACTGAGGTGTCCCTCTGACGTTTAGGACACTACTCCAATACATCACACCCTCAAAGGATCCCACTGACATTTAGGACATTACCCTAATAAACACCACCCTCATGACGTTTAGGACACTACCCTAATAAACACCATTCTCATAGGGGTGTCCCTATAACGTTTAGGACACTCCTCCAATAAACACAACCCTCATGATCAAGGGAGTCCCACTGACGTTGAGGACACTACTCAAAGTATAGAAAAAAACGCATCATCACAACCAAGAAGCACACCACTGATGTTCAAAGCACTACCCCCAAAACAAAATACTCCTATCAAGAACATCACTCCCGAGTATCCACACAGACACGTTGACATCATCACGAGAACAACTGACGATTAGAATATCATCTTGAAGACGCCTCATTCATCAGAGACATTCAGTTGACGTTAAGTATATCGTCCCAAAGTACCCAACAGTCGTCTCAATCAGGAACTTCCACTTACACTTAAGATATCAGTCTCAAAGCACCCAACAGACGCCTAAAATCATCAGGGACTCCCACTGACGTTCATGACATTTTATCAAAGCAGCTCTTAGACGACTCAAATCATCAAGAACTCTCATTAACATTAAGACATTGCCTCAGAAGTTCCCACAGACTCCTCACTCGTCAAGGACTCTTGCTAAAGTTCAGGACAACTGTTTCAAAGCATCCAACAGACGCCTCAAATCATCAAAAGACTCCAGTACGTGGCATTCATGACCATTGGTCTCAACGCATCCACGGACCCCCTCAATCATCGAGGACTCCCTTTGATGCACAAAGGAACACTGTCTCAAAGCACACCCAACAGATGCCTCAAGTCACCAAGGCCTCCCAGTCACGTTCACAACACGAACTCCTAATTATCAGCAGACACGTCAGCATCATCACCAGATCCAACGTCGCCCAGGACATCGTCTCAACACCCAACAGACGCCTCCCATCATCAAGGACTCCCAGTCACGTTCAGCACCAGCCCTCCACTGGTGGTGCCTGCCAGGTACTCCAGAGGAGAGGAGGAGGAGGAGAGGGAGGAGGAGGCGTTGACCTTGAAGAGGTCAGGGAGCTGGGAGAGGTCGAAGGCGGAGACGATGTAGGTGTTGATGGCCACGTTGAGCACCACCAGTGAGATGATGTTCATGGGGATGCCGCCCAGGACCTGCCCAGAAAAAAATATACAACAGCGAGCTTTTTCATTGATTCATCCATCCATGTGGAGTGATGGCCTAGAGGTAACGTGTCCGCCTAGGAAGCGAAAGAATCTGAGAGCGCTGGTTCGAATCACGGCTCAGCCGCCGATATTTTCTCCCCCTCCACTAGACCTTGAGTGGTGGTTTGGACGCTAGTCATTCGGATGAGACGATAAAGCGAGGTCCCATGTGCAGCATGCACTTAGCGCACGTAAAAGAACCCACGGCAACAAAAAGGTTATTCCTGGTAAAATTCTGTAGAAAAAATCAATCCACTTCGATAGAAAAAACAAATAAACTACAAGCAGAAAAAAAACCAACAAAAAAATGGGTGCGCTGTAGTATGGCGACGCGCTTTCCCTGGGGACAGCAGCCTGAATTTCACACAGAGAAATCTGCTGTGATAAAAAGAAATACAAATACAAATAAATCCATCCATCCATCCATCAAGTCAGTAAGTCTATCTATCCATCATTCAATCGATCATTCAATCAGTCTATCTATCTATCTTTTTTCATGTTATTTGCTTTTATTTTGCTTTGGGTTGACTGGCTGTGAATGGTGGGATGATCGGGAACCACGGGTGTATGTTGATTGTGTTTTGATTTTTTAAAATTTTTTGTGTGTGCTCATTTTCGCTTCTTTAGCTTTATTCCCTCTTTAGGGCGAGGGCTGGATGTAAGTAAAAGCATGTTACTTGCTTATCTATTACCCTCGATAATAAAGATTTTGTCTTGTCTTGTCTAGTCTTGTCTTTCTATCAATCTATCTATCTATCTATCTATCTATCCATCTATCTATCTATCTGTCTATTTGAGTATGTACACAACTAGGAGTGAGAGATGGCTGACTTTGAAAAAAAAATCATCCTGTTTTTATATATTTGTGCAACTGTACTAAAGACACACGATAATAATAATAATAATAATAATGTGTGTGTGTGTGTGTGTGTGTGTGTGTGCGCGCGTGCGTGTGTGCGTGCGTGTCTACATAGGTGTGTGTGTTTGTACATGTGCATATATATATATATATATATATATATATATATATACATGTGTGTGTGTGTGTGTGTGTGTGTGTGTGTGTGTGTGAGAGAGAGAGACAGAGACAGAGACAGAGACAGAGAGAAACAGAGAGAAGCGGAACCCCACCATGTCCTTGACCCGGAGGTAGCCGGAAGCGAAGACGATGGCGTTGGGGGGCGTGGCCACGGGCAGCAGGAAGGCGAGCGAGGTGGCCACAGTGCAGGGCACCATGAACATCAGGGGGTGCACACCCAGCTTCACTGCCTGACACCCAGCACGTGCTCACGTCAATAGACACCCAGCACGTGCTCACGTCAACAAACACCCAGCACGTGCTCACGTCAACAGACACCCAGCACGTGCTCACGTCAACAAGCACCCAGCACGTGCTCACGTCAACAGACACCCAGCACGTGCTCACGTCAACAGACACCCAGCACGTGCTCACGTCAACAGACACCCAGCACGTGCTCACGTCAACAAGCACCCAGCACGTGCTCATGTCAACAGACACCCAGCACGTGCTCACGTCAACAAACACCCAGCACGTGCTCACGTCAACAGACACCCAGCACGTGCTCACGTCAACAAGCACCCAGCACGTGCTCACGTCAACAGACACCCAGCACGTGCTCACGTCAACAAACACCCAGCACGTGCTCACGTCAACAGACACCCAGCACGTGCTCACGTCAACAACAACATCAATGATATGAAATAGCAACGAAATAATGCACATATCCCCCCACCCCACCCCCCAAAAAGAAAGAAAAACAACAACAAAACCAAAACAAAACACATTAAAAGATAAGAAAAGCTACAAGTTAACACACACACACATTATATATATATATATATATATATATATATATATGTATACTATCATGTTGAATATATATATATATATATATATATATATATATATATATACATATATGGAGAGAGAGAGAGAGAGAAATATATTATGCTATCATGTTGAATATATATATATATATATATATATATATATATATATATATATATACATATATATATATGGAGAGAGAGAGAGAGAGAGAGAGAGAGAGAAATATATTATGCTATCATGTTGGAAAAAAAAAAAAATATACAGAGAGAGAGAGCTGTCGGCGTAACGACATGATAATGATGACATCTACCACGCTAATGTTGTTACATATATCTATATATATCTCTCTCTATATATATATCATGATTATCATTATCTTGATACCAATTTCTGCAATGATACCTTGACAGAATAGTATAGATACAGAATGATACCTTAACAGAAATATCTGTATATTTAATAGTTCCCTCCCCATTTCTCTGGATCATTTCTGTTTTTCTCTTGTGTTCCTAGAACGTGTTTTGTTTCTTTTTTATCTTCCAGTTTCTCCATTTTGGTACACCTTTTGTATTCTCTACGTTTGTCTATACATATCATTATGCATCTGATTGTTACAGCTTTTTTTTGTCGTTGCAAGTGTTAAATTTGCCAAGGGAACGTCTTAAGTCTGACTTCTTTTCTTTACATTCATTGTCAAACCACAGGCTATTTTTTTTTGCTGTACCTTGCATAATATTTCCTTCATACATTGGCTAGCAAAAAGCAAGACCTTTATCAAATGTTTCTAAAGCCATAGCAACATCGCTACCAAAAAGCTTATAGCTCGGACAAGGAAGAGTAGATCAAAGTCACTTGATCCAAGTGCCTGAACGAAATCGTTTGCTTTATCCGGATTCCACACATAGCGTTCGATTATACATTTTTTTTAGCCTTGTGATGGACATTTTGCTGATTGTCTTTTGGCACTGAATACAAGTTCTAACGGCAAATGTTTTCATTCAACTTTAGGGAGGATTCGTAAAGTTTAAGGCACATTCCAAAATACGTCTGGACATCAAAAAGTAGTCGATTACACTCGCGGCACCTTCATGTGCAATATATGTACATTCGCCATGTACTTGTCACCCACAGAAAGATCAGTAATGAGAACTGTTAACAAAGTTTCAACAAATAACAGCCAAGGTCGTTTATGGTACAGTCTTTAGATTTTCGTTGATAAGAGAGAGAGAGAGAGACAGAGAGAGAGAGAGAGAGAGAGATCTGCTGGCATGACAGAATGATAATGATATCTACCACTATTATTGTTACATATATATATATATATATATATATATATATATATATATATATATATACA
>NC_134904.1:2398599-2413599 GCF_041734735.1 Babylonia areolata | reverse complement strand
AAAGAGACAGAAGAAACTAAAGTAATGCCCCTCCTCACCTGGCAGCCGTCGGCCAGAGCGAAGCCTCCCCCCATGAGAAGAAGCACCCCCCAGGCCAGTTTCTCGTTGACCGCTTTCCACGTCAGGATGGGCTGGTAGGGAAGGTGGGAGGCAGCCAGGGCTAAGGACTCATCTGCACCGTCATTCATCAGCATCACTGTCATCGTCATTTTGTCATCATCATCATCATCATCGTCGTCGTCGTCGTCTCACCATAATCATCATCTGCGGTGCACTGTATCATATCACATAGTCTAGTTTTGTACTGCAATACAGTACACCAAACTGCCTTCGACCGCGCTAAATTAATATTGTGTTGTATCACACCTTGCTTTCACACTAACTTACAGCTTTATTCTATAATGTTCATCGCTTCTGAAAAAGAAAAAAAAAGAAAAAAGAAAAAAAAAGTTCCACAGTCCTCTGATTATTTCCTTCCACTCCAGGAACGATCACAAGCAAGCCATGCACAAGCCATGAGGTAAAGAAAGAAAGAATAAATGAAATGAGAAAAAAAAGAAACACCCCCCGAAAACGGAGCATGGCTGCCTACATGGCGAGGTAAAAACGGTCATACACGTAAAAGCCCACTCGTGTACATACAAGTGAACGTGGGAGTTTCAACCTATGAACAAAGAAGAAGAAGAAGAAGAAGCGCTTGCAGGGTCTTCCAAGTTCACGGTGGTCTTCCTTCAGCTGGCCATACAAAAGGATCTTCGGGATCCTGCTGTCTGTCATGCGGACAACGTGTCCTGTCCAGCGTAGCTGGCACTGGATCAGCAGGCTTTCGATGCTGGGCAGGCCGCTCCTCTCTAGGACCTGGAGGTTGTTAAAGATAAAATAAAATAAAATAACGGGGCCTTCCCACGATAGCTGACAAACTGCAATCGCAATTAGGCACGACATGGGAATGACCACACTTTCTCGCAGTTCCAGACTTTCTAGAAAAAGTGCCAAGAAAGCATGGGGGGATGCGAGCAAGCGTGGGACTGCGAGTCGGCGTATGAATGCGTGAAAGCAGTATCAGTATCAGTATCAGTAGCTCAAGGAGGCGTCACTGCGTTCGGTCAAATCCATATACGCTACACCACATCTGCCAAGCAGATGCCTTACCAGCAGCGTAACCCAACGTGCTTAGTCAGGCCTTGAGAAAAAGAGAGAGAAAAAAAAGATAAATAAAAATAACAGATAAATACATAAAAAATACTACTACTACTACTACTACTATTTATTAGGTGCAAAATCTTGGTGGTCAACTCTAAGCGCACTGAAAAAATGACTACTATTTGATGCGTGAAAGCAAGTGAAGAACAGGGCGTGCAGGCTGACAGCGTGAATACAGGGCTCACAAAAAGTTACAAACCACCTGAGAACTGGCTCGGTTGTTGTTGTTTTAAAAGCACTTGGCGGGTATAGTGAAATGATGCTGAAGTTTTGGCGAACAGTGATGCCTGCAGCCAGTGAAATGAGTAATCACTCATAACCAGAGGTGCCTTCTGACACATGCACTTTTCATTTTTTGCAATGAAAAGCCACACAGCTATCGTATATAAACCAATGAAAAAAACTGCTAATATTTGACCGAAACATGTAGGCCTCCCAGGCAACGAGCGTGCAGACCACTTGCTAAGGAAGCCAGCTCACACAGCCAACCGTTCCTGCCACGTATGAGGAAGCAAAAACTCTCCTCCGCAGCAGATTCCGAAGAGGCTGGGTCACCCTGAACGGAGGCTACCAGGCACACCAGGATCCCATCAGGACACTGGAGAGGAGACATCAGACTACCATCTACCGCCTTCGCACAGGACACTGCGGCCTCCGAGCACACCTGAAGAGGATTGGAGTGGCAGCCACACCCCTATGTAATTGCGGCAAGGCTGACCAGACCCCATCCCATATTCTCCAAGACTGCCCCCTGTATGAAAAGATGCGGCAGCAGTCCTGGCCTGGGGGTGCTGACCTCAACACCAAGCTCTGGGGGACGGTAGCCGATCTTCGCCGGACGTCCGAGTTTGTGGCATCCCTCGGACTTCGACCCTGACTGCGTAGCTGTCGAACGCCAATAAAAAGAACGAACGACATGCGCAATAGCCGAGTGGTTAAAGCGTTCGACTTTCAACCTGAGGGTCCCGGGTTCGAATCACGGTGACGGCGCCTGGTACATGGTGGGTAAAGGGTGGAGATTTTTACGATCTCCCAGGTCAACATCTGTGCAGACCTGCCAGTGCCTGAACCCCCTTCGTGTGTATACGCAAACAGAAGATCAAATACGCACGTTAAAGATCCTGTAATCCATGTCAGTGTTCGGTGGGTTATGGAAACAAGAACATACCCAGCATGCACACCCCCGAAAGCGGAGTATGGCTGCCTACATGGCGGGTTAAAAAACGGTCATACACGTAAAAGCCCACTCGTGTTTATACGAGTGAACGTGGGAGTTGCAACCCACGAACGAAGAAGAAGACTGAAACATCAATAATTTAAAACTCATTTTTTCAAGCTGTTTATGGTGCATGTAAGTCTTCCTGGTTGGCCTTTCGGGGAACCATCCCAACGCCGACTGTCCTAAAACCGTCTTGGCCGAGAGAGTGGGGATGTAACTTGGGCAAGACACTCTCCACTATAATCAAATGCTAGTCCAGATAGCTGGGACAACAGCTGCCTCCTCTGCTGTTCTGATGGTCATAGTCGGACACGACTGACTGACACACAAAGTTTTCCTGAAACAGCTGTTTGTGCAGTCAATGGGAGGCGGGTGAAAGACCATGAATAATAATAATAATAATAATAATAATAATGATAGTATTTATATAGCGCTGAATCTTGTGCAGATACAAATCAAAGCGCTTTCACACCAGTCATTTACACGCATTCATAACTCTAAAACTAAGAAACTAATGACAAGGAAGAGGCAGGGGAGGGAGGCTATCTTGTGAAAAGGTGGGTTTTAAGGCCAGACTTGAAAGAGCTGAGTGCAGAGACCCGACGAAGCGAAAGAGGAAGTTCATTCCAAATGCAAGGTCCAGAGACAGAAAGAACGGCGTCCAACAGTGAAGTGTTTGAATCTGGGTATGCGTAAACAGAGGGGATCCGAAGCCGATCGTACAGAGCGAGATGGAGTGTAGAGGTGAAGGCAGCCACAAAGATAGGAAGGGGCAGATTTGTGAATACATTTATAACATAGAGTGCTGATCTTGTACTTTATTCTGTGCGAGACAGGGAGCCAATGGAGATTTTCCAAGCCAATGAATACAGCTTGGAAAAGCCGTCTCTCGAAGTTTCTTTCTTTCTTTTTTAAACAGTTTATGAAAACGTGTCTGTTTTTTTTTCTTTCAAGTGGTCCATAACTGTCTGTAAAGTCTGTATATCAAATAACTGCCATGCATTTCACGTATCCTGCAACAACAACAACAACAACAACAACAAAAGCCACAGAAACGAACAGCTGTCTTTCAGCAGACTACTCACTTCCATCAGCCTGGGGTAGAAGGGACGTCTTTTCGCCTACACAAGTGCCATCATTATCGGTTAGAAATAATAAATAAATAAATAAATAATCAAATGAATAAAATGAAAACAACAATGTCTTCCCAGAGTGGGTGAAGTGACTGCGTTGAGCAGGTGTTTGAAGTGTTCGTGGTTATTCCTCCCATTCTCCTGTTCCTGTTGGATCATACAAGCTGAATGGTCTCTTCTGCTTGCCCTGTCCATGATCTTCGGCGTCCTGGACGAGTGCCTTTTGGTTCCTTTACTGCATCATGCAGTACGTTGGTTGGTTTGTTTGTTGTTGTTGTTGCTGCTGCTGCTGTTGTTGTTGTTTGTTTGTTGTTGTTTGTTGTTGTTGCTGTTGGTTTTTGTTGTAGTAGTAGTTGTTGTTTTGTTTTTTTTTGGGGGGGTGGGGGGTGGGGGTGGGGGTGCCTTCTGGCACACACACACACACACACACACACACACACACACACACACACACACAGACAACAACAGCAACACACAACACCCACCCAACCCAGCAAGCACCCACCCTACACAATATATATGATAGTCAGTCGTGTCCGACTATGACCATCAGAACAGCAGAGGAGGCAACTGCTGTTCCGACTATTTGGGCTAGAATTTGATTATAGCGGAGAGTGTCTTGCCTAAGTACATCCCCACTCCACCCTACACTACACACACACACACACATACACACACCACACACACACACCACACACACACACACCACACACACACACACCACACACACACACGTCACACACACACACACACACACACACACACACACACACACACACACACACAGACAACAACAGCAACATCAACACACAACACCCACCCAACCGAGCAAGCACCCACCCTACACTACATACACACACACACACACACACACAACACACACACAACACAAACACACACACACACACACACAAAACACACACACACACACACACAAACACATACACACACAAAAAAAACACACACACAGACACACACAACACCCCCACCCCCCCTACAGACAACAACATCAACACACAACACCCACCCAACACAACACTACACACACACACACACACACACACACACACACACGAACAGAACAAAAACCAACAGGGGTTGACAGGTGACCCACCGGTACACACACACACACACACATACACACACACACACACACACACACACACACACACGAACAGAACAAAAAACCAACAGGGGTTGACAGGTTACCCACCGGTACACACACACGAACAGAACAAAAAACCAACAGGGGTTGACAGGTTACCCACCGGTACACACACACGAACAGAACAAAAAACCAACAGGGGTTGACAGGTTACCCACCTGTACACACACACACGAACAGAACAAAAAAACAACAGTGGTTGACAAGTTACCCACCGGTACACACACACACGAACAGAACAAAAACCAACAGGGGTTGACAGGTTACCCACCTGTTAACACACACACACACACACACACACGAACAGAACAAAAACCAACAGGGGTTGACAGGTTACCCACCTGTACACACAGACACGAACAGAACAAAAAACGAACAGGGGTTGACAGGTTACCCACCGGTACACACAGACACGAACAGAACAAAAACCAACAGGGGTTGACAGGTTACCCACCGGTACACACACACACGAACAGAACAAAAAACCAACAGGGGTTGACAGGTTACCCACCTGTTAACACACACACGAACAGAACAAAAAACCAACAGGGGTTGACAGGTTACCCACCTGTTAACACACACACGAACAGAACAAAAAACCAACAGTGGCTGACAGGTTACCCACCGGTACACACACACACGAACAGAACAAAAAACCAACAGGGGTTGACAGGTTACCCACCTGTACACACACACACGAACAGAACAAAAAACCAACAGGGGTTGACAGGTTACCCACCGGTACACACACACGAACAGAACAAAAAACCAACAGTGGCTGACAGGTTACCCACCGGTACACACACACACGAACAGAACAAAAAACCAACAGGGGTTGACAGGTTACCCACCGGTACACACACACACGAACAGAACAAAAAACCAACAGGGGTTGACAGGTTACCCACCGGTACACACACACACGAACAGAACAAAAAACCAACAGGGGTTGACAGGTTACCCACCGGTACACACACACGAACAGAACAAAAAACCACACAGGGGTTGACAGGGTACCCACCTGTACACACAGACACGAACAGAACAAAAACCAACAGGGGTTGACAGGTTACCCACCTGCACGGCCAGCAGACTTCCCCCTGCAGGACAGCAGGCAGTGAGGGGCCCGGGAAGGGAGCACGAACAGTACACAGGCGATCAGGACGGCAGGGGTGGAGTCCTTCACAAACCTGCCCACCACGTTCCTTCTTTCACTTTCAAGTGTACCGACGCGCTCTCCTTCGGGAGAGCAGCCCGAATTTCACACAGAGAAATCTGTTGTGATGAAAAGAAATACAAATACAAATCACAGACACACACAGACACAGACACACACACACACTCTCATCATACAATTCACGTTTGAGGGATCCACCCAAAATGGAAAGGTTTTTTTGTTTGTTTTTAAATTTTTATTTTATTTTATTTTATTTTATTATTATTATTATTATTATTATTATTATTATTATTATTATTTTTATACTATATTCCATTGTTGTTTGCTTAAAAATGCGAGTGAGGCATGTATATCGACCGATTTAAGTCAAACCCCACACTTTGAGCCCCCACACTTTGAGCCGCCAAAGAGAAAAGATTCAGCTCAGCTCAGTTGCTCAAGGAGGCGTCACTGCGTTCGGACAAAATCCATAATAATCATATACGCCACGCTGTACCAAATAGACGCCTGACCAGCAGTGTAACCCAACGCGCTTAGTCAAGGCCTCGAGGGAAAATAAAACGGAATCTGAAATGAAATAAAACAAGACAGCTGAATAAATGAATGAATGAATGAATGAATGAATGAATGAATGAAACACTGACCACAGAGCTTTCTTTCTCAGTGACAGGAAAGTATCAGTATCAGTATCAGTATCAGTATCAGTTTCAGTAGCTCAAGGAGGCGTCACTGCGTTCGGTCAAATCCATATACGCTACACCACATCTGCCAAGCAGATGCCTAACCAGCAGCGTAACCCAACGCGCTTAGTCAGGCCTTGAGAAAAAAAATAGAAAAAAAATAAATGAATAAAAAAAATAATAAAAAAGAAGAAAAAAAGAAAAAAACATTAAAATACTACTAAAAAATGACAGGAAGGAAGAGTGGAGAATGGATGGATGGAGGGAGGGAGATAGGTAGAGAGAGAGAGAGAGAGAGAGAGAGAGAGAGAGAGAGAGAGAGAGAAGGAAGGAGGGTGAGGGATATATATATATATATATATACATATATATATAAAATATAATATAATATAATATAATATAATATAATATAATATAATATACACAGAGAGCGAGGCACACAGACAGTCAGACAGACATAGAGAGGGAGAGAGAGAGAGAGAGAAAGCGAGTGAGTGAGAGAGGGAGGGGTGAGAGGCAGGTAGGCAAAAGGGAGATTGAAAGATAGAGAGAGAGGGAGAGAGAGACAGACAGACAGACTGACTGGCAGACAGACATAGAAATAGACAAACAGACAGAGAAACAGACAGCCAGTCAGACAGACAGACAGCAGCACAGACAGACAGACAGAGAAACAGACAGCCAGTCAGACAGACAGACAGCCAGCCAGCAGCACAGACATACAGACAGAGAAACAGACAGCCAGTCAGACAGACAGACAGCCAGCCAGCCAGCAGCACAGACATACAGACAGACAGAGAAACAGACAACCAGTCAGACAGACAGACAGACAGCCAGCAGCACAGACATACAGACAGACAGAGAAACAGACAACCAGTCAGACAGAAACACAGACAGCCAGCAGCACAGACATACAGACAGAGACACAGACAGCCAGCCAGCCAGCCAGCACAGACAGCCAGCCAGCAGCACAGACAGCCAGCAGCACAGACATACAGACAGAGAAACAGCCAGTCAGACAGCCAGACAGCCAGACAGACAGCCAACAGCACAGACTGTTCACCCCTTTTCAAAGAGGAGGCCCCAGCCAGGGATGAAACCCGGACTGCGGGTGACCCATAGTAAGGCCAGGGTGATGAAGTTGACCAGCACCACCCCTTCTGCAAACCTGTTGACACATAACACACACACACACATATATATACATACACCACACACACACACACACACACACAGATATATACACATACACCACACACACACACACACAAATATATACACATACACCACATCACACACACACACACAAATATATACACATACACCACACCACACACAAATATATACACATACACCACACACACACACACACACACACAAATATATACACATACACCACACCACACACACACACAAATATATACACATACACCACACACACACACACACACACACACACAAATATATACACATACACCACACCACACACACACAAATATATACACATACACCACACCACACACACACACACAAAATATTTACACATACACCACACACACACACACACACACACACACACACAGAAACACACACACACACACACATACACACAGAAACACACACACATACATAAGCACACACGAGTGCGTGCACACGCACACACGCACACACGCACACACGCACACACACATACACATACGCAGACATACAAACACACACACACACGCACAGAGACAGAAACACATACACAAAAAGGCACGCACACGCACACGCAGAAACACACACACGTGTACACACACACACACACACACACACACACACACACACACACAAACATTAACGGAAGAAATAGCTGTCGATCCACAGAATACAGTAACGGCGGGAATAGAGCGCCTTAATGAGTGCAACGATTGCTCTTGGAAAGGAATGTTGTTTTGGAGTCCTTCCAAAAGATGTAATGAGTGAAGGACTGACAGGAACTGCAAAAGGCAGTGAATTCCGGGTTTGTACAGCTGAAAGCATCACCCGTTGTCTTTCTCTCTGCTGAAATTTGGGAAGGCAAAAGATTCCACCATCAGCAAAAAGAACGGGGATTATCTTGGAGGTACATATAGCTGCTGTGGTCCGTCCGTCGGGATCGACGAGGACCATCTAGTCATCCTGGGGGTGGGTGGGTTGGGCTCTGTGGGTGCGCAGATGACTGGTCAGGCCAATCTGCGCCCGGAAGGTTCTGACGCAGTGTGGACAGGGGATGGTGGCGGCTGTCGGGGACTTGCTGGCACTGCTTTTCCTGGCCTGTCTGCGTTGCTCTGCTGCAGCGATTCTGTTGGCCTCACAGGATTTGGTGCCTTTGTGGACAGCTGAACGCCACTTTGGTCTGTCCATTGCATTCAGCTCCCATGTGTCGTGGCTGATACATATAAGATAAGATAAGATAAGAATAACTTTATTATCTCCACCTGGAGAAATTTGGTCAGGTGCATTATCACAACATAGACAAGTAAACAACATGGGGACCATAACTGTAAAAGCCAACAACAGCCCCAACAAATATTACGAAGATACAAATGTAAAAAATATCACATACATAGTTTCATACATACATCCACACACTGCAGGTAATAACTAGTATTCTTAATGTAAAAACAGAAAGAATTAAGAAACATTATTTGAATATAATTATAAACATAGCCTACTATACTGCACATTGATTATAATAGACAGATAAGATAAGAATAAAGATGAATTGCGGAAAACCACAACCAGATAATCAGCACACACCCGCACCGCACCCCCCCCCCCCCCCCCCACCCCACACACGCAGATAACTTGATCAAACAAGAGTAATAAACATATGTTCTCAAATAAAAGCATTTCACATATTCGCTTTTAAAAACATTGCAATTAATTATTACATCGTAATTATTAAACAGAAATATATTATAGCTGCTAAGAAGGTCAGAGATACACCGAAGCGCATTTCCTGAAATGACACTAAAACCAGAGACATGAGATTTTGTACGTTATTCTCTGCCCAACAGGAAGCTGGTGTGGTTCTTCAAATTGAGGCGTTGTACAATGCTGGGACTTCCGAGCTTCCAAAATGCATAATTACAGCGGCAAAATTGTGAACTTGCTGGAGGGGTTTAAAGAGCTTCCAATGGACAGCCAGCGAAGGGAACTGGAACAGTCTAATCTTGATAAACTACACGCACAAACTACTGTTTTTGGTCGTTAGTATCAGTATCAGTAGCTCAAGGAGGCGTCACTGCGTTCGGTCAAATCCATATACGCTACACCACATCTGCCAAGCAGATGCCTGACCAGCAGCGTGACCCAACGCGCTTAGTCAGGCCTTGAGAAAAATAAAATAAAATAAAATAAAATGAAATAACAATTTAAAAAAAAGAAGAAAAAAAATGAAACGAATAAAAAAAGAGATAAATACACAAAAAATACTACTACTACTAATGATAATATTTATAAGGCGCAAAATTTAACTGTAAGCGCGCGCGCGCCCGCGCGCACACACACACACACACACACACATACATTACCCTGCACGCCCCCCCCCCCCCCCGCCCCCTCCTCCATACATTCATTTCTAGGCTGCATATCGCAGCTTCCGCGGCACACACACACACACACACACACACACACACACACACACACACACACGTACACACACACTTACTTGTACAAGCACACACACATACGCCTATATCCCCCACCCCCAACCCCACACACATATATACAAATATATAAATTACATGCACACCCGCACGTTGGTCGTTAGAGATACAATACTTCTAACTTCGTACATTGTCAGTGTGTTAATAACATGTATCAACACACAGCTGTGACCCCTTCAAATAGGGACGATGGCCTTATTTTGAAAAAAAAAATAATTGTTTGTTTGTTTGTTTGCTTTCTGCTTTGGTCGCTTCTAGTGTTAAATATTTTCATGATTATACTCACGTCATACTGCCCATCTTCCTGTATTCTGCCCATAGCGCTTCTTTCACAGAATCAAACGACGAGTCTTTGGTTACACAGCGGAAGCACCTGCAGAGAGAGAGAGAGAGAGAGAGAGAGAGAGAGAGAGAGAGAGAGAGAGAGAGAGAGAGAGAGAGAGAGAGAGAGAGAGAGAGAGAAGGGAAGAAAATTAAAGAATCAATAAAACATGTAAAAAGCAAACAAACCATATAATGTCGCAACTGTGATGACACGAACTACATTCCATGGAAAATGTTGAAGGCAGCATGGTCATCATCATCACCATCACCATTATCGTCATCATCCTCGTCGTCATAGTTCAGTTGCAGTTTCTTAAGGAGGCGTCACTGGGTTCGGCCAAATCCATATAGGCGACGCCACATGTGCAAGGCGGATTCCTTCCTCGAGTGTATGCATATGTATCTATGTATCTATCAGAGTGGATTTTCTACTTTTTTTTTCCCAGAGGACAACAGTTATGTGTTGCCATGGATTCTTTTACAGTGCATCAGCTGCGTGCTGCAAACAGGACCTCGTTTTATCGCCTCATCCCAATATCCACGCGCTCAGTTTGATTTTCCGGTGAAATTTGGGAGAAAGGGCGAGACCGAGATTTGAACCACACCCACACGGGCAACATATTGGCAGATACACGTCTTAACCATTCTGCCACCTTCCTGTTTCCTCGTCATAACCATTATCATCAATGTCATCACCATCATCAATATCATCGCCAGCATCATCATTATTTCCATTGCTACCAGTTTCACCACCGACATCATCATCATCATCATCATCATCAACGTGAAGAAGATGATTACTGGCATACATCACAGAGGAACCCGAGTCTCCGTGACTGACAGTGCGTTCAGTGCAACACGCTGAGAATGGCAGCTTCATCAGTGTCGGCATCATCCTTTTCCTTCTCTCCGCTGAACATCGCCTCGTTCTGCTTCTTCCCCATTCTTTCTTCACGTCAACATAATTAAAGTCAATGTTGTGTTTTTCTTTTGATGTTTTCGATTGAGTATTGATTTGAGCATGAAAACCAAAAAACAAAACAAAACAACAACAACAGCAGCAACTAAACAACAACACCAAAAATCAACAACAACAACAACAAAACAACATCACCTCTTTCTTTTTTTCTCTCCCCATTTTCTTCATGAGAATATAACCAATGTCAACGTTGTGTTTTCTTTCGATGTCTTCGATTATGTAAAGTAGTGATTTGTGGCCAAAAACCAAACCAAGCCAAACCAAGCCAATCCTCGGTCGAAGACAAAGCTGTAAGCGCTTTACAAACACGGGGTCATCTGCACAACAGGCTGCCTACCTGGCTAGAGCCGTTTGATAGATGCTTATTGGGGTAGCGCTAATCATTCGTTTCCTGTGTCATTCAATCATATTTCAGGCACGCACATTATACACACTCAGACAGACATGCAACATTTTTACGTGTATGGCCTTTAAAAAAAAATTGTTATTTACCCCGCCATGTACGGTAGGTAACACTCCATATAAAAGGAACAAGAACCAGTATGTATGATAGTCAGTTGTGTCCGACTATGACCATCAGAAAAGCAACTGCTGTCCCGACTATCTGGGACAGAATCTGATTATAGTGGAGAAGTCTTGCCCCAAGTTACAACCCCACTCTCTTGGCTAAGAGGGTTTTAGGACAGTCGGCACAGGGGTGGTTCCCAAAGGCCAACTTAACTTGTCCCCAATGCCGCAGCACGAAGAGCCAGTGCAGTCTTGTCTCCTAATTTCAGAGTCATGGTCCTTTACAAAAGACTAAGCTGTAAATGACTATCCCATTGTAAAGGAGAAAAGCATTGATCATACAGCTCTCACTTTGCTGTTGGCCCCAAATGTAAGCTTACGTCAATCTGTGATACTGATCAGCTGTCAATCTGTATTAATTATCAGCTGTCAATCTGTGATACTGATCAGCTGTCAATCTGTATTAATTATCAGCTGTCAATCTGTGATACTGATCAGCTGTCAATCTGTGTTACTTATCAGCTGTCAATCTGTGATACTTATCAGCTGTCAATCTGTGATACTGATCAGCTGTCAATCTGTGATACTGATCAGCTGTCAATCTGTATTAATGATCAGCTGTCAATCTGTGATACTGATCAGCTGTCAATCTGTGATACTGATCAGCTGTCAATCTGTGATAATTATCAGCTGTCAATCTGTGATAATTATCAGCTGTCAATCTGTGATACTGATCAGCTGTCAGTCTGTGATACTGATCAGCTGTCAATCTGTGATACTGATCAGCTGTCAATCTGTGATACTGATCAGCTGTCAATCTGTGATACTTATCAGCTGTCAATCTGTGATACTTATCAGCTGTCAATCTGTGATACTGATCAGCTGTCAATCTGTGATACTGATCAGCTGTCAATCTGTGATACTGATCAGCTGTCAATCTGTGATACTGATCAGCTGTCAATCTGTATTAATTATCAGCTGTCAATCTGTGATACTGATCAGCTGTCAATCTGTATTAATTATCAGCTGTCAATCTGTGATACTGATCAGCTGTCAGTCTGTGATACTGATCAGCTGTCAATCTGTGATACTGATCAGCTGTCAATCTGTGATACTGATCAGCTGAGCGTTGGGCCAAGAACAAGTGACACCACCACGAAAACCCGATCCACGAACCTGAGGCCCTCTCCGTAGAGCTGCATCCAGCCCCAGAGGCAGAGGAAGAGGATGAAGGAGACGGGCATGCCGATGAGCAGCCAGCTGGCGAAGTTGATGGGGTTGGTGCCCCCGTGCTCCTGGTACAGCCTGCAGGCAGCGACACACCACGATACGTCACCACGATACGTCACCACGATGCGTCAACACGATGCGTCAGCACGATACGTCAGCACGATACGTCAATACGATACGTCAACACTATACGTCACACGATACGTCAGCACGATACGTCAACACTATACGTCACACGATACGTCAGCACGATACGTCACACGATACATCAGCACGATACGTCACACGATACGTCCACAGAGTACAACACGGCTGGACAGGATAGTATAATATAGAATACTATAGTACAGTATAGTACAGTACAGTACAGTAAGCACAGTACACTACAATAATGACAGAATACGATGCGATATGATAAAATGCAATACATTACAATACAAAACAGTACTGTACAGAAAGCGCAGTGCACTAAAATACAATATGTCCAGATAGGACACGATACGATATGATACAATGCAATATCATACAGCACAATACAGTACAGTACAGTACAGTACAGTACATCACAATATGACAGGATATGATACCATACGATATGACAAAATGCAATATATTACAATACAGTACAGTAGAGTATTGTACAGTAAGCACAGTACACTACACTACAATAATGACAGAATACAATACGATATGACACAAAGCAATACATTAAATTACAGTCCAGTATTGTACAGTAAGCACAGTACACTACAATACAATACTCCAGGATAGGATACGATACGATATGACACAATGCAATACATTACAACACAGTACAGTATTGTACAGTAAGCATATTACACTACACTACTCCAGGATAGGATACGATACGATATGACACAATGCAATACATTACAACACAGTACAGTATTGTACAGTAAGCATATTACACTACACTACACTACTCCAGGATATGATACGATACGATATGACACAATGCAATACAGTAGAGTATTGTACAATAAGCACAGTACACTACAATACAATACGACAGTTTGCGATACCATATGATACAGTGCAGTATAATACATTACAGTACATCATAGTTTGGCATAGTACAGAAAGCACAGCACATAACAATACAATACGTCAGGATAGGATACGAGACTACATGACACAATGCAATATAATACTGTACAATACAGTACAGTATAGTATGGTATAGTACAGTAAGCACAGTACACTACAATAGTCAGGATACGATACGATACGATACGATATGACACAAAGCAATATGATACAATTACAATAGAGTACAGTAGACAGAGCACAATATACAATATGATGGGATACGATGCGATACGATATGACACAATGCAATATAATGCATTAAAATACATCATACTATGGCAGAGTACAGCAAGCTCAGTACACTACAATACGACAGCATACGATACGATATGATACAGTGCCACATGATACATTATAATATGGCATGGCACAACAAGCACAACACACTGCAATATAATACGACAGAATACGATACGATACGATATGATTTAAGGCAATATAATACAGCACAATACAGTACAGTAGAGTACAGTAAGTACAACACAGTACAGTGCAATGCAGCATAGTGCAGTACAGTACAATAGAATACAGTGCAATATCGTACAGTGAAGTACAATAGTGTACAATACTATGCGATACAC
>NC_134904.1:2391099-2393599 GCF_041734735.1 Babylonia areolata | reverse complement strand
TGACATGTTGTAAGTCTCCCGAATTAAGCCGTATTTCGGAATCATTAACGGTTTATTTCGTTGATATACGTTCCGAAATCCGAAAATTCTGAAACCCGCATCCCACTGAGTTTGGCCTGCAAGACAGTAGGTTGTTTTCGAAGACGACGACCTCGTTTTTATTGTTCACAATTAGGTAAAAAAAAGTCTGGACAGAACACATACAGTGATACAAACTACATCATCGACGCGTTTACTGCATATAAATATTCCGAAGTGGACACTGAATTCACTGAAATGAACATAAAAGAAAAATTGAATCGAGCGTTTCTTTCAGCCCATTGTAGACTGGTTCGTCAGTGCAGATCTAGAGTTCTACCCTGTGCTGCAGTGAGCTTGAGGCGATGGCAACGTCTCATTTACCGCCGAAATAAAAGAATAATCGAGATATGACAAAACACACAAAAAAACATGATTTAAACGGCGTTATTTCGTCCACTACAATCGCATCTATTTGTCGCACGAAGAAGAAAACGTCAATTTTGTTTTAACTAATAAGTTCAGTTAAATGACTTCAGATGCGCCGTAGCATTGGGGATTAGTCTGCTCGCTTCGGAGCTGAACATGCATGGTTCGATCCCGCTCGCATGCGGTTTTTTTTTGTTTTTTTTGTTGTTTTTTTGTTTTGGGTTGTGTGTGTGTGTGTGTGTGTGTGTGTGTGTGTGTGTTGTTGTTGTTGTTGTTGTTGTTGTTTTTCTCTCTCCTCGCGATTCCTTTACTGGATAAAGCGCGAAGCACAAGTGAGTCTTGAAGGCTTTGCCTCTTGTTGTTTTTGGGAGGGTAACAGAGTAAGCAAACAGTGCTTTTGCCTCAACCAGACCTCGAAAGAAAGGGAAGAAATGAAAGAACACAGAGAGAGAGAGAGAGAGAGAGAGAGAGAGAGAGAGAGAGAGAGAGAGAGAGAGAGAGAGAGAGAGAGAGAGAGAGAGAGAGAGAGATATGAAGAAAACTGATCAAATAAACAAGTGTTTTGCATTAGGTACGAAATCACAACCTTGCTCCATGTATTATACAGGTCAAACAGGATTTACGGATCAAAGGATTACGACCGTAATGGATTTAGCTGGCAAGGATCGGGACCAAAATGAGCACGATCCAAATGGATTTATGGGCCCGTTGGTCTCTCTAACTGCTGGGTGTAGAAGACATTTATTTTTTCCTTTCCAGTGTACGTGTGTGGTCTTTTGTTTTGTTCTGTTTTGATTTGATTTGTTTTGTCGTTGTTGTTGTTGTGTGGTTGTTGTTCGTGTGTGTGTTAAAGTCAAAATTTTTATTTCAAGATGGTAACTGAATAAGCAACGACTGCTTTTTTACATCAAGCCATCGGAAGAAAAAAAAAAGAAAAAAAAAGGAGAGAAGAAGTGGGGAGACACATAGAACAAAACACACAAAAGTACTAGGAATATAATGTGTATGTGTGTGTGAGTGTGTGTGTGTGTGTCCGCGCGTGCGTGCGTGCGTGTGTGTGTGTGCGTGTGTGTGTGTGTGTGTGTGTGTGTGTGTGTGTGTTTGTGTGTTTGTGTGTGTGTGACTGAAGCATGATGAATGACATGCAAAATAAATAAGCACCTAAAATGCACCTGTCATTCGGAGTCCACCCACGTGGGCAGCCTGTCGAGCAAATGACTCCGTGTTTGTAAAGTGCCCTGGGCTAGGTATCTGACCGAGAATGGGTGCTATATCGATAATGATAATAACCATAATAACGATAATAATAATAATCATAATAATGTATGATAGTCAGTCGTGTCCGGCTATGGCAGTCAGAATAGCAGAGGAGGTAGCTGCTGTCCCGGCTTCCTGGGTTAGAATCTTATTCCACACTCTCTCGGCCAAGAGGGCTTTTAGGACAGTCGATCCCGAAAGGCCAACTAGCCCCCAAGGCTGCAGTACTGAGAAAAGTCAGTGCAGTCTTGCCTCTCTAAGTCTGAGACACTGTCCTTCACAAACAACTAAGCTGTAAAAGAATTCCAATTGCTTTGGATTAACCATATATGATTCAGCTCCCACTTTGCTGTGGTGTATAATCTGTCGTGTTCACCTACGACCATCAGAACAGCTGAGGAGGCAACTTTCGTCCCAACCATCAGGGCTAAAATCTGATTATTGTGGAGAGTGTCTCGCCCAAGTTACATCCCCACTCTCTCGGCCAAGAGGGTGTGAGGACAGTTGGCGTTGGCATGGTCCCAAAAGGCCACCTAGCTCCCAGTGCTGCAACACGCACTATGAAAAGTCAGTGCAGGCTTGCCTCTAAGTTTGAGACGCAGTCCTTCACAAACAAGTAAATTGTAAATGACCTCCAATCGCAGTGAGACGCAGTCCTTCACAAACAAGTGAACTGTAAATGACCTCCAATCGCAGTGAGACGCAGTCCTTCACAAACAAGTGAACTGTAAATGACCTCCAATCGCAGTGAGACGCAGTCCTTCACAAACAAGTAAACTGTAAATGACTTCCAGTC
>NC_134904.1:2378599-2388599 GCF_041734735.1 Babylonia areolata | reverse complement strand
TCACATTCGCGCACGGACAAACTCACTCACACACACGCGACAATACACATTCGCACACACACACACACACACACACACACACACACACACACACACACACACACACACACAGTTCATGCAGATTGATCCATAAACGCCACATCACGTCCGCTGTATCTATTTACATTAAATTAAAAAAAAAGAAGTGGGGGCGTGGGAGGGGGGCAAGGCAAGGGGGATGGGGGGTGCGCATATGCGCGACACGAACCATCGTGGCTGTGTCCCCACCAGGGTGAGGGTCCTCAGAGCCAGCCTCTTGTGGAGGTTCCAGCGCTCCACTGCCACGGCCACCACCAGGCTGCCCAGGAACAGCATCAGGGTGTCCTGGGACACAGTTTCAGCTGTCAGCTTCTCTAGGAGGCCAGGCAATTCCATATACGCTACACTACATCTGCTATACGCAGATGCCCGACCAGCAGCATAACCCAACGCGATTCGTCAGGCCCTGAATGTAAGCATATATATAATTTTTATTATTATTATTATTATTTTTTTTTAGAAAATGGTGTAATTCCTGTCCCAGAAGATTACTGATATGAAAAATATGTTGCATGAATGAAGGAGGCGTCACTGCGTTCGGACAAGTCCGTATACGCTATATACCACATCTGCAAGGCAGGTGCCTAACCAGCAGCATAAACCAACGCGCTTAGTCAGGCCTTGAATGCGGGCATATTGTATTTGTGTACCTATCAGAGTGGATTTCTGCTACGGAATTTTGCCACAGGACAACACTCCCGTTGCCATGGGTTCTTTTTCAGTGCGCCAGGTGCGTGCTGCACACAGGACCTCGGTTTATCGTCTCATCCGAATGACAAGACGCTCAGTTTGATTCTTCTGTCAAACCTGGGACATAGAACTGAGTGAACGAGTAAATGGAGGAATCTGTCGCTCTCCCCTCTCTCTCTCTCTCTCTCTCTCTTGAATACATGGTTGTCATGTCGATGTCGATGGAGTCTCCCGTCGGACCGACGGATGGGTAGGCAGGCAGGCTTATCTGTCGGTGTGTGTCCTCATATGGGAGACGAGGCCGATTCTGGATGCGCAGCACTTCCCAGAGGTGTTGCTAGGGAAAACGTCTCCAGAAGTTGAGCCCTGCTTCATTCGCTCACGCTTCTCCTTAATGGCCAGCGTTCTCTTGTTTTCAAACGTCTTTATGCCACTAGAGCACAGTATCCTCCAGAGAGAGCGGTCAAGGGCATCAGTTTCCCAGGAAGCATGCCTTACCAGCACAGGTGACTTTTTTTTGTTTTAGTGAGGAGGAGTTGTGCAGTCCCTTCCCCACTCTCTGCCTACCGACGCTCACAGTCCCACTGGTGCAGACACTGCCACGTGTAGGACGGCCTCGGCAGGTGCAGGTTTTTTCTTCGGAGCTCCGTCTTCTAGGAGGACTTCCAGCCAAGGATAAGAGTTCCCCCCTGCCCTTTGGTCATCCTTTCCTGCCTTCACAGCCATTGGGAAAGGTTTCCTCCTCCGCCTGGTCCGTCGTTGGGGGACTTCACATGCGGCAGGTAGTGCTGGGTTACATGGTACCAGTAGCAAGGGCTGACTACGACATGGTTGACATTCAGGTATGACAAATTCACGTGCAGTGACAGTCCTCCACGATGAAGCCACGGGTATAGACATACCTCGTGACGCAGAAATGTGTGAGTTGGAAGACACTGGTATAGACATACCTCGTGATGCAGAAATGTGTGAGTTGGAAGACACTGGTATAGACATACCTCGTGATGCAGAAATGTGTGAGTTGGAAGACACTGGTATAGACATACCTCGTGATGCAGAAATGTGTGAGTTGGAAGACACTGGTATAGACATACCTCGTGATGCAGAAATGTGTGAGTTGGAAGACACTGGTATAGACATACCTCGTGATGCAGAAATGTGTGAGTTGGAAGACACTGGTATAGACATACCTCGTGATGCAGAAATGTGTGAGTTGGAAGACACTGGCACGACCATCAGGGCCCCGAACACGTACATCACTGACCCAGATGTTGGACAGTTCCCATCATGACCGTGACAATTTTGAACAGAAGCATGTTGATGTTCCGCCAGATGTTTGCCGACAGATAATATCTTGTCTTGAGAAGTCGGCCGAGAAAATGGACTATAGCCGAATGGTTAAAGCGTTGGAGTTTCAATCTGAGGGTCCGGGGTTCGAATCTCGGTGTCGCCTGGTGGGTAAAGGGTGGAGATCCTGTAGTCCATGTCAGCGTTCGGTGAGTTATGGAAACAAGAACATACTCAGCATGCACACCCCCGAAAAACGGAGTATGGCTGCCTACATGGTGGGGTAATTAAAAAAACGGTCATACACGTAAAATGTTACATGTTTGTCTGAGCGTGTATGTGTGCGTGCCTAAAATATGATTGAACGACACAGGAAACGAATGATGAGCGCCCAATGGCAGCCGTCAGTCGGCTCTACCCAGGTAGGCAGCCTGCTGAATAAATGACCCCGTGTTTGTAAAGCGCTTAGAGCTTGGTCTCCGACCGAGGATAGGCGCTATATAAGTATCCATATCAATCAGTCAATCAATCGATCAATTTACTGAATACGTTTAAAGATACAAATTCAAACTCTTGTAAAAGTGTTGAACATTGAAATCCTGATTTGGATATATCCTGACTGATTTCGCCGTGTTCTCTTTCCACTTGTAGACTTGTGAAAACAAACATTGTGATTAGACAACAGACTTTGTTTGCCATCACTCCACTCCACATACCTGAAGAGTTTGAGCGGTGACACTGAGTGAGACAAAGAGAGAAAGAAAGAGAGACACAATCAAGAAAGAGAGGCTGAGACAGACAGACAGACAGACAGACAGACAGACAGAGATACAACCCCAACCCTCCTCCCACCTCCCTCCCCGTCCACCGAACCACCACCTCTCAGCTGACCTTGACGTAGCTGCTGCACACGTCCTTGGCGGACATGATGCCGAACATGGGAAACAGGAACACAGGAAACAGTGACGTCACCGCCAGCGGTAAAATCTCCGTCATCCAGAAGAACGCAATGACGATGACGCAATATCCGGCTCTGGCCACCTGGATAGATTGCAAACGGAAGATAAACCAAACAGGGTTCGTGGTTGGAAAGAACAGGAAATAGGGGCCGTAAACGGAAAGAATAGGGGGAAAAAAAAGGGGGGGGGGGGGTTGCAAGCGGAAAAGACAGGAAAAAAGTGGTTGCAACGGAAAGCACACACACACACACACACACACACACACACGCGCGCGCGCGCGCGCACACACACACATACACACGCACACACACACACACACACACACACTAATAATGATAAGGGTAATGATGCACATTGGACCTCAGTTTTATCGTCTCATCAGAAAGACTCGTGTTTAGTGGAAACTGATGATAACCTTGCTTTCTAATGACAGAGAAAAGACTGATCAATTCACCTTGTCTCTACCGTCGTCAGGCTGCAGCGGAGGAGGGATTTTGTTTAATGTCCCGTCACACATATCGGTGATTGAAGACATTTTGTCGAAGTATGTATGAATAACAAACAGTAAAGAGTGGTAACTCTCCATTACACAAGGCACACAACCCCAAGTCAGTGATGCTTACGCTACCGATTCAGCTAGCACACAGGCAAACGAAAGGTACATTGGAACAAACCCAGACACTTCCTCAAAAAAGGAAGCGCCGGGCCTGTCCTTATACCAATCACTCGACATGTACACACAGCAGCAAAGACAGAAGAAATGTGCAAACACAAATTAGCTTTTATTCAAGACTGGCATAGCCTCTTTAATCCTGAATAAGCCACACAGAACACATGGACAATACAGAACAAATACATGGTTGCCTCGGTAGCCCATCCGATGAATACATTTGAGTATTATCGGTTAGAAGGGGTGGGAGATGTGAATGAATGGAGGGTTGGGGGAAACTGAGCAAATGAGGGTGAAATTAGGGTGAAATTTGAAGAAAAAAAAATCTAAATACAATTACAGGAAATTACTTAAAGGACTTCGTAAAAGAGAAGTTGTTAGACTGAAAGCGAAACAACTGATAATGAATGCAAAAATGTGAGTGAAGTCAAAAACATCAACCTTCTGAGTCACTGTGATTGTGAAGACACACTTTCGTGTACATAAGGTTTCATCAAGCTACAGTCAAAAATTATATGCTTAAGTGTCAGTCTACAGTGACTTTGGACGGATGTACTGTTTGTATCTTTTGTGGTTGCTTTTGATCAACATCATAAACGCAATACAAGAGAGAGGAGAGAGAGAGAGAGAGAGAGAGAGAGAGAGAGAGAGAGAGAGAGAGAGAGAGAATACCTAATACTGGACTGTTGCAGCAGCAATATTTGAGAGAGAGAGAGAGAGAGAGAGAGAGAGAGAGAGAGAGAGAGAGAGAGAGAGAACAACAACAACAACAACAAGACACATTTAAAACGGAAGGGCGGACGCTGGCATACGAGAACTGAACATCAAACTCTAGGATATAGACGGACAGAGAAGGAGTCAGTGTGATAGTTCACGGAAGCCCAGCCGCGTCAGTGTCGGCTTCCAACGTTATCTCCAGATGACGTGAGTGTCTCTCATAGGATCCTCCCGCGTCCCTAATGGACAGAGGATGTTCTGACTTCTTCACACACACACTGAGACATCCTCTCTCTGTCTCTGTCTGTCTGTCTGTCTCTCTGTCTCTTTCTCTTTGTCCAGGTGGAGTTACCAGTGTCGTTTCGTCTGATCCTTCAGTGTGGCCGCACTGATTAGTTTTCCATAGCCGAGTCATTCTGTTGTTCGTGAGTGTATCGTCACATTACTGTATTGCATTGTATCGCATTGTATTGAGTTGCATTGTGTTGTGTTGTGTTGTGTTGTGTTGTGCTGTGCTGTGTCGTGCTGTATTGTATTGTATTGAGTTGCGTTGTATTGTATTGTATTGTGTTGTATTGCAATGAGTTGTGTTGTATTGCATTGTGTTGTTTTGTATTGTATTGCATTGAGTTGCGTTGTGTTGTATTGTATTGTGTTGTATTATGTTGTATTGTGTTGCATTGAGTTGCGTTGTGTTGTGTTATGTTGTGTTGTATTGTATTGTATTGTATTGCATTGAGTTGCATTGTGTTGTGTTGTGTTGTATTGTATTGTATTGTATTGCATTGTGTTGCGTTGTGTTGTATTGTATTGTGTTCTATTGTGTTGTATTGTATTGCACTGAGTTGTGTTGTGTTGTGTTCTTTTGTATTGTATTGTGTTGTGTTATGCTTAGTTTTTATCACAACATATTTCTCTTCGTGAATTTCTGGCTGCTTTCCCTGGGGAAGTGCGAAGCCACAGCACAGTGTCACCCATATTTCCTGTATTTTTTCCTGTCTGCAGTTTTTAAAAAAATATTATTTTATTTTTATTTCTATTTTTTTACCAGCCGGTGAAATTATTTCGATAAAATTTTGCCAGTGACAACCCTTTAGTTGCCGTAAGTTCTTTCCCATGTGCTATGTGCACGCTGCACACGGATCCTCGGTTTATCGTCTTCTCCGAATGACTAGCATCCAGACCACCACTGAAGGTCTGGTGGAGGGGGTGGAGAGGGTAGTAAAAATCTCGGTCCGAAAAAAAACAAAAAAACAAAAACAAAAAACAAAAACGAACAACTAATTCACAAAGTTAAGGACGATAACTAACTCACAGAGATGGGATGATTGAAAAAAAAAAGAAGAAAAAAAAGAGCAAAAAGCAAAAACAAAATAAAAACAAAACAAAAAAAGCATCACACACGGAGTTGGGATGATTGATAAAAAAAGAGGCCTAATTTACAGATTTGGGATGTTAAAAAAAAAAAAAAAAAATCACAGTTGTGATGAAAACTCACACAGTTTAGATGATAAAAAAACCCAACTCACTCACAGGGTTGGGATGAAAACTCACTCACACTCAAACAGTTCGAATGGAAACTCAGTCACAGAGTTGGGATGTTTGAAACAGCTCACTCACAGAGTTGGGATAATTAAAACAGCTCACTCACAGAGTTGGGATAATTCAAACAGCTCACTCACAGAGTTGGGATAGTTCAAACAGATCAGTCACAGAGTTGGAATGTTTGAAACAGCTCACTCACAGAGTTGGGATAATTCAAACAGCTCACTCACAGAGTTGGGATAGTTCAAACAGCTCACTCACAGAGCTGGGATAATTCAAACAGCTCACTCACAGAGTTGGGATAATTCAAACAGCTCACTCACAGAGTTGGGATAATTCAAACAGCTCACTCACAGAGTTGGGATAATTCAAACAGCTCACTCACAGAGTTGGAATGTTTGAAACAGCCCACTCACAGAGTTGGGATGGTTAAAACAGCTCACTCACAGAGTTGGGATAACTCACAGAGTTTGCATGATAAATTGCTGACAGAGTCTGGATGATTAAAAAAAACAACAACCCCCCAAAAACCCAACAATTCACTGACATGGTGGGGATGATAACTCACTCACAGAGTTAGGATACATAAAAGAAGTCACAGAGTTGGGATATAAACTCATTTACAGAGTTTGGGTGATACAAAAAACCCACTCACAGAATTGGAGATAAAAACTCACTGACAGAGTTGGAGATGAAGAAAACACACTCACAGAGTTGGGATGATGGAGACTCACTCACAGAATTGGAGATGAAAACTTACTCACAGAGTTGTGAAATGAAAACTCACTCACAGAATTGGAGATGAAATCTCACTGACATGAAAACTCACTCACAGAGTTGGGATGATGAAAACTCACTCACAGAATTGGGATGATGAAAACACACTCACAGAGTTGGAGATGAAAACTCACTCACAGAATTGGAGATGAAAACTCACTCACAGAGTTGGGATGATGAAAACTCACTCACAGAATTGAGATGATGAAAACTCACTCACAGAGTTGGGATGATGAAAACTCACTCACAGAGCTGGGATGATGAAAACTCACTCACAGAGCTGGGATGATGAAAACTCACTCACAGAGCTGGGATGATGAAAACTCACTCACAGAGCTGGGATGATGAAAACTCACTCACAGAGTTGGGATGGTAGTAAGGCAGCGGTGCCAGCAACAGCGGCACCAGGATGGACAGCCACAGACTGCGGTACAGCCAGCATCCCTTCAGCCAGTGCCGAAGACCCATGGTGCAACAGCAGCAGCAACAGCAACAGCAGCAGCAGCAGCAGAAGCCAGAAGAACGAGGATGGCGCAGGTCACCTGTGACTTCCCCTTTCAACACCGCTTGCTGCCAGGTCTCTGAAAACACGACACGTTCAAAGGTTAAGGCCTTTTACGGGCAGTAGTGAACTCATATCCACTGTGACTAGCGCTCGGCATGTAAAGGTGGGGGCCTCATCCTCTTCTTCCGCTGTTTTAACACCCCCATATCCCCCCCCCCCCGCCCCCTCAACCCCCAAAGCTAAATCCAGGTTGTCATTTACACGTTGGTGGTGTGGGAAAAACTGGAGTGAAGTGCCCTTTCCAAGGGCAGGCAACACAATGCCGTAACGGAGCATGGAACCCTGGGGTGCCAGTTGCATTGCTTGGTTCTAACTTTTTGACAGTCACACGTGACTAAAATTTAATGCCTACGTTGACCGAACTACGCCATTAGTCAGTTCCATACTACACACAGTTAGTAGCGGGTTACGACCATACTAGGCTCTTCCGTCCGAGCAATGTAACTGGCTCAGTGCACTGAACACAGGTGTTCTGACACTGGGTCAAAAGTCCAGCGCCTATCCGATTCTGTTACGGTGCCTCCAGACGTGCACATTTTGTGTCAAAATGGAAATGTTTTAATCTGAATTTCAGTCTTTGTGTGTGTGTGTGTGAGTTTGTGTGTGTGTGTGTGTGTGTGTGTGTGTGTGTGTGTGTGTGCGTGCGTGCGTGCGTGCGTGGTGTGTGTGTGTGTGTGTGTGTGTGTGTGTGTGTGTGTGTGCGCGTGTGTGTGTAACATACAACAGTTGACCCATGTAGGGTTTCACAACAGAAAACCAGTCACACGAAAACCACGAATAAAACCTCGCCTCAACAGAATGACGCGAGCTGTGAAGAAAGTGACCGATCACCAAACAGTCAGACACAGTTGACTGGCCTGGACAGCTGGCTCGCGCACTTGAACTGTGATTCTGATGCGGTGCTCTCTTAGAGGGTATAAAATGTTATCTTTCCTCAACACCCAACACCTTGCAGGGCTGGGAGCTGGATTTCTCTCTCCCTCCCTCTCTCTCTCTCTCTCCCCTCTCTCCTCTAACTCTCTCTCTCTCCCTCTCTCTCTCCCTCTCTCTCTCTCTCCCTCCCCCTCTCTCTCTCCCTCTTTCTCTAACTCTCTCTATGTCCCCCCCCTCTCTCTTCTTCCATTCAGCACCGACCATTATTGTCTGATTTCTATGAGTTCCCATCACTTTCATTTCCTGGTCCTGGCCTGCAATCTTGTGGGAGAACAAAACCCCACTCTTTTCCGTTTCCCCCAACAACTTATTTAGTATATCAATATCCCACTATTTTCGGCTTTCCAAAACACAGACAATTCTTTTCGTTTTTCCAGACAATAATCTTGTGTAACACCACATTACATTCGAACACCCCCCTCCCCACCCCCCCCCCCCCCCCACCCCACCCCCCGTCCCAAAACTTCAGTCATGTTTAACATCCCATTATTTTCGATTTTCCAAAAACTGTCGTTTACATGAAACTAAACTTCCTTCGCATAGAAGAAACACTGGTACAAACCTGCACTAAGATCCTTTAAAGCCTCTTGAATGTGTTTGTTTTTTTTCTGGCACCCAGCAGTACACAGTACACACCCAGGCAGAGAAAGAGAGTACTCCTCTGGAACTGGGAAACCAGAATGACTGAGCTAGTACTTTATTATGGCCCGTCCTTTTCCAACTGACTGTGGACGCAAGAATTACCGCGTGGCGTTGTGACAATGGCAGCCCGGGCAGGCCTGGCTGGTTGGTTGGTTGGTTGGTTAATGGTTGGCTGGTAGGGTGGTTACGCGGTGGGTGAATGGTTGGTATGCTGATTGGTTGGATATATATATATATATGATAGTCAGTCGTGTCCGACTATGACCATCAGAACAGCAGAGGAGGCAACTGCTGTTCCGACTATTTGGGCTAGAATTTGATTATAGTGGAGAGTGTCTTGCCCAAGTTACATCCCCACTCTCCCGGCCAAGAGTGTTTCAGGACAGTCGGCGTTGGGATAATACCCCAATACTTGCAGCTTTCCAAAGACAGATACATGTTTTCGCTTTCTTTTTTACCAGTCTGGGATAATACTCCAATATTTTCGTCTTTCAAAACACAGAGAATTGTTTTCGTTTTCCTTATAAACAATGTTATAAAACACCCCCTACCCCATATTTCGACTTTCCATGCACATGTTGGATGGTGTGTTGGTTGGTTGGTTGACTGGTTGACTGGAAATTGTTTGGTTGACTGGGTAGGTGTTTGGGTGTTTGGTTCTTCTTCTTCTTCTTCCGTGGCAGCGACCACAATTAGCTAGATGATTATTCTGTCACTTTGGTTGGTTAGCTGGCTGGGTGGTTGGGTGGAATTTGGTTGGGTTGGGTGGCTGGTTGGTTAGTTGGCTGGGTGGTTGGGTGGAATTTGGTTGGGTTGGGTGGCTGGTTGGTTAGCTGGCTGGGTGGTTGGGTGGAATTTGGTTGGGTTGGGTGGCTGGTTGGTTAGTTGCCTGGGTGGTTGGGTGGACTTTGGTTGGGTTGGGTGGCTGGTTGGTTAGTTGGCTGGGTGGTTGGGTGGAATTTGGTTGGGTTGGGTGGCTGGTTGGTTAGTTGGCTGGGTGGTTGGGTGGAATTTGGTTGGGTTGGGTGGCTGGTTGGTTAGTTGGCTGGGTGGGTGGCCGGTTGGTTGATTGGGTGAGTGGGCGATTGGTTATATTATGGGTGGGTGTGAGTTTGGATGGGTGTGTGGGTGACTGGT
>NC_134904.1:2361099-2363599 GCF_041734735.1 Babylonia areolata | reverse complement strand
AGGAGAAGGAGGAAGGAGAAGAAAAAGAAGAAGAAAAAAAGAGAAGAAAAGGAGAAAAAGGGGAAGAAGAAGAAGTGGAGGAGGGGGAGGAAGAGGGAGAAAAGGGGGAAGAGGAGGAGAAGAAGGAGAAGGAGAAGAAGGAGAAGAAGTGGAGGAGGAGAAGAAGAAGGAGGAGGAGGAAGAAGGAAAAGGGGAGGAGAAGAAGAAGAAGAAGAAGGAGGAGAAGAAGAAGGAGGAGGAGGAGGAAGAAGGAAAAGGGGAGGAGAAGAAGAAGAAGAAGAAGAAGAAACCCAAGAAGAAGTGGAGGAGGAGGAGGAGGAAGAAGAAGAGTGAAGAAGAAGAAGTACTTGAAGACTGAGAGATCCTCTGAAGAATTAAGACTGTCCAAAATGGACTTCACAGAAAAAAAGCAGCATTGCTGTCGAAAGTAACGCTTTCAAACCGCTGAAATAATCGCTGTTAATAAAGAAGTATATGACAGTGACCTGTTGTCCCTCAATCTAGTGAACCAAAATCTATGATTACATCATATGTCATGTCGTATTTGTTGTCTTCACGAACGTCAATGAAGTTGTTGTTTTTTTTCAGCCGCTCAACAGATGTACACGCACGAGTGATCCCTTCTTTTTCAAGTTGTTACTGTCAATGTTTGTTGTTTATTTCTATTCTTTCGGTCTTTCTGTCTTTTCTCATGTCTTTGTTGTATGTGTTTGTTTCGATCGCTTGTTTGCTTGTGTGAATTTTCTTCTGTGTAACAATCAAACAAACAAACAAACCAACTAACCCAACAACCTTCGCAGTAACGTGGACGCCCGGTTGTGCTTAACTGATCGTCAAAAGTATATTCTTCCATAAATCCGCTGTTTGCTGCGAGTGGTGGGGGTTGGGAGGGGCAGGGGGCGACGGGGTTGAGGGCAAGGGGGTGGGGGGGGGGGGGGGGGGCAGAAGGGGAGACGTACTGTACATGTGACAAGATCACGTGACACTGGCTGTCTGTTTTCTCCTTGACTTCACGCTTCGTTGAACTGGACGAGCCGACCTTCAGACTTGGATCATTGACCCCGGCGTTGCTATTCAGGGATGCTGTTCTTTTATGCTGCACGTATAAAGGGAACCAAGGGGAGAACTCAGGTGGCTGGCTGGGGGGGAGGGGGGAAAAACTGAGGCTGAGCGAGCTATGTTTAGGCCACGGACATCAGGATCAGGATCAGGATTTGGGGCGTTGTTATATACAACTTAGCAATTTTTGGCTTTTTATGCCCCTTCAGATTTTACTCCTTTTTATTATTGGTCAGGTCGTTGACTAGCTCAGTCACTTTATCCATCAAAGACGAATTTCGTTTTTGTCAATAACTCATGTTTATCTATAAGGTTCTTAAAAGTATTTATACTATGTGCACGTTTGATATTGTTTGTTAATTTGTTCCAATAATTTGTTACTCTGTTACTAAATGTAAACTTTCTGAGATTTGTTCTGGAATACTGTTTAAATATTTTAACTGTACTGTTTCTTGTAGTGTCTACCTTTGGAGTACAAAAAAAGCAAACCCATTAAATATTTTGTACGTCTGTATCAAGTCCCCTCTTACTCTTCTTGCTTTAAGTGATGGTAGTTGTAAGTACTATTTTTGTCAGATGTGACACCTAAGACTTTTTCTTCATCACATTTTGATACTTTTATTTCTTCGTCTCCGATTTTCATTATGTATTCTTTCTCTGGGTTTGATTTCCCAATATGAAGTACTTTACATTTTTTGGCATTAAAATATAGATTCCATGTGTCTGACCATTTTACTAATGTTTTAATATCTTTTTGTAAATCCTGATAGAATTTTGAAGAGTTGTATAATTTTGTGTCATCTGCAAAATTTTTTACATGTACTCTTTAGTTCGCAAGGGAGATCATTTATGAATAAAGTAAATAGTATAGGTCCTAATACACTACCTTGTGGTATGCCACTTATAACATCAGCTTTACCGGAGAAGGAACTACCAATCCTAACCCTTTGAGTTCTTTTTGTTAGAAAGTCCCTTATCCACCCAAGTATGTTTCCTGTTATTCCATAAAATTCCAGTTTCTTTAGTGGTCTTTCATGTGGTACAGAGTCAAATGCTTTTTTGAAGTCTAAGTATAACAAATCTATGTTTTTTCCCTTATCTATCTCTTTTGTAAAGTCCTCCATCACTTCCAGAAGTTGAGTCACACATGACCTATTTTTGTGGAATCCATGTTGGCACTCAGCATACAATTTATTATCAGTCATGTGCCTAACAATAACCTCTCTTATGAATGATTCTCATATTTTACATATGATACATGTTAAGCTCACTGAAATGATGCAGCCAATGTAAAAAGCATCACACATAAACCACAGCTGCTTTCTTGCACTACGATGCAACTTTCATTCTTTACAATGAAAACCACAGTTATCGTTTAAAACAACACTGAATAACTACACCCACACCCACACCCACCCACACCCACACACGCATCTATATA
>NC_134904.1:2236099-2356099 GCF_041734735.1 Babylonia areolata | reverse complement strand
GGAGGGTATGAAGGCCTGCTTTCGTGATAGACTTTCTGTCGCTTGCAGAGCGAAAAGTAGGTCATATGACGTCATGGGCAGCCCACCACCGTAACTGGCTTTTCGGAGTTTGCGCTGCCTTTGTCCGGGCAACTTTTCGGCAGAGTTTATAAATGGATCAGTTCGAACAGGTAATGACAGAGATGTGACAAGGAACACGCTCAAAGTAAACATAGAATTAGTAGACTTAAACTAATAATGTGTGTAATTATAAAACCAAATACATCTTGTAAACTTGCAAAAAGTCACTGAAAATGTTCAAAATCCTTTCGTCAGAACAGCGATTTTTTTTTTTTCCTGTATCAATACGACATGGAAGCTACTGAGGCTGTAACCCCCCCCCCCCCCCCCCCCCCCCCCCCCCCCCCGGGGTTCATGTATTAAAAATATAAGCTAATGAAATATTTTTCGAAAACATACCTGCTTTTATGAGGTGGCCCTTAACATTTTTTTGTGAAGTCTTAATTACAAGATCCCCAGTCACTTAACCACTGAAAAAGCAAAAAGGACCGCATGAAGAGAAACAAGATGAACCTCAAAACGTAAGAACGAAATCTGTCAGGTCGGTTGTGTATCTGTGTATAATCAATTATAATAACAGCAGCTTCCAGAGGCTTGTCGCCAATGATCTTCTTAAGGATCCTCGGAATCCGCCATCGTCAACAGTTAAAATGTAAGACAGACGTCCAGGTAAATGATGTGCAGTTAGATTGGGTTTTTGTATCTGTGTGCATGTACATGTGTGCTGGGAAGTTGGCTCTGGTCAGTGCAAGGGGAAGTAACAAGGTACGCCTTGCGGAGATGTTTTTATAATGGAGTGGTTCTCTCCCATTTTAATGCTTGCGACGAGAGACAAAAAAGTCATGCAGAAAGAATATGATAAAGAACACACACACACACTGACTGACAGATGGGTAAGAGAGGGAGAGAGAGAGAGGGGTGGAGCGAATTGTCTTTCTAGTAGTGCGGTCTTCATAACACTTGATGAAAACGGGGAATGAATCAACAGTCGTGAGCCAGAAATGGCAAGTGTCCTGCTCCCTCACCCTTTTTTCCAGCCTTAGAACTGCTGAGGCAGGACAATTAGTACCTGCTTCAACATAACATTGATGATAGAATAGACATGTCTCGCAAACGTCATCTCCATAGCCACGTTTCCACGTTCTGCGCCCCCCCCCCGCCCCCAAAAAAAACCCAACCAAAACCAACTTCGCTTCAAATTCACTGATCGCACATGCAGGACGGATTCGGATGCACAACAGAATGGAAAAAACTTGTGCTTGTCCATGTGGTGATTGTTGATTTGGTAGTGGAAGGAGAAACCATAATTTGTTTTCATTTTCTGATTGTATTGTATTGTACAGTATTGTATTGCATCATTACTGTCACAACAGATTTGTCTTTCTGAAATTCAGGCTGCTCTCCCTGGGGAGAACATGTCACGTCAGTGCAGCACAACCTATGTTTCTTCTCCATGAGAGGGTGCCACCTCATAAATGTAAGTGTGCTAACTATCCTCTGGGAATAACCATATACGTCGTTTTTTTCGGCTTTTTTGTCTGTAGGTGCATTTGTTTTCCTATCAAGTGGACTCTTTCCACTTGTACCAATAATGGGTAAGACCGCAATTCCAGATCGCGAGTGGTTAATTTCATTTAGCCTTTCGAACTACAATATTTTACTGGGTCATTCCTGGTTTGTTGCCAGAACATTTGAGTTTTGAAATGGCATAAAATTGTTTTTTGTTTTTTTATCCACAGGTAAAAGAAAAAAATTCTGTACTGAATACAAAGAATGAAACTACACATCACATTTAATTCATACAAATATTTCAAAGATGGTACTGAATTATCTAGAATGGGCAAATTCTGTCGAAGCCTGCCATTTTGCCTGAACAGTCTTGTCACTGTTTGCATGTTAAATCTAATCAATAATTCATGAGAATATACAAATGAAAGGAGGTGGAGGACTGAATATCATTTAGAGAAAAATTTGTGCATATCCTCTACACTTCTGTGTAATATCACTGAATGACCACAAAAAGCAAATTTTAAGACCAGTCCCAAGTCACACAATGCATATGTATAGCAGATGTTTTGGAAGTATCCGAACAGCATGTAACTTCTGCCATTATTTGGAGAGAATCAGTCTTAAGTGTTCATTTCTTTTTCATGAATTGAATCAATGCATACCCCCCACGCCCCTTTCCACCCATCTTAATCAGCCTTGATTAGACAGACAGGTTGTGATGGACCTTCAATCTGCCCTGTTCAGAGTGCTAGAAAAGTGAAAGAATTGTGTATTAGGCCTGAAAATTTGACAATATATCTACCATTCAGCTAACGTTTGAAAATTTGACAGACCTATATCATGGTTGCAAAACGAAGTATTTTCAATCAATGTTTTGGATCATTAATGAACTGGTAACTACCTATCTCCCTCCAACATAGGCGTTTTCAGTTTTATTGTTATGCAGCAGGAATCACTGAAGCCATGGACTTGGATCTTGTTTTTATTTTAAAAGATTTAGTGTCAAATGTTGCCTGACAGCCATTCCAGGTGTGTGTTTAAAGTATAAAGCATTGACTAAAAATCCAAAAACAAGCTTAAAAAAAAAGGTTTGGTACCCACAAGCTGTGTTTCATATATATTTGGTTTTATGGATTTCATCCATGTTTGAAACTCCAGCTGAAATACACCTTGGGCAAGACATAATTTATCTTTTTTATTGGGTCAGTCTTGAATATGCTTGATGATGCATGTTTTTGGTTGTTGTGTGCTTACATACAATTACGCCAGTGCATGTAACAACCCTGTGTTTTGGTTGTGTGTGTGCGCGCGCGCGTGTGTGTGTGTGTGTGCCGTACTTTAACCAATGTAGTTTCTATGGAAATAGCCAACACCAAATTCTGCTCATAAACTAAGTGGTTTCAACACAGTCTAATTATAATAAAAATGCGCTTCTGGGTAGGGCACAAAAATTATAAAGTAACCAAACTGTTTCCTGTCAGGTTAGCGACACATTTTTACTTCTTAACCACAAAACTTCGCACTTAAAATGCTTTTTTTTTATAGCAGTTTTATCATATTTAGTTCAAGTAAGTCACTTCTGCTTAGAATGAAAGTTACATTATCTTTCAGGAGCAGCAAAATTCTGCAGAGTAATGAGTATCAAACTGAATATACTAAAAAAAAAAAATTTTTTAAAGAAAAAAAAGAAAGAAAAAATCTCACTAATCCAGAACATTACATTTCAAAATGCAACTCAATTATGGTGAGACATCGATCTCTTCACTTGGACAATACCTGAGAGATTTAGGCAGTTTTGTCTGTCTGTACTGTTTACCAGAATTTACAGGGTTTTTTATTTCCAATTTATGAAATTCATACATATTTTTGTTTAACACCACAAGTACCAAAATAATTTTTTTTAAATGTGTAAACTTCACATATAATCCAAATCTTATTTGCTCACCATCACAAACTAGTGTTTGTTGAACTTAAAGTTGTGTTGGAAAAGGAATGATTCCACCCTAAAAGCAGCACACATCGATTGACATTTCTTTGTTTTGTGACCATATCTATGAACTTTTACCTGACTTCATCACAAAACTTCCAGCTTGGAGAAAATCCAAAATAATCATACAACTCCAAATGCCTGTGCAACACTCCACACAAAGACAGCATGCAGTCAAGATGGTGGAAAAAGCTGGAAAATGTCATCTATACACATCAGAACACTGAAGAAGAAATTTTGTGTATGTAACAATTGAATTACTGTATTTAGACAATGTGTGAACTGCATAAGCTGGTTCAAAATATGTTCCATTCACTGTCAAAATTGGGGTTTGGGGGGTGTTGCTGTAATATGAACGTTTATCCAACAATAAGCTGGGCAGTCCTGGCCACATGGGATGGGCATTTCACTGTCAGCAACTAAATGATGTGCAGTTTTAGATTCACATCTGTAGAACTTAACCTACTCCAGTCTTTTCCACAGACTTTACTGTTCCAATAATTTTCAACAAAAGTAGCTTTAGCATCCAAACGATGCTCACAAAAACTTACTTTCAGGTAAGACGGCAGATGAGTTGTAAGTTGTCACTCATATGATGGAGCAACAAAAACAAAACATTTTCCCATCATACAACACAAACCCTGTCAACTTAAAATCAAAAGGGAAAAACAACCACACAAAACAACAACAACTGAGACATTTTGGTCGACTTGACTTTAATAACGTCAGCCGAGGATTTTTGATCGCAAGATTAAATTACCAGTACAAAAGAGAAAATTGTACACTGCAATAGGTCTGTGAGTGAAGCACACAGATTTCATTCCTCTCACCACTCTGAGCATAGCATCTCCATAAATGCCTTGCTTCTTAGTGACACATCTTTGAGGACTTTCATTCCCATTTTCATGACAGACTCCTTGTTTGCACAAAGAAAAAAATCTTGCAGACAATTATATAACAAACCCCCCCCCAAAAAAAAACAAAGAAAAAAAGTTTACAACAAACTTACAAAAACACAAAAATTGACACGCATGATCAGAATCATTTATGTACTAACCACCATTCTTTTTCTCTCTGGAACAAAAAAAAAACCCAAAAAAAACCCCATAAACCAAAACGTTTAAGCATAAGTCTTTGATGGGTGTTGCTAAGAGGAAAAATGAGGATCTGATAAGTTAAAAGTAACATACCAGAATGAATATACAAATGGGTAACCCTTCCCTCCTCTCCAACCTCCTTTTTCTTCACAACTGGAAATGGGAAGCCATAGAGGAGCAGGTTTAGAAAATCATGATGGTGAAGCTATTTTTCTTATCTGTTAGAATTTTTTTTAAAGCCTTTGCAACACAAATCTATAAAAAAAAAAATTCTTTTTGTTAGTAAGCTTACAATGTGGTTACAAGGGTCAGAATGTTCAGGCTTGTACAGAAAATATTTCAGGTGGAAAAGAACACATCTACCTGTAATACAAAAACAAAAAAAACCCAAAAAACCTCAATTGTCAGCATTCCTTTCTCATGAACAGCAATGCCAACCAAAGAAGAAAAGCTGACTTAAACCAAGCCTGAAGGAAACATGACTAAGAATGATAAGTACAGATCTGCAGTGTCAACTGAGCCAAGATCTATATTCAGGCAGCTGCTTGTTCCACTTGCTGGGATGTCTCCTGAGGTTTCATAACATCTGGCAGCTCTGGTGGACTGGACAGAGGCTGAATGTCCAACTGCTCCCATTCACCGTCTACAAGACACACAGAAATCAATAAAATAATCCATTATCACCTGCAAAACTGATAGAATTTGAGTTAAAAACAACAATGGAACTACTGAATTACACAATGTGCACATTGCAGGAGTTGATCCAAACTATCTTTTCGCTAATCAAGTTCTTGCAGAAGCAAATCATTGACTTCTGGAATGTGACCGGCACAGCATTTCATATTTCAGAGTTTCATCATCCGTACAACCTGTACCTTTGCATCTGTCAAACTTTTAACATACACCACTCTTTTCTGAAATTTTACCACTCAAAAGAAAAGTTACCACATGCCAAACATTTCCCACCAAAACCCGACTTCAAGGCAAGATGGTCGATAAAGAGCTGTAAATGGTGTCACCAAACTCATGTTCAGCAAGTTCATTCTATTCAATTCAACATCCTGGGTGGGTTTTTTTCATGTGTTTTTATGTTCATAAGTCTTAAATGCCAAACATTTCCATAAAAACACATGAAAAAAACCCACCCAAACCCAACTGACTTTGAGGTAAAGTGGCTGACACAAAAGCTGTAAATCATGTCACCAACTCAAATATTCAAGTTTATTCTATTTTAATTCAATATCTTCTTTCCAATGCTGGCATGCAATAAGCATGCCGATGGTACAGTTAGTTTTTTTTACTGCTCACATGAGAAGTTAAACTGTTGAATACTGAGCTTTCCAGAATTTCGCTTCAGCCTAAGTAGAAATAAAATTTAGTTAACTGTTATTGTTGTCCAGCCAAGAAACAGTTTCATTCAATCATGAATAAAAATGAACACAATCCCAATGTTATGTCGTGATTTATGGCACAAAGCATTGACGAACTTCCAACCCAATCAGCAAGCGAAACAAGCACAAAAGCACACCTACATTTGGTGGGTTTTTTCCTTTGCTGCTTGTTCATGTCCTTTTTTTCTCTAAAAATTCACATGACATTGCTATGTCATGACCTACTGTCTCACCTTCCTTCTTGTAGGTCAGTCCCAGGGTAGCAGGGGACTGGGCCTTGGCATTGTTCGTGTTCAAACCATAGTCCCCCAAGCACTTGTTGTCGTCAGTCAGAGCCTGTCAAAGAAAAATACTGTATTATTATTGCACTGTACTGTACTATTACTATTTTTATAGTCAATATATTTCTGTGTGTGAATTACAGGCTGCTCACCCCATGAAGAGGTCATTGCTACAGTGCACTGCCACTTCTTTTCACATGGGATAGAACACAATAGAAAATAAATACAACTGCATGCACTATGTTATGCTAGATACCATCTAGAGCCATTCACAGGAAAGTAGCTCTGCCAGTAATTTTCTGCAACTCACAAAATATTTTGGAAACCCCCCCCCCCCCAAAAAAAATCCAGTTTATTTCATGGGTGAAAATGGTGCGAACATATGTATGTATTAGACACAACTATCATACTCCGATACTGTTTTAAACATAAACACTACAAATAAACACTATAAACACTCACATACACCCACACACACCCTCACACCCAAACACGATCACACAATATTACAACACAAAAGCTCACTGTAAACAATATTCTAACTTAAAGCTTTTATCTGGAGGGTTACACAGTAAATGAACCCCCACCCCCACCCCCAAATGAAAAGTTTCAAGCTAAAATATTGGGTTATATCTAAACCCACTTTTAACATGACCATGCCTCCTTACTGTTGATGTACCTTGTAGCATGTAATCTTCAGGATAGCCAGAATCACTTCAGTTAATCAACAATAGTTTCATTTTATATCAAGTTTTCGCTGTTGCTATTGTCTACGTTGTGCAGAAAATGGAACAAAATTTTACTTCAGCCACTTCCTCTGTACCACACATCCTGACAGCCATGGTGACAGCCTCAACAGCTTTTCACTTAAAAAAAAAAAGGCAAAAAAAAAGCATAAAAATCATTCCAAAACTTTGAGACATTGCTTTGAACACACATCAAGGCTATGCTAGGAAGTAATTAGTAAGCGTCAACTGGTTTTCGCATCTCTTTTCTTCGCTTGCCTGTCCCATTTGATCAACAAAGCTATTTTTAGTACCGCTGTATTCGTCTGAACCTCATCTTTCAAAATTTCTGTTGTGGGATGTTTGTTTTGATTTATAGTTTTAATCTAAGCTTGTTTCAAGATGTTTTAACAAACCTTTTACTTTCTCAAAAAAGGTTGCAGTACTTAGGTACATAATGGATGGAAACCAAACTGCTACATGGTACGAGGAAAAAACAAAACAAGACCTGATCCTCCCTAAACAGGCGCTGGTTCTCTGGTGGAACTTTGGTGATGCCCTCGACGATCCGTTTGACATCAATGAGGGATGTCGTTTCCTTCGCATCAGTGAAAATGGTGGTTTTCATGCGGCGAATCATTAGGAACACATCCTGTCAACATCACAGATGTCAAGACATGTTTTCAGACATTGCTTGATCAGTTCATCAAAATCTTTGTCAGTTTGTGTTTTGTATACTTTGAAGGTACATATTTTTTCTTGCACACACAACCATGTGTTTCTATTTCCTTTGTGCATTTCTCAGAGTCTCTGTTTCTTTTTACTGTTATATTGCTTTCTCCCCCTCTCCTCTTATTCTCCCCCCCCCCCCTTAAAAAAAAATATATATACAAAAATTATATACTCGAAATGCCCCCGCTCCCCCTCCTTCCACCACCACCCCACCATCCTTGTGAATCTTTTTGTACTCCCCCCTTTTTCCCTTAATACTGTTATAAAATCCCTCTCACCTCCCCAACATCATCCCTGAGTCTCTCACTCTCCACCTTTTCCCCCCATTATAGTCATATACATGAAAGACAGAGGCAATTTTTCTTTTTAATATTTAACTGCATCATTGCCAAAGATTTACTCTTTTTACAACCAAAAATGAGAGTTCAATCTATTTTCACGACAAAATCAGAAAAAAAAAATCAAAAAAAATCATGCATCAGTTACTACACAATCCAGCAATATAACAGCACGCTTAATTAAAACCAAAAACAAACAAAAAACCCCTAAAAAAAACCAATTCAAATATTTCAACTGCTTCATAGTTGCTTTGTACTTATAATGATAAGAAACTTTTGGGAGAGCTGGGCAGTTCAGGGTCTTCAAAGAAGCCCCCCTCAGTCAAGTGTTTCGGCCCTTAACTCTCTCCCTACTGGGCGATTTGTAAGCGCGCATTCCTCTGCGTACTGGGCGTTTGTATTTGGGTTTTTTTTTTTTTTTAAATTGTTAAAAAATAACGAGTTAACAGTCTCATGAAATTTGGACACACAATTGTTGAGGCATCAAATAAAGACGGCACAATGTTTCGTAACTCTTAACTTCTAAAATGCTTTCTGTACAGCAGGAGGTAAAAAATGATATTTTTTCATGATGTAAAATGTGAGGGTGGTATAGAATTTGTACAGGCGAAGTCTGAACTATTCATGAAAAAAGTATTGTTTTCCACAAATCTCACTCTTAGAATCCCATCAGTGTAAATGATGAATGAATGGGAGCCTTTACAAACTGCAAGTGAACTTACTTCATCACGAGGGGTTTGAGGGGCTTGGGGGGGTTGGGGGGCTGGGTGTGTGTGTGTGTGGGGGGGTGGGGGGGGGGAGGGGGCATGGTCTGTCATGCCTTGTAACTTTGTGTGTCTTGCCCCATGTATGGTAGAAGTGTTGGAAAAGATCAAACAAATCCTACCCTCTGTTACAGCCAGTGATTTATTAGCATATTCACCACCAATCACCCTCTCACCCAAGGAGGAAGGTGGCAGAATGGTTAAGACGCTCAGCTGCCAATACAGAGAGTCCGTGAGGGTGTGGGTTCGAATCCCGCTCTCGCCCTTTCTCCTAAGTTTGACTGGAAAATCAAACTGAGCGTCTAGTCTTTCGGATGAGACGATAAACCGAGGTCCCGTGTGCAGCACGCACTTGGCGCACTGAAAAAGAACCCATGGCAACGAGAGTGTTGTCCTCTGGCGAAATTACGTAAAATGAAATCCACTTTCATAGGTACACAAATATGTAAGCATGCACTCGAGGCCTGACTAAGCGCGTTGGGTTATGCTGCTGGTCAGGCATCTGCTCAACAGATGTGGTGTAGCGTGTATGGATTTGTCCGAACGCAGTGACGCCTCCTTGAGAAAGTGAAACTGAAACTGAAACTCACCCTCTCTACTGCAACTGCCTGTCACTCACCACACCTATTGCCCCTCCCCCTTCCCCTGTCACTCACACCAGTTCCACTGTCCAATACACATTGCCCTCCTGAAGGACTAAAATAACTTTCTCCATCCCCCTCCAAGTCAAAAGCCATCCCTTTGATCTTGTAAGCTGAAAGCACGAATTTCTTGTCTCTTTCGAGAGTAACATGTTTGAGCCTGAGAGGCCATTGTCACACGTGCAATCACTCAGTCCAGGTTGGAATGAAGATAGCTTGAAACCTCAGTGACAAGCAAAGATTGGCCAATAGCAGTGGTCTGATGTTTTGCTATGCTAATAAGGCAAGACAAGAGACCCATTCAGCATTGTCCATTCCCAGCTGTGTGAGGCGTGGAAATTTTTGAATGTCAGAACATGTATAGCAGTAATCAGTAGGGAATGCTCTCGCCTGCCATCACTTGATATCAGGTAATCAGCAGGGAGTGAGTTAACTTTTTACATTCTATGGGGGCACGGCCATACCCAGGTCATGACTCCAGGATGCGCGAGTACTGCCGCATTTTTTTCCCCTGGTCCTCAACAGGTTCAAACCTGGGCCTCCAGGGTGGTCGCCACTTCAGGACTGAGCCACCTTTTCTGGTAGACGTTTTAATCACTGAGCCATCGTATGCTTAGCTTGAGTGGGGAAATTTAATCCTCATGAAGTTTACTTTCATTCCTCCTCGACCAGATCCAGCTCTTTTCTGCTGCTTCTGCCATTACCTTTAGAACCCTTGTCCTCTGTGTGCCAGAAATTGACAGCTGTTTCAAGAGGCTGTAGGCAGATATGCTCACAAACCCTCTTGCACCAATCTCTATAGCAAGGACACTGGCTTGGATGTTAGATTCTCTAAGGCTGCTGGCTAGACTAGCATACTTCTCAGTCTAGCAGAAGTGGCCTTCCTCCATTCTGCTTTCATACGGCACAGTGAGTTCAATCATAATCAGTTTCATTTCGTTAGATGTACTTGTAGGAATAATTCTTTTTGGATGGATTGTTTCAAACTTAACCCCTCACCCTAATTCATCACTGGAAAAGTATATGCTGTAAGCTTAAACAGAGGCTACATATACTGTATTCCATATCTGATGTCAGAGCCGTGGGAAAAGATAGATATTTTATGCAGTTTTGGTCCAACTACAATGGCCGGCTTATGCGACCCGCTCCCGATATGACAACTGCATTTGGAAACTTTTCAGTTTTTCTTCAACACTCGACATTAATGTAAGGCTGGGGTAAATATATAGGACTATAACCATTCAGCAATCTAACGAAAAGTTAGAATTTTTTCGCTTTTCTCTCAGAAACTGAAGGCTCATTCACTCGGACAAGTGTACAACAATGGAACGACAGCAACTTGCGAGCATGTTTAGCACGTACCACACTCGTGTTTTTCGCAGGCTATTTTGTGTGATTTTCTCTTTCTGTTAAAGTAATAAGCTAAAATCAAACAGGATATGAAGGAGAATAGTTCACAACTTACCATTTTGTATTCGTTTGAACACAGACACTCAAATCGGAGTTTAGACTGCAGTTCACGCTAGATACGAAATCACGCGAAGTAACTTTCCTCTCGCGAGGTAATCGTCTCGGAGTTTCCGTTTCTTTGCAGTTTTATCTTTTTACTACAACTTTGTGGAATACCAAAATTAATCGGATTCAGCATTCCGACACAATTTCAAAGTGATTAGGAAATTGACAGTATATGCAAGTATGCTTGATATTTATGCATACACGATAGCTGATATTATCAGTGTTTGTCGAATAACAATTACTGTCATTATGTCAGCTGTATCCACATTTCTCTCTCTTCTCTCCCCCCCCCCCCCCCCCACATACCCCACCCCACCCCAGTCCACTCGCTCTGTGACTGACGGAATGAACGTCCACGCCTTGTGAACACTACTCATTCCATCTTGAGGGGAAAAATTGTGGATATTTTGCAAAATGTATATGAAAACGTACATTCAAGGACAGAATAAAGCCGGAATACACGAAACTGGGGTCATAAAAGAAACGAAACAAAAACGAAAGATGCCAAAAATGAATGAAATACATTAAAGCATATTAAAATACATATGATAACTCTACAAACGTAGAGACCATGGATGTGTATAAAATAGAAACTAAAACATCAGCTCCATATATTTTTTAAATCCGCTGGGCCAGGTCACCGTGGCTGCTACACTGGGATGTTGGCAGGTGCATTTAGTGTTGGTAGCCACAGTATCAGTAACAGGGTTATTCATCTCCCAGCCTTTTTTCCGATGTGCGTGTGCGCTTTGTGTGTGTGTGTGTGTGGTTGTTAAACATTAAAGGGAAAGAATCACCTAATCGAATGCTTTATTGATAGGGCTGAGGTTACCTCCCCTGAAACCGTGTTCCTTTCGTGTGTATGTGTGTGTGTGTGTGTGTGTGTGTGTGTGTGTTTGTGTGTGTTTGTGTGTGTTTGTGTGTGCGTGTGTGTGTGCGTGTGTCTCTGAGTCTGTCAGTGCCACGGTCAGTGTGTGTGTGTGTGTGTGTGTGTGTGTGTGTGTGTGTGTGTGTGTGTGTGTGTGTGTGTGTGAGTGTGAGTGTGTGAGAGTGTGAGAGTGTGTGAGTGTGTGAGAGTGTGTGTGAGAGTGTGAGTGTGAGTGTGTGTGAGTGTGTGTGTGAGTGTGAAAGTGTACGTGTGAGTGTGAGTGTGTGAGTGCGAGTGCGACCAGACGGACCGACAGACAACTAAAGGTAACCGAGATAGTATGACTCAGACGGACAGTCAGGACAGACGCCGGACAGAACATACAATGTGACATGAAGCCCTGGATGCTACCATTGGTGGCATTTTTCAGACAGTTTGCATAGCGCCCTGTAGCCCTCCTCTCGTTGACCACAGCGATATAAACCAACTTCGTCGCTGCGAAAATAATGAATATAACGCGGGTCCACACTGATTAACATACACAACTGAGAAAGACGGTCTACAAAACACGCGTAATATGTATTATATACGTGTGCATCATACATGTTTATCTAAATGCATGTGTCACAGTTCAGTTACGCCGACTGAAGTACATGACTGGTCTATTCCGGTTCAACGCCAGCACATGCAAATCACCGAGTGAGGTGATCGAGACCGCAATATACAGCCCTCAGCTGTTGTTGCACGAATGAGAATCCAACTCAAGCACGAAAGAGCCAATCTGGCTAGTTTGCGCATATATATATATATATATATATATATATATATATATATATATATTTTTTTTTTTTTTTTTTTTAATGACATTCATGTATTAAGATTTGAACATTTAACTGATTTGCTTGGACTGATTTTGTGATAAAGTTTGAGAGAGGGAGAGATGGGGTGGGGGTGGGTGGATGGTAGTGGAGTGGGGGAAAAAATAATATTTGTCATTCTTTACCATCGTTGATTATTGAACAACATGTATATTCTCCGAACTGCTTCTTTTGTCTTCTTTCTTAAGGTCCGGCCGATGTGTCGCATGACCGACTTACAGTGCTTAGAAAAATCTGTGTAACCCGCATATCTGTGCATTCATTTATTTAAAGGTCCACTTCCTTTGCGTTACCTGTGCTTGACTATGTGTGTATACATATGCATGTGTACATAACTACATGCATGTATATGAATGTGTATTGTGTGTGCGTGAGTTTATGTAAGTTTGTGCCTGCCTATGTGTGCGTATGTGTTAGGGTAGCTGTTAAATATACATGTATTGTTAAAATGTATGTATGCAGTGTGTGTGTGTGTGTGTGTGTGTGTGTGTGTGTGTGTGTGTTTGTGTGTGTGTGTGTGTGTGTGTGTGTGTGTGTGTGTGTTTGTGTGTGTTTGTGTGTGTTTGTGTGTGTTTGTGTGTGTTTGTGTGTTTGTGCGTGTGTAGTCACATTTTGGTGTGTGTATGTAACAGATGTAATGTTTTATGTTAAAGCGTTTTTGTAAAGCACCTAGAGCAGATTTCTGGATAGTGTGCTATATAAATATCCATTATTATTATTATCATTTAGTAGTAGTAGTAGTAGTTTTAGTAGTAGTAGTATAGGGACTGGTAGTCATCTGCCTAGACCTCTCGGCCCTTTTATGTCCCCATCGAATCTTCATATTCACTTCTTCCATTTATTTTATTTTATTTATTTATTTTTTGTTTGTCGTTGGGCAGGGTACGCAAGTACACTTCTGTAAGAAACTTTTATTCATCATAATCAAATTTTTTTCTCTTTTAAGATGGCGTTGGTGTCAAGATTTTTGAACGCGTTAGTATTTTGTGCAAGTTTAACTTCGGTTGGTCGTGCATTCCATGTTTGTGTAATTCGGTTAGCCAATGAATTTTTTCTAATGTTGGTGTTGCGGTGTTCTGAACAATTTTTTTTTAATTTTTTTTTTTTTACTGAGTTCCTTGTACTATCATTATTTGGAACTGAAATGACGTGCAGGTGAACTGGTAATCCGATACCTACAGTTTATTTTGGTTTTATGGAAAGTCCAATTGATTACCCAACTGATTTTCGCGAAACAGTAAATAATTATAGGCCCACTTTGTTTGAATTGAAATTTTGCACTGTTCCTGACCCGAAATTGTATTTGACGCTAAATACATAACGGTGTTTGGACTCATAAAATGTGTAACATTCAAATTAGGCCACCTGTAGCGGAATTAGCGGCCCATCACAACATTTTATCAAATACAGATGGACAGTCATTTAATTTGTCTATCATGCAATGAGTCACAAGAAAAGGTGATACACATCCGTGTGTGTGTGTGTGTGTGTGTGTGTGTGTGTGCGCGTGTGGGTGTGCGTGTGCGTGCGCATGTTTTCCCTCAGGAACACAATGAAAATTTCATCAGGGTCTAATATCAGTTTTCATTGTTTGAATTGACTGTTAGTGACGTCATCAACCGCGGATGTTATTTTAAACACTTCCTTGTAGTTTTTGTATCTTAAAAAAAGAAAAAAGAAAAAAGCTACTCCATGATAAAGGTCAACTGATCTGCGATCTTATCCTTGCTATAGTCATTTGCCTTTATTACAAAAAGCAGCATTTACCATTTGATTATTAATTTTGTAATGGGCCATCGACTCGTGTACATTTCACCGTTTGAGATAGCTTGAAAATGTAAGCGAAATGTTTTACGAACTAATTTATATACACTGCAAGGAATGGTTTGACAAATGGAACCTTTATTTTAATGTTTCAAAGTGTAAAGTAGTGCACATAGGGGGGAAAAATCAAAATAATTACCATATGAAAACAGAAAACACGACACAGAATATTGAGAAATGCCACACTGAGAAAGATCTAGAAATAATGTTTGACAATAAACTATCCTTTGATACACATATTGATATTATAAATAAAGCCAATCAAATGACTGGTGTAATTTAGAGAACCTTCAATTACTTAGATATATTTCTCAGTCTATATAAAGCATTAGTTAGATCGCATGTAGAATATAGTAATATTGTGTGGCACCCATACCTTAAGAGACAATCCATAGCAATAGAAAGGGTCCAAAGAAGAGCAACGAAGTTATTAAAAGAATGCAAGAATATGAGTTAACAAAGACTTACATACGGTACTTAAATCTACACTCACTAAAGGTATAAGAGTAAGGGGAGATTTGATTGAAACTTATAAGACATTAAACATAAATGATGTAAATGCAAGACATATCTTTAGAATGTCGGATTATGATAGTACAAGGAACAAGAAAACTTGTTTAGAACACTGCAACATCAACATTAGAAAAAATTCATTGGCTAACCGAATTGCACAAACATGGAATGCACCAACAACCGAAGTTGCACAAAATACTAACACGTTCAAAAATCTTGACACCAACACCATCTTAAAAGAATTTTTTTTTTATTATGATGAATAAAACAGTTTCTTACAGAAGTGTACTTGCGTACCCCGCCCAACAACAAACAAAACAAAAAAAAAAAATGGAAGAAGTGAAGATGAAGATTCGATGGGGATATAAAAGGCCGAGAGGTCTAGGTAGATGACTTGCCAGTCCCTATACATATATACACAGAATATAATAAAGCCAACCAGATGATAGGGATAATTAAGAGAACATTTACCTATTTAGATAAAGATATTTCTTAAACTGTATAAAGCATTAATTAGATCACAAGTGGAATATGGTAATATTGTGTGGCACCCATACCCCAAGAGACAATCTATAGCGATAGAAAGGGTACAAAGAAGAGCAATTAAAATGTTAAAAGAATGCAAGTCTATGAGCTATCAACAGAGACTTATATACTTAAATCTGCATTCATTAAAGGGAAGAAGGCTAAGAGGGGATTTAACAGAAACATACAAAATGTTAAATTGCTATAATGAAGTCAATGTGTATAATGTTTTTAGAATGTCAGGTTATGAGAATACAAGAAATTCAATGATGAAAATTTGTAAAGAGCACTGTAGTACTAACCTGAGGAAAAATTCATTAGCTAATAGAACTGCACATATATGGAATGCACTACCATTGGAAACTAAACTTGCACAAAATACTAATGTGTTCAAAAATCTCCTTGATATGAACATCAATTTAAAAGAAAAATTTACTGACTTTGATGAGTGATTTACAGAACATGTAAAAGTAAAAGAAAACATATGTATCCCACATATAAAAGACCGATATTGAAGAGGACATTAAAAAAAGGCCGTGAGGCCAAGGCAGTCAAATGCCAGTCCCTACACTACTACTACTACTACACTACTTCTACTACTACTACTTCTACTACTGTGCTGTCCATATCATACCTGACTGAATTCAGCTTCCATGGTTGGACCAGACAGTACTCTGGACGATTAGCAGAGTTCTGTCACACCCGGATGCACACAGGTCGATCGCCACTCGTCTTGTGGAGCACAAACTTATCCCGTTATGACAGGTGCGCAGAAAACAATTGAATCAGAGAGGTGAGAACAATATTCACTCTCTTGTAGCTCAGCAGTTTTTGGCAGAAATTTAGAGACTGGGCAAGCGTTGTCAAAACGAGAAGTATTTGTATTGTTCAACAGGGTTGTGCACTTGATTTTGGGGTGACGTTGAGCAGGGCGGCAGTGAACACTGTTGATGCACTGTGGAAGTGGTGTGTTGTTCGTGAGTATTGATTTAAGCGTGGTGAAGGAGGTTACGCTGGGTGAGGGGGGAAAGCAGGTGTCAGGATCGCACGATAGAGACGGGAAAGCCCGTGCAGATCATGCATTCAGTCCCCTTTGGATCACAGCTCAGTAGCTGTTGAAATGTGTAAGCCAATACTTCACTTGACGAGTAGCTTTGTTGTCCTGCGGGGCTGCAGAAAACCTGGGAGGGTCACCCACCGTCGAGTGAGGCTGGAGTCGGACCCCTGTTCAAGAGTCTCCAGAGTTTCTTTGTAGTCGGTGTCAGTTCGCCCAGCGTGAGCACCTCTTGTAACAAGAGGGAGTGGCGACTGTGTTTCGTCAGTCTTTTGGTTGAAGGTATGTAAAGATAATGTAAATAGTGAAGGCTTTTTTTCTTGTCTTTTTTCTCTCTGAAGTAGTAGTTTCTCGGATCCGTTTTAAATCCTGGAAGTGTAAACAAATGTTGACCGGGAGCAGAATTTGATGTTGTGACTTCGTATTTTGATGTTCGGAGTCGATTCGACATTAGTATTTAAGTTTGAGATTCGATTTGTAGTCCGTAGCAATTTTTTTTTTCGTTTCTCTGTGGGAAGTAGGTGCCAGGATGGTAGGGGTGCAAATGGAAATGTGTATGGAGTGAAATGTATATAAATGATGGGATAGTGGAATTGAAATGAATATTCATTTGACGTGGGGTTCAAATGGAATATTTCATATTTGTAAAGATTGTTTGTCCGTGCTGTACTCCAGAGTATGGTAAAGATAGCATGTTATTTAAACGAATAAAGTTGTATTTATTTGTATGGTTTGTTTTCATAATACAAATTAGCACGCTATAATAGGGTGGCACGTAAATAGTGATGTTTGGTAGATATTTTGTTAAGTGCACATAAATTATGTAAAAAGATGAAATGAGGGGTGTGCTTGGAAATGTTGATTGTCACAATTAAACATTATCATATGCGAAGGATAATGAGGTTGGGACTATATCATAGTGAAATGTGTAATGTAGGGTTTGAAATGTGGTCATGAGGTATTGAGATTGAGGAAAGTAGTAGATTGTCACCCATACAAACATCGCGAAGTAATTATGAAACAAAACAAAAAAAAGAAAAAAAAAAAAAGAAAAAAAAAGAAAAGAAAAATACATGTTTGTGCAAACACATGTAAGACCTGTATTAGAATGGGGTGAGGAGGGGGGGGGGGTGTAAAAGGAAATGGTGTCTTGCAACTCAAACGCATTTTACTTGCAGGTGTGTCGCCGGCTTTCCTGTATTTCCCGTGCTTACCCGTCACCTTCCTGCAACCTTTTCAAGAGGCTGAGTCTGTCAAATCCCGGACCCCGGAATGTGTGACCAGTACTGCAGGTGCTTTTCCGAGTGCGCGGTGGGAGAGAAGGGGCGGAGCTGACTCGGACCCCTGAGTGTACCAGCTGGCCGCCTCCGCTTGTGCTACATGTCCGCATCAGCAGTGACTTCCAGCGGCGTCCAGCTTGTGTGTATCATAGTCACTGGTGTTCAACATCTTCACTGATATGCTTGTGTGCATTGGGTTCTGGGCATAGTTTTTGTGTGTTGAGGCCCTCTGCACTGACTCCTCGGCGTGAGCTGGACTTTGTTTACAAGGCCTTGTGTTGGACACTGTTCTGTGTAGAGGTGTGGGGCGTGGGGGGGTCATCAGGACATGAGTATGTGTGAAATGTGGTCCTTTCCCCAAAGTATCCCAAACAATAAAATAACTTGTTTGCGTGGTTGTAAAAGTGTTTATGTTGTGTCGGAAATAAAATTGTGAGCGGGAAGGGAATAATAGTGGGTGGTTTATTTCTTTTTCTTTTAATCTTTTTTTGGAGGTGTGGGGGGCGTCTAGCATTTACCCCCTCCCCCCTCTCTTCTGTGTGTGTGTGTGTGTGTGTGTGTGTGTGTGTGTGTGTGTAAGACGACACAAGACGACAAAATGTGATGGCCTTTTAAAAACTGTCGAAAGTCAAATGCAGGAAACAAGTCTTTAGACAGAAGTCCAAAAGAAAAATCACGCAGCATTAATCCAAATGATTAGTGCTTAGATGAACAGGACACATTTAAAAGCTCTGAACTGGGAGCATGTCGGTGTTCCCCACCCCCACCCTCCGCGGTCTATATCACCCCCACCCGCATTTATATGGTCCTTCAGGTCTGTCACCAAGTCTGAATATTCCCCCAGATCTGTTGAATCATACACTTACGGGTAGTTGTCGGTGGTAGCAGTAGTCATGCAGTTGTAGCGAAAGGTAACAACCGGTCAAAAGTTACTATTACTGCATACGGAAGTTCCCATAATCCAGAAAGATTTTAACATAACCCAAGCTGCATACTTTTGGGTCGCCGTAAGTATGTGCTTGTTAATACCCATACCAAGTCAAGACTATTGCATATAGCATGTGGGGGTGGATCGGGATGACCCCTTTCACCTGTACCTCACATCGACCGCGACTCTTGAGGAAAAAACAACAAAAAAACAATTCATGTTGTTTAAAACATCTTAAAGCCAACATGCAATGTTTCTCACATTCCTTAAACAGGATGTAACAGATGGCTCAATCAAGTTGATCTGTTTTTTTTCCTGATCTCCTTCTGCACCTCTGCCTCCTCGTTTCACTATTTCCAGCGCGCGCGCGCGCACACACACACACACACACACACAGACACACACACACAAACACGCCCATGCGAGCAATAGTAAAACATTTGGGGAGTCGCTTTGGTGAATTCAGGGGCGTAGGGTGCAGGGGAACGGAAACAGCACGGGGGGAGGGGCGTCCTAGAACTTCCCTCGGGGGGACATTTCAGGATCCCGAACGGTCCCCCGTGGGACCGACGGAAGGGCGGGATGCATTTTGGACGTTACACCGGTCTCCCCCAAAGTTCTCGAAATGTTTCTGGCAACCCACCAGGGTTGCATTTGTGACGTAAAATTTAATGACGTACACTATCAAACATGCCAGGTTCATTCGCCTCACCATTTCCATTCGAACTGAGCAGAAACGGTATGTTTCTACTGTCAATTTTAATTTACTGTCGCCTTCACATCCAATCGTCGATGTTATTTGGTACTTATTTATATAAGCATTCATTCACTTTTACTTTCATTATTAATGCTTGTTACGATGACACTTTTCAGGGAAACCAGATATCGCGGTTCATTGAAGTAAAGAAAAATGAAATCGCGTGTTGCCTTTTTGATGCAGCTGCTCTTCTTCTTACCGTTGCTGTTGAATTCTGAACGATTTTTTTTTCTGCTGCTTCTTACTGTTGTTGTTAATTCTGAACGAATCTGTCTTGTCTGGTGTTACTTCATACATTCTGTAAGACTTGTAGTAGTAGTAGTAGTAGTAGTAGTATAGGGACTGGCAAGCCATCTGCCAAGACCTCTCGGCCTTTTTATGTCCCCATCGAATCTTCATCTTCACTTCTTCCATTTTTTTTTCTTCTTCTGATTGTTGTTGATGGGCGGGGTACGCAAGTACATTTCTGCAAGAGACTTTGTTTTATTCTTTATAGTAAAAAAAAAAAAAAAAATTCTTTTAAGATGGTGTTGGTGTCAAGGAGATTTTTGAACGTGTTAGTATTTTGTGCAAGTTTAACTTCGATTGGTAGTGCATTCCATGTTTGTGCAATTCGGTTAGCCAATTAATTTTTTCTAATGTTGGTGTTGCAGTGTTCTAAACAAATTTTCTTTACTGAGTTCCTTGTACTATCATAGTCCGACATTCTAAAGATATGTCTTGCATTAACATCATTTATGTTATTTAATATCTTATAAGTTTCAATCAAATCTCCTCTTACTCTTCTACCTTCTGTTCATATTTTTCAATTTCAAGCGGTCATTGTGCCGTGTTCTCCCGTGGTCCCCGTGCTGTCAGAAAGAGACTGGATGACAACGAAGATCATCATTCTTCTGCTTCTGGGCATTCAGCTATACGAAGTCGGAGCGCAAGGATCCAACACGGAAATAAGACCACCGAAGAAAAAGTATGAACATCTGGGGGACATCAACATAGGAGTTCTGACTTCCTTTTCGAAGATGAGCATGGATAACATCTGCTTGGATGTGCCAGATGACACGTTGCATTCCAAACAGTCAGAAGTAAGTAGATAAACATGTTCCTCTCTTGGTAAGTCGACCTCGTGGAGACCACACACACACAGTCGACTTGTCCAGGGTATGGAAAACTCGACGATTTCTGAAATAAGGCCACATATCCAGGGTACAGATAAGTCGTCCTTTTCACGCTGGGAGTCAGTCGATTCATCCAGTATGACGTTTTTCTTTAGCAAAAAGAATATCGATAAAAATTTGTTTTTAATTTTTTTTTTTAATGGATGTGAAAATTTTACTCCTTCCACCTCTGCGTTGCATTGGTGCACGATGCATGTTAAACAATATGAATTTGCTTATAGGATTAAATCATTTGTTTACATGCATTTTAGAATATATTTCATGACTCTCAGTTACATGCAGACCGTAATTGCAGGTTTGAGATATATATTTGAATTCACCCTTTTGTTTCCTTCATTTCTTTCATTTCTTTCTTTTTACTTTTTCTTGTAGTTTGGCCACTCTTGTATTTCGTCACATTAATTCATCAGTTCATCAACTTTTTTGGGGTGGGTAGAGAGAGGGGTAGTGTGTGTGTGTGTGTGTGGAGGGGGGGTGCGGTTACAATTATGTGTACAGTGCTTGCACTTAATTGTGTACAGTTTTGTATATTCCCTTGCTTGTGGCAATATTGAATCCCGGGTAAGAAACTTAATGAATGAATGGACATGATTCACGATTTGCAGTCACAAAATACGTTGTTGCCAAAATCTCTCTCTCTCTCTCTCTCTCTCTCTCTCTCTCTCTCTCTCTCTCTCTCTCTCTCTCTCTCTCCCTCTCTCTCGTGTTCTGGGCAGAATGCAAAAATCTTAGACAACAGTACATACCGAAGAAGTATTATGTGCACCCCAACGCATTTAATTTGTCACTGTTGTTTGCAGATACGAAGACATGCATTTTGCTTTCTCTGTTCTTGTCTGAAGCTTTCAGTCTCAGAAACAAGCCGGTCTTTTAATCAGTGACGCATGGTTACACTGCCATCTCTGTGTCCATCAGTACTTTTTTGTCTGTCTCTTCATCTCTCTCTCTGTCACTGCCTCTGTCTCTCCCCCCCCAACCCCCCCCCCCCCACCCTCTCTCTCTTTTTTTCTCTTTCTTTCCCTTTGTTTTATTTTCATATACTGGCGTTGTTCTTCATAATGGATGTTAACACGAAAGCCCCCCCCCCACCACCACCACCCCCATACCCCCTTCCCCTCCTCCCCCCTTACCCCTTTTGTCACAGACAGAAACAGAAAGCCTAAACAATAAACCTGTCAGACTTGAGACTTCCCTTTGTGTTTCACCCAGTCTGGATAATCAGGCGATTTCCATTTGTCCCCACGTCCGGCCCCGATCCCCCGACCCACCCCTTGGCACGGGCAGAATGGCCTCGCCATTATACAGTTAGAGTTTCTCTCTCTCTCTCTCTCTCTCTCTCTCTCTCTCTCTTACAGGTAATGACAATAAAAATGTCAAAGCGTCTCTCTCTCTCTCTCTCTCTCTCTCCCCCCCCGCCCCCTAATTATTATTATTTGTAGTAGTTCTTTTTGTATGTATTTATCTATTATTTATTTATTATTTATTTATTTATTCACTTTTTTGTTTTGCTGTTTGTGTTGTTTTGTTTTGTTATTTTATTTATTTTTATTATTTGCTTTTATTTTTCTTTTCTTTTCTTGTATTTATTTATTTTCATTTGTTTTATTTCATTGACTTAATTTAATTTGATTTAATTTTATTTTATTATTATTATTATTATTTTTTTTTTTTCTCAAGGCCTGACTAAGCACGTTGGGTTACGCTGCTGGTCAGGCATCTGCTTGGCAGATGTGGTGTAGCGTATATGAATTTGTCCGAACGCAGTGACGCCTCCTTGAGCTACTGATACTTCTCCCTCTGCCTCTCCCTTTCTCTCTCTCTCTCTCTCCTTCTCTGTCTCTCTTTTGTCGCGCGCGCGCTATCGTTCTTTGATTTCAAACATGGCATGAAACGTAAAAGGTCCTGGCGCTGCCGACTGGAGTTGACTTTTCTTGTGACTGAAACATGGCTTTGGTTGGTGTGGACCGAAAAGTAGTCTGCAGAAAGAAATGCCTTTACAAATTTAATGTTATGTCTGCTTGGTGGTAACAGGGAGTGACGTTTTCCCCAAACACGAGACTCTCCCTTCCTTTGGTAGATATAAACCTCCAAGGAAGCGTTCGCATGTGTGTGTGTGTGTGTGTGTGTGTGTGTGCGTGTGCGTGTGCATGTACGTGTGTGTATGAGTGTGATGGGCAAGAAGTAGCTATTATATATGATATGCTGACACACGGGCAAATATTAATAGCAGTAGTCATGTAATCAGTTTTAAGTATAAAAGGAACTTTTTTTCTGCTTGGAATGGATGTTACATTGATGCCAGGAGGAGCAGCAACACCAGTCTAACCCTCTACCCTCCACCGCCCCCCCCGTCCCCCCCAAAACAAAAAACAAACAACAACAACATCCACCTAGCATTTCAAACACAACATTCTCCTTCCAAGCACAAGACAAGACAAGACAAGACGTGTTCATTTCAGGAAAACCGGGTGGGGGTACAGAACAATGTTACATATTTCATTTAACTTACGCATCTCACCCCAACACCCACCTACCCATCCCACACCAGTTTACCACCCCCACCCTCTCCCTAACATCCACCCTCACATCCCCTATACCCATCAACCACTCCTCACCTTAACAACCGCATTCCCACCCAGTCACCAACGTACCCGTTTCCACCCCAACACCTCTCTACATTCAACCTCCGCTCTTGATCCGACAGGCGCCGATACCCGTATTCGAATCCAATAGATTTACATTGAGAGTCCAACAGTCAACCTGACCGTACAGCCATGACGATGTGTGTGTGTGTGTGTGTGTGTGTGTGTGTGCAGCTTGTGGCTTACGCTGTGGAGCAGTTCAACACAGAACACCCACTGCCACACAATCTGACGCTGGGCTTTGTGATCCTGGATGACTGCGGTAATCAGAATGTCGCAGTCACCCATGCAACGGCTTTTGTACCGCAAACCTCTTGTTCAGGTGATGTGATCGCCGCCGTCTCGCTCCCCCCCTCCCCCCTTATCTGAAATAGGAATAAATCACACACACACACACACACACACACACACACACACAACACACACACACGCACACGTACACACACACTCATGCGCACGCACACACACACACACACACGCGCACGATTTTAGGCTCACGTGTGAAAATAGAGTAGGTTTATGTAATTACACTGATTCAGTTGTCCGGACGTCTGTGTGTATGTTTGCCTGTATGTCTGTGAGGTCTGTGCTAGGCGTTCGTGCTGTCTGGCACCTTTCCCCGTGGCGACCTCTGACTCCAGAAGAAGGGTATGGCTTGTGGTAAATGAGGTGCACGAACCCGCTGTCTGGCCTCCCTCCCGCTGGTTCCTTTCGTCTTGGGATGGGAAAGGGTACGTGGCAGGCGACCCTAGTGCTATCCAACCACCCCCACCCCCCTTGTGAGGAGAGAATGAAGACCAGTAAGTGGCAGGTGATCCAGTTTGCCGGCGGGTTAGACACCCATGTCAGACCTTTTCTCCCTCTGTCCTGTGCAGGTTACCCCGTTCAAGGAGGTCCTGACAGTGACCGATAGGGACAGTCACACAGGGTGGCAGGCGCCCACGGATGGATTTCCCCATCCTACTCGCACTTATTTGTTTCGATCCTGGGACATGCTGCGTTGTGTCTCCGGAGGACCAGTGCCAGATTCCCGGGCACTTCTTCAGCCCAGCACCACTCCCTCCCTCCCACCCAGCATTCAGTGTCCCTCTGATAGTGCGCACTGCCTCAAGCACTTGTCGGTCAGGGCAACCTCCACTGTCACCAGTGCTTTCCTCATGGGATCTAGGGATTCCTGGTCTTGGTACTCTGCTTGCGGACGCCAGGAGAGACATCTCTTCTCTGGGGAGAAGGTTGGGTGCTCATGCCCTCCCAAAGCTCATGGGTTCCCCTCTCTTCCAATGATTCACACTCTCTTCCAATGATGCTCAACGTGAGAGAGTCTGACACTTACGTTCGCAGACGTGGCTGGAGTTTCGGTCACACCACTGTTCTTCAGCCTCCTCCGTTAGCTGGGTGTGCAAGCAGGAGTCCTGGCGCCACTTAGTCTCCTTCACAGAATCCTGAGCAGTCTAACTCTCCGCCCCCCAAGTTCAGGATTCCTCTCTGGGTATTTCCACACTGGAGGTAGCCCAACCCGGCCAGACTCCAAGGAAGGTTTTGGTCAGGCTCTCTCAGACTCCGAGGAAAGCACAGAAGATGCCACTTCCCCCATCTCCCCAGGGGAGCTGAAACCTACCCTCTCTAACTGGGTAACCCATGCGGAGACAGCTCATCCCTCTGCGCTGTTCCCTTTGTCACTCCTGAGGGCAGGAAGACACCAGCTCCGAGACCACTAGGAGCTTGGAGGTCCCTGAGCTGAGTGCCATCACTATTCTCCCCTGGTAAGGAGTTCTTTTTTGGTACCAGGAGATTTTCCCCAGGAAAGCTTCTGAAACAGCGTGGTCTGGTCCCTGTACACCCCAGACCATGCTGGTCCCTCAGTGCAGTGCCTTTCCCTATCCCACATCAGCCAGTCTCTCCCTTCAGAGCTTTGACGCTTCAACCAAAGGGCCAACGAGCTGCGGGATGAACGCACTGAATGCTCTCCTCCCGCTCAAATAAAGGGCTTCTTTTGCGACTCTCTCCGGAATTTTTCGGCAGTAAAGTTGCGGTTGGGCCTTACAGTGGTAACAAAATTTATTAATGCAGATACCAGCCGGCATTTCAACTCTGTGCTCACCAGAAGGGTTACAGTCCTCCACTAGTCTAACATCCCAAAGTAAAAGAGGAATGGATTGCTTTGTCATCTGTTCCAGCATGCAGCACTTCTTCTTCAGGCCACACGCTCCTCACTATGTCATCCACAGGGCTGAGACACACAGGCAGGTTGCCTCCTACTTGACGTCCTTGGGCAGAGAGGCAGGTGTTGATCGGTCCTTCAGTCTGCACCTTTTAAAGTGAAGAGCACGGTCTTATCTGTTGATCAGCAGATAATAATTTTGCCAGAAGGAACTGTGTGATTATCTTGCATACACCATTAAATGTGTTTGGCGATTGTGCTACTATTTATCGAAACTGAAGAGTTGTGATGAAGACGGAAAGTTTGATACATCTATATCCTTATAGAAAAACAACTTTAAGTTCAACAAGCACCCGTATGTAATAGTTACCATCCAACAAATCTATGCCCCCACACCATCCAACCCTTGAGTTTTCAGTTTTGTTGTTGTCCAGCAGGAATCAAACGTGAGCCATGATGGTTTTGCCACTCTTGATGATGTTCTTGATAATGACAACGATATGTCGGTGATGAACAGGGCAGGCACAGTGTTTGTTGCCACTGGCATCTTTTGATGACTTCTATTTTAACTACCCAGGTTCGCAAGAAGAGCAGGCATCGTATGACGTGGTGGGTGTGATAGGGGCCGAGTTCAGTGTGGTGGCCCTGAATGTGGCCCACATTTTGGCGCCCATCCACATACCCCAGGTTAGCGCACAATCCAACAGTGAGGACTTGAGCGACAGAAGCCTCTACCCCTATTTCCTCAGAGTCATCCCTTCGCAAAGGTTGGTTGATTTGTCAGTGAGGTTGTTACTCCGTTCGTTATCTTATATCTGAATACCGCAGAATAGTATATTACAGTACAGAACACCACAGCACTGTACAGTACGGTACAGTACAGTACAGTACAATACAGCACAGCACAGAAAAGTATTGCACAGTTAAGTATAGCACAGAGCAGAAACGTACCGTACAGCACAGCACAGCACAGAAAAGCGCAACACCGCACGCGTATGGGACAGTAGTTCTCGGCACATTTCTCCTTTATAAAGAAAGCAATGAAAAACAACCAAGGAAACAAAAAAAGCAACCACCACCACCAACAATAGCCAAACCGTGACGTAGGAAGTCTCCCAATTATATGCATTGTATTAAAGTTGAATGAGGATCTGAAGAGGAACCGTGAGAACAGGGCTGAGCTCACCAGCACGTTCTTTCAAAACTCGCAGGAAAACCCTCTCTGGATTGAGCACGCGATGTGTAGATCACGATTTCTGAGGGGATTCCAGGTTCCTTTCGTGATATAGATGACCTCATGCATTGACTGGCAAGGCTTCCACCCTCCTGGGATTTCTTCTGCACTGAAGGCAGACTGGAATTGGTAATTCCAAGTCTGGGCATAGTCCTTGGCTTCTGTCACAAGTCAGTCGCCTTTCTTCAACAGGAAAGTGGTTTCAGATTTCACTTATTTGACGTAGTTCCTGAACGTTTAGAAATCTTTTGCTGGAAGCTATCAGTCTTTTCTGTAACACGATTTTCGAAGAAGCAGACGATGTATATTTTAAATTCTGATTTATCTTATTTTATGAATTTGTGATTTCGGTGCGATGGTCCCATGGATGACTCGATTTGCTGCGTGCTGTTTTACTGAATGTGAATGTAGAGACAGAATTCAATCCCCAAGCCCCTGACTCGTCCATGTTCAACGAGGTCATGGTACTGACAGAGTTCATAGAAGACAGTATTTTGCCCACTCCATGAGTCAACTTTGTCATGTAAAGAAATATTGCATGGTGCTTGCTTTTCTTGCTTGCAGCTTCAGGTACATCGTGTCATGGTCCGAGATACCGGACATGGGCTCTGTCCTGGGGGTCTGGCTAGGCGTGCTTTGTGAGGAATAGATCCAGTGTTGTAAAGACAAGATGGGATTTCTACCATTTGTGAATTTGTCCCACATCTACATCACATACGAGCTCCATGAACTTGGTGTGTAGGTGGGCGATGATGATGCCTGTTTCAACGGACTCTGCGTCCTGTTTCACCCTGGAAAGTTAAATCCTCTTCCTATCATGATCATTGCATACGAAGACAACGCTGCACCATCTAGTTATTTAGTGAATTGGGTAGTAACGGACAGACAGACAAACATAAGATGGACATTATAGATATATGAATTGATGTGTAGACGGATGCGTAGATAAACGGATGATTGGTTGGATGGCTGCAGGGTTAAGTGGTCAGTTTGTAGGTGAGTGAGTGAAATAGTCAATTAGTTTGACATGAAGCTCGGTGTGTACGCAGTAAGGTAGATGGTAAGGTAAGGCAGGTGGTTAGTTACTTAGTCTGATAAGTAGGGGTAAGGGTAGATAGATAGGTAGGTTGTGTGGTAAGTGGTTCGTCAGTTGGTTAGTGAATTAATCGGTAGGTTGTTTGTTGGCTAGGCGGTTTGTTCGTGAGTCAGGTAGTTATACTGGACATTTCAGCATGACTTACAAGCGCCTCTCAAAGAGACTGTTCTTCGGAGAGCTATGTGCAGGAAAGCGTTCCCACGGACGCTGCGAGAAGCACAACAAAGACTCCCTGAAGACCTCCCTCAAGCACTACAAAGACTCCCTGAAGACCTCCCTCAAGCACTACAAAGACTCCCTGAAGACCTCCCTCAAGCACTCCAAAGACTCCCTGAAGACCTCCCTCAAGCACTACAAAGACTCCCTGAAGACCTCCCTCAAGCACTACAAAGACTCCCTGAAGACCTCCCTCAAGCACTCCAAAGACTCCCCGAAGACCTCCCTCAAGCACTCCAAAGACTCCCTGAAGACCTCCCTCAAGCACTACAAAGACTCCCTGAAGACCTCCCTCAAGCACTACAAAGACTCCCTGAAGACCTCCCTCAAGCATTGCGGCTCTGTCTCAAACACATGGGATCACTCAGCATGGCGCAGCTGGGTCCAGTCTGGTGTCGCCGCCTATCGGGAGCAGAGGATCGGCAATGGCAACACATGGAGAAGGCACTTAATCCACCCACACTTGGAGAGCATCAGCTCCATCCCTGTCCGCAGTGCCACAGATACTTCAGAGCCCAGACTGGACTTACCAGGACCCTCCCACTTCATGCTCATTTTTGTTTGCGACGGAGAAACAACAGTGAGCTAGGTGGTTCGCCCCTAAGAAATGTTGTTGGTCTATTAGTCAAAAGGGCAGACATGTAGGTAGGTAGGTACGTACGTACGTACGCAATTGGCTGGCTAGAGATCGTCCCACTGGATAATTTTGTTTAATCTAAGTAGCAAATTTCGAGTTAGTCGATCCCAAACTTCCGCAAAATCATAGACAGGTAGGTAGTTGCTAATCAGCTAATTAGTTACGTAATCAGTCAAGCAGGAAAGTATGTGGGTAGGTAGGTAGGCTATTAGTCAGCTGGCCATATATCTATCTATCTATCTATCTATATATATATATATATATATATAGAGAGAGAGAGAGAGAGAGAGAGAGTCCCTTCGCTAAATTAGTTTGTTAGTGACTTAATCAAAATCGGGCTTTTCCCCCAAAACTTCCACACATAATGATTCTCTATCACAGGGTCTGTGACTGTGATTTTATCATATTCTGACATTTATGTACTTTCAGAAAGTTGGAAAAATTACAAATTAACATACAAAACACAGAATTGATCAATCTGTCATAGTTTGTTGTTGTTGTTTATGATTTTTTCAAAGTTGGTGTGTCCGAAAAGAGCAAATGGAGAAATCGGATCATGACAAAACGTACATTTGCCTGCTTGTAACTTTAGAATAAGTATTTCCATGAACATGAATTGGTGGCAGAAGATTCACATTTAAGAAAACTATAAACTTTGTTTTTTAAAAAGACGGGAAGATTCCAGTTTTCCTTTTGTACACAAACGAAGTCAAGAATGGCGAGTGGAAGAGTGACGTCATACCACGAGAGAGAGAGAGAGAGAGAGAGAGCAGTCAATGGCGACAGTGAATGTTCAAATGAGAGACAAAGGCCGCATTTGTGTGGAACTAAATGTATTTCCGTAATGCTGGTGAATTCTTTGAACTTGGGCTTTAGACCCCAGATCAAGATAACGTTTACTGACTGCTGTCATTAAATGTAATGCCACATCATCGGCCGGCGTAATTTGAGAAAAGCCTGAAGTCAAATGCACTGAACAATGCAACTTAAGTGACGAATGTGTGCCGCAGTACCAACAGACATGCACGTGAAAACATTGAAAATGCTAGTTTCAGGCAGTTTTATGTTACAATATTTACCGACAGCAAAGATAATACTTCAAAGATGCGAAATTTGTATATAAAAATATCGATTTTCTTTATTTTGACCCTAATGACATGTTTTTGTGCATGGCTAAAAATAGCTGGCTGCGAATTTAGCCGGGTTTTTGCGCACTGCGTCACACACACACGCATGCACGCGCGCGCGCGCGCGCACACGCACACACACACACACACATATATATATATGTATGTATATATATATATATATATATATATATATATATATATAAATAATGTGTGTGCGTGTGTATGTGTGAGTGTGTGCGCGTGTGTGAGTGTGTGTCTGTGCGTGCGTGTGTATGTGTGTGTGTGTGCGTGTGTGTGTGTGTGTGACAAACCCAATATACAGTGACGGAATACCTTCAGTTAAAAGCCAAAACAAGCTTCAAATGAAACTGATTTTCTTTTCTTTTATGACATTCTCGTTTTTTGTTGTTGTTTTTTTGTGTTTTTTTCAGGCACCAACTCGATGCCGTCATACATTTGACTGTGAGTAACAACTGGACCTACGTCTCAGTGATCTTCTATGAGGGCACTTTAGAGAGTGGTGCGGTGGAAACACTGAACCAACTGTTCACGGACAATGAGATATGCGTGGCTGTTTCTTACAGGATTGAAAAGAACTTCCACGATAAAGAGGTATCTGTATGAACACCCTGTTCGTTTTTTTCAACGTGAAAAGTTGAGAATTTTCCATCCTGAAATGACTGAAAATACTGCTTCGGTTCGAAGCCTTTTGTTGCTGTTGTAGTTCGGTTGTTGTTGTTGTTGTTGTTGTTGTTGTTGTTTGTTTGTTTGTTTCTTGACCCCACTGTCGTTTCCATTGAGGCTTTCTAAAGCTTGTCTGTGAGCATGTGTGGATGCCACGAGAAAAACAAACAAACAAACAACACACACACACACACACACACACACACACACACACACACACACAAGCTTTATTCTCTCTGCATGCAAAGCCAGTCGAGGTGGAAATTGGCAGACTGACAAAATGCGATGCCTTCTGTTTCTTCCATTTGTGATCATTGCTGTCACATCATGTGTGCTTGGGAATGTCCGTAGTTCTATAACCCATCGTACGCTGATATTGATCACGGGATCTTTGACTTGCTCTTTGAAACAGACACTACCAGGTCCAAGACGTGTGTCAACGTAAAGGGTGGTGTGTGTGTGTGGGTGGGTTGGGGGGTGGGGGTGGGTCGGGGGGTGGAGGGGTCAATGTAAAAACCTGTTTGTATTCAACTACCCTGTTTCAGTTGTCCGTGTGTGTGTGTGTGTGTGTGTGTGTGAAATATCTCGATTATTTAAGAATTCCGCGGTAAAGGAGATGTTGCCATCACCTCAGACACACAGCAACATGTAGCCTAGCCGTTTTCTTCAGATCTGCTCACACCAGTCCAGACAAGGCCGACCGAAACTGAAACGGCGGATTAATTTTTGACTCAACTTGTGTAAACAAAGTGAGTCTATGTTATAACCCAGTGTTCGGTTTCTCTCTCTCTCTCTCTCTCTCTCTCTCTGTATGTATGTATGTCTGTGTGTCCGTGGTAAACTTTAACAATCTCATTTTCTCTGGAAATTCACTGTAATGCCAATAACAGGTTGTAAATCTCCCGAATTACGCTGTCTTTCCCGTATCATTAACGGTTTATTTCGTTGAGGCTATTTTCGGGATTCCGAAAACATCAGAAAACCGCATCTGAGTTGCAGTAGCTCAGGCGATGCTTTGTAAAAATGCGGCGTGACCTCGTTTTTGACTCACTTGTGTAAACAAAGTGAGTCTATGTTTTAACCCGGTGTTCGGTTGTCTCTCTCTCTCTCTCTGTGTGTGTGTGTGTGTGTGTGTGTGTGTGTGTGGTAAACTTTAACATTGACATTTTCTCTGCAAATACTTTGTCAGTTGACACCAAATTAGGCATAAAAATAGGAAAAATTCAGCTCTTTCCAGTCATCTTGTTTAAAACAATATTGCACCTCTGGGATGGGTACAAAACAAAAAAAACCTGAAGCCTAATTATATGCAAACTGCATTTACTGTTATATTTATATTTTTTGTATTCTCTAAACTTGGCACTTTGATCTGATATTCGACCCAACAACAAGAGCAGTCATTATTATCATTTTCTGTTCAAACAGGAACTTCTTTTGCTCAGCATGGAAGTTTTATTTATTTTGCAAACGTTTTGGTGCAGGTAGTAAAAAGGGAAATTACTCCGTAATTAATGCTAGGGGACTTAATTTGCTTTAAACTGATCTTTCTCATCTTAAACATTACATTTTGAAATTATACTCAATACATAAAAAGCTTGGATTTTTTTTAAAAGTGTATCACAAGTGAGTCTTGAAAGCCTTGCCTCTCTTGTTCTTTAATGGAAAGAAATACAAATTCTGGACAAAACACACACAGTGACACCGACTACATCATCGACGCGTTTATTAAGAATATTTTAAGTGGATACTCAATTAACTAGAATAAACATAAAAGAGAAATAGAATCGACCGTGTTGTACTTTCTTGGCGAGTGTATTTAGACTTGTCATTCATCTATCTAGATCCAGAGAAAATGGCAAAATGTGTGATTGCAGCGATGGCAACGTCTCCTTTACCGCGAATTAAAGAATTCTTAAATGCCTGAGATACACCAAAATAACATGATTCAAACAGCGTTATCACTTCGAATTCCGCAACCGATTTATCGCCCTTAAAATTTTTGAATGTCATTGTTTGATCCGCAGTAGCAGTGATAAAGACAATTTATTCTTACCCGAACACGCTGGGTTCGAATCCGCTCCGGTCTTTTTTTCCCTCTTCCTTTCTTTTCTTTTTTTTTTTTTTTTTTTAACACAGAGCTTTATAATAACAAATACAGAACACATTTCAACGATTGAATTTATCTTTTAAAAGTTTTCTTTTATATATTTTTTTTAAAGTGTATCACAAGTAAGTCTTAAAGGCCTTGCCTCTCTTGTTATTTCATCGACTCACTTGTGTAAACGAAGTGAGTCTATGTTATAACCCAGTGTTCGGTTGTCTGTGTGTCCGTGGTAAACTTTAACATTGCCATTTTCTCTGGAAATACTTTGTCTGCCGATACCAAATTTGGCTTAAACATAGTAGGAAAAAAAACCCTCTTCACAGTCATACCAATAATAGGCTGTTAGTCTCTCGAATTTAGCGGAATTTCCTATTCATTAACAGTTTGTTTCGTTGAGGTTTGGTCCGAATTCCGAAAACCACTCACCGTTTGCAGCTTCCTGATTGTCCGTTTCCCGATACGCCATGACCTCGTTTTTCTTGTTGGCAATTAAAAGCAAAGAAATACACATTCTGGGCAGAACACATACCGTGACACTAACTACATTATTGACGTGTTTACTGCATATGAATATTCTAAAGTGGACACTGATTAAACTAGAATGAACAGAAAAGAATTTTGAATCAACCGTTTCACTGCCTCATCTACACGGCACTGGTCAGTGCAGATCTTGATAAAACATGTTGCAAAGCCTGACGCGATGGCAACATCTCCTTTACCGCTGAATTGAAATAATTTCTTAAATAAGCATCGACGTGTTTACTGCATATGAATGTTTGAATTAAAGTGGATACTGAATTAACTAGAATGAACAGAAAAAAGAAATTGAATGGAAGGTGTCAGTAGTTTCTCAGTGAGTGGAAAGACAAAGCTTGTCGATCACGGATCTCTGCAGATATATAAAAACGGACATATATTGCAGTGTTTTTGAGGTGATGGGAACGTCTCTTTTACCTTGGATGTGAAAGAAAATTTTTAAATGCCTGGGACACACCATGATTTAAACCGCGTTTTGACTCTATTGCTGCTGTTGATTTATTCCGCAAAAAGAACATGCTCAAATAATAATTTTTGATCGTCAATAGCGAACCCGCGTTAGTGCAGTGGGTAAACACACTCATTTTCGACCCAAACATCTGTGGTTCGAATCTGCATTGATGCCTTTTTTCTTCTTTTTTTTTTCTCTTCAGAAGCTGTGTATATTTATTATAGCAATTAGAGAATACATTTCAACAAACTAATTTTTGATTTTTATTAGTTTGTTGGGTTTTTTTTTCGTTGTTTTTTCTGCTGAAGCTGTATATGATTATGATAACGAATAGAACACATTTCAACAAACTAATTTTTAATTTTATAAGTTTTTTTTAAGTGTGTATCACAAGTGAGTCTTGAAGGCCTTGCCTTTCTTGTTTTCATTCTAGTTAATCCAGTGTCCCGATGACCGCGGTTAGCCAACTGGGGGGTATGGAGATGAGCATTTGTTTGGACCACCTTTTCTAGGCCCCTCTCCGTGTGGAGCAAGCAGTGCTGTCCCTAGAAAAGGCTGCTTGGTCGTTCAGGGTGCTGCCGAGTGATGCTGTCACCTCCGGGTCAACAATCAGGCGACCAATATCCTGAACCGCCTGCATGCAGGATTGGAACTGCGGCTTCCAGTGACATCTTCCACCTGCCGTTTTCGCCCCTTTCCCATCGCTACAGGGCTTGGAATAGTTGGTGGCGCGGACGTGGACGTGTCCTTCAAGCCTGCGCAATGGAATTTTTAGGTGGAGTGCAGTGTGCGCAGTACTGGCCCCACCCTTTACACCCGTGGTTCATCTGCCATAGCCTAGCAAGCTGGGACGGTGACAGTGAGGTCCTCAGGTCGTAGGTTTTATATCAGACTGTCCTTGTCCTAGCCTCTGGCTCAAAAACCTTCCTCGGAGGCACGGGGGCGCGGCTACTGAAAGACTTTTCCTTGTCTTAGATGGACTGCCTTCCCAGGCTATCGAGCTCCATCTGCCCACATGTGACAGGTAGCACAGGGTTACATGGTACCTGTGGCAGGTACAGACCTGACCTGACTCATAGTGTCCACTTTAGAATATTCTTATACAGTAAACATGTCAGTGGTGTAGTTAGTGTCACTGTATGTGTTCTGTCCAGATTTTGTGGTTTTTCTTCTTTTTATTGCGAACAAGAAAAACGATGTCATGCAATCTCCTAACCAAACAGCATATGTTCCAGCAATTTGGAAGCGGGGTTATGTTGTTGTTGTTTTTTTTGTTTTCTTTTATTGTTTTGGGTGCGGATCGAACCTCAATGACACAGATCGTTAATGATCCGGAAATACGGCTTGATTCGGAATGTTTACAACCTATTATTGGTATGACTGAAGATTTTTTCCTACTATGTTTATTTCAAATTTGGCATCGGCAGACAAAGTATTTCCAGAAAAAAATGAATTTGTTAAAATTTCACACACACACACACACACACACACACACACACACACACACACACACACACACACACACACGCACGCACACACACCAAAACACCTGTTTACACAAGTGAGTTAAAAATCAGTTCTTTGGACACATTCCAGTTATAAGCAGCGTTCTTTGTGACCCATTCTGTCCTTTGGTCTGGACTGGATCCTTGGGGAATTTACGAAAATGAATGATAACGGTGATTCTGTTGCTTTAGCCTTGCATCCAGCTGCAACACACTCTTTCGACATTCTGTTGCGATTTGTGAACAGGGAATGTTACCAGCTTAGATTCGTTTCGACAGTGCACGGTCTAACTGTAATGTGCCAGCGGTGTATCACCATGGAGGGCCATGTGTACCTATTTTTGGGGGGTCACGTGTGTAAACAGTGTAAGTCAATGTGATAACCTTGTGTTTCGGTTGTGTGTGTGTGTGTGTGTGTGTGTGTGTGTGTGTGTGTGTGTGTGTCCTCCTCCATCTTCAGCGTTGTACTGCCTCTAGTTACTGAATATGACTTAATCAGCATGAGCGTGTGTGATATCATGCATTTTATTTCGCATTTCAAAGCAATTTTTCGTGATTCTGTAAAGCTTAAAACCATTTTTTGGGGAGCTTTTAAGCATACTACTTTTGTTTCCACAAATCCTCGTTCATAATGGAGAACAAAAATATGAATTGGATGTAAATACTGGTAACGCACTCTTTCGACGCATATCTTTCGACACATCCCATTCACCGCATTTGTTATTTAATCGTTCAGCAGGAATTACAAGTGAGCCATTAAGGCTTTAACTCTCTTATTTTCTTGTTTTTTTCCTTTTTGTTTTCTTCTCTCATTCCATTTGCAGTTAGAAGCTGCTGCCACATATCTGGTGGAGAATCATGGCAACAGCCGCGTGGTGGTGCTAATCCTGGGTCAGTCTGTAGCCCTTAGATTTGTCGAGGTGACAGAGCGCCTGTATAAGGACAACTTTGTCTGGATCAACACTTATGGCTGGTCAGCCTCGGCGATAAACGGGTCGTCTCTGATGGACTCTTTTGTCGTCAACATTCGGCCAGCACCGGTGCCAGGCTTCAATGACTGGTTCCAACAGCTGACACCTGTGAGTGAGCATTTCAGGGTGTTCGTCTGTTGTTTTTTTTTAATCTAAAAAGGATTTACCCCCCCCCCCCCGACCCCCCCCCCCCCCACACACACAGAGCACATCTGTGTGTGCACGCATGTGTTTTGGCAACTTTCCGCCAAAGATTTGAAGTAATCTCTCTCCTGTTTCTCTGTCATGATAATGACATCACAACAGATTGAAGAACTATCTGAAGAGAATAGAAGCAAACTGTTCTATGTCTGTCAAAACAGTTTTCACAGTGGGAATATACCTGAGGACTTGTCACAGTTATAGTAATGGCAAGTCATGGACGGATCGTCGTCAGCGATGTGGCGACCGCATTCTAGCAATGCTAAGTATTGCGGGAAGGCTCATAAACGCATAATATAACGTCCAACTTACAAAAAAACATTTAACAGAGCCACACTAAATTTACAAAAGAGAATACACGGAGATACCGGGGCAGAATCAGGCGTTAGAATTGATATTTAGTAATCACCAGTGGCCAGGGTTCGATGCCCGGTTTCGGCCTAGGGTTGTGTCCATGGGAAAGGCAGTTTGTTCTGATTTTCTTCACTTCACCCAAAAGAGAGTTGCTACCTGATTTCCGCTGGGGAAAAACGGCGGGAGGAAGGGATTTGGGTCCAGCCTTCCTGTGCCGAGCAGTGGATGTGAATTCATTGCCATGATGAAAGAACCGTCGTACCAGGACTGCCAGGAAGATGACCTCTCCTTGTCCTTTACGAAAGAACTTGTTGATCTGAATAACTATTGGATAGAGTGGCTCAAGTGAACACTTCATCGAATGATGGCCATTTCTTCAAAAACTTAAAAGATGTTCAAGAAAAAACCAAAAAAACAAACAAACAAAAAACAAAACAAAACACACACACACAAAAAACACCCACACAAAACAAACAAACTGCAGCGGTCCCGTAAATCAACTTAAAATATGTCGTCCATCAGTTCAACGTAAGCCAGAACATTGCTATGCACTCTCAAGAACAAACTGTGAGATTACCATCCCCGGCTGTTGATTCGACGGAAGTCAAAAGTAATTGAAAAAAAGGTAGTGCTAGTTCTGATGTAACGCACGCAAGGCGCCACCTACAAAGCCGCATACTGACGACAATAATCGCATTGTAGCGGAGTCAGACTGAGTGAGCGTCCCCACCAGTGTGGAGATAGCCACCACATGCTGACACGTGCTGTCCAGTGGCTGGCATCCATATGCATGTCTGCAAATCAGCAGCGTGCCGTATTTCAACTTTACACTGATGGCTCGGTTCTGGATGACAGCAATGCGAGATCTCCATCTGTGATTCCAAAATGGTAAACCTTTTACAGCCGAGATGCTGGCCATCCAAATGGTTCTCAATTATCTTGTTCAGCTGCATATCATGATAAGTAATATATTTGTCGTGTTCATTCTCAATCAGTTTTAAATAGTATGCTCCTTTTCTTTCAGTAACCAGAGAGATTTATTGTATGGAATAACGCATTTGTATGAGTCCCATTATGTTAAAGGCACAGTTGTGGAGTTTTGACGACAGAGTCGCATATGGAAAGCAAATAATTGGACGGGTAGTATACAAGTATTTCGCCCATATCATATAAAGAAATGATAAATATACGTAAACAGACTTTCATAAGTGCTTCAAATTATCTTTACAAACTCGTCAGAGCGCTCGTTCAGGTTTTTTGTCCGATTCGCAGACCTGTTTTGAAGTTTTATTTTCAGACTGTTTTCTCATTTATTATGGATTAAATATCGCTTCAGTATCACAGACATTTGTTCTAGTAATGTTACAGTTAAGCATATGATTTTTGAGAGTTCATGAAACCTTGCTTTCGTGAAAAGTGTCATTTACAGTCAATGGGAACTTTTTAATTTATTATGAGTTGTTTCTCTCATTGTGTTAACGACTTCCATTTTACGGAATTCCTTTACTGATTTTCAATCGTACTTCTGTTGATTTCAAATATGCATATTTGATTATACCTTCCATTTATCCTGTTTCTACCAAATCACTGTACATCTCCCTCTTCTGACCTACCTTTTTATTTCATTTTTTCTACATGATGACATTCAAATATTTATTGAAAAAAAGTTACTTTAACTAGATGTCTCCGATCACCAGTATGTGTGACATGACATTAAACAGAGTTCATTCATTCCTTGCCATAAAGATATAATTGTCCATCCATATCTTTCTCTTTCCATCTCTCTCTTCTGTTTCTCAAAACCAGGACAAAACGTCCGATCCCTGGTTCCACGACGACTGGGAGAACATTTTCAGCTGCTCTCTGGACAGTAACACATGCCGCGCCAACCTGACCTTGGCTGACGTAGATCTTCCAGAGGAAGACAGCGATTCCTACGCGGGCTACATGGCGGATGCTGTCTCCATTATAGCCAACGCAACGGCCCGAATTCTCCACAGCACCACCTGCCAGAATCTGACGGCATCAGAGGCCAGAGCCTGTGTGACGGGTCCCCGGCTGTTGTCAGAGCTGATGGCCACGCGGCAGAGTGGCTACAGTGGTTGGCTGGAGCTGGATCGCTCTGGTGACCGCTTTGTTCCATACATCATCAGCCATGTGAAGCCGAACAACGCCGAAGAGAACCGTACTATCCCTGTCATGGAGTTCGACCCCAGCACCGGGCAGGTCACCCATCTGCAAGAGGTGACCTGGGACATTGGGACATTGCGTCCAGGGTCCAAGACACTGGAATCCGTGTGCAGCTTTCCTTGCGGGAAGTACGAAGCTCGTGCTCCTCATGCCGTGAAATGCTGCTGGACGTGTTTGGAGTGCCACAATAACGAGCAGATCGCGGACAATGGCACGCGTTGTAAACTGTGCCCGAAGTTCACCTGGCCAGACCAAGAGGACCCGGAGTGGTGTCTGCCCATCTCCCCAGACACGATAGCCTTCATCAGCTTAGGAGGCCTCATGCTATTGACCTTTGTGGCGCTGGGGCTCAGCCTGTGCCTGTTCGTTTTCGGCTTCTACCTCCGGTACCGCAATCACCGCATCATCAAGGCGAGCTCTGTGGGGCTGTCCTGCCTGATTCTGGCTTCCATCGCCTTGGGCTACTGCACCATCATCTTTTTCATGGGATCGCCCGGCACCTTGAAGTGTTGGATGGGCTTCATGGTGATGGGCATGACCTTTACACTCATCTACGGGCCTATGCTGGTGCGAGTGCAGTGGGTGTACCGGCTGTTCGCAGCCAGCAAGAAGACCACGCGACGTCCTCGAATGAGCAGCATGAATGATCAGTTCTTCTTCTGCTTCATCATCGTGGCTCTGCAGGTCAGCCAATGGCGGTAGGCGTGAAAGTGTGTATGATTTGTATGAGTGATGTGCAAACGCAATAAAATTGTACATTTTTATTACATTATTATGATTATTATAGGATTGTGATGATGATGATTATTATTATTATTGTTATTATTGTTGTTTTGGCACTTGTGCATAAACAAAATGAGTCTATGTAATATCCCTAAGATCTCTCTCTCTCTCTCTCTCTCTCTCTCTCTATATATATATATATATATGTGTGTGTGTGTGTGTGTGTGTGTGTGTGTGTGTGTGTGTGTGTGTGTGTGTGTGTGTGTGTGTGTGCAGTAAACTTTGATATATTTATTTTGTTTTGGTGTCCTTTGTCAACACCAAATTCATGGTAAAGAACGAAACAAAATCCCTTTACGCATTAACCTGTATGCCTAGTTTATTTTCATTTAGTTTCCGGACCTGTTAGATTTCTTGGGTTGTTCCCGAAACATAACCAGAATAGCTTTTTGGTTTGTCCCTAGCAGCTTTTTGAATTGTGGTTTTAAAACAGACATGAGATTAGCTGGTTTGTTGTGTTTTTTGCTGCCTCACTATCTGTATCGTTTCAGTGAAATTACTCCCACTCCACTCATTGTCAGTCCCCCATACACGGCTACACCCGGGTCCGTCTGTCGCAGCCCCAGCGTCGGCAGTCCACAGAGAACCATCGATGTTAGGTCGCCAGGAGACCACACGCCAGAGGAGACCCTGCACTGCTGCTGAATCACTTTGGTGGTGTTCAGTGGTGCCTGTTCTGATTCAACGTACTTAGGACATCACCTACTAAGCCCCCTACTGACGACAATAATGGCTTAGTCGCGGAGTCAAACCGAGTGAACGCCACCCCAAACCCTCCCGCGAGTGGAGTGCGCTGCCATGTCCCTCCAACGACAGTCCCTTCATAAATCAGTCGACACTGAAGACATTAACAGGACTCACCCCAAGCAAGGAAGTGGACGTTTATCGAAACTGAGGTCACCATGAGAGCCACATCATTTGGAACTTTTTTAAATTGATGAGGAAGGAGGAGAAGGGGGGTGGGGGCGATGACGGTGATAATGGTGACGATGCTGCTATGAAGGTTCATTTTGGTTTATGGACAGCGTGACAAGGCTGTGCTCTAAGCTTCCCGTCATAATGATATCCAGGTGTCGACCAGGCCCGAGAGATACAGACACTTGCAGTGTGCACGTGGTCAGGAAATTAGAACGACACACCCAGAGACGGGTACGAAAAGTGGATGATACTCAACTGCGTGGTTCCAGTCTTCCTATTTAAACTCATAGCACACTCAACTATGGGTAGGAGCCGGCCGCGGGCTGAAAAAACACACAACCTCTACTGGGAATCGAACCCACTTCATCCCAGCCGTCATTCCGCGACGTTAACCACGGTGGCTCGTGACATTCAATTTATTGTGTGCATTTAGATGGAAAGAAAAAGAAATTCTGGACAAACCACACAGAATATCACGATTTACGCTATTGACGTGCTTATTGCATACCAATTTCTAAAGAGGGTGCTGAGAGCATCGAACTCCCAACAGTGTTTTAGCCCCAGATCAAGGGTCATCACATTATCAGTAGTCAGACTGGTCACGCGATTACTGAACCTTCGTTTGCCATTGACATCTGTCTTGCAAGATATTTGGAACAACATGTCAAGAAGTTTTTGCTCGGTTATGATGCGTGATTGTGTTTTGTAAAGCAAAACATGAGTGTGGAACCCTTTTCTGCTGCTTCTGCCACTGCCTTGAGAGCCCGTATCCTCTGTCAGAAATCGACAGCTGTTTCATGAGGTCGTATGCAGATGCGCTTACAAACCCTCTTGCACCAATCTCTGTGGCGAGGACTTGGGCTTGGAAGCCAGATTCTCTTAGGCTGCTGGCTAGACTAGCATACTTCTCGGTCTTGTAGATGTGAGGTTCCTCCATTCTGCTTTCATATAGCACAGTGAACTCAGTCAGAATTGCTTGTTTCGTTGCTTTGGGTTGAGTACCATGTCAGGTCTCATGCCGCTCTTGCTGATGATTTCCGGGTGTTTCTTCCCCTCTGGTAGGTCAACTGTGCATTCCCAGTCTTCGGCACCATCAATCAGCCCATGTTTCCATGCTTTGGATGTCACAGCTGTTCCTGGCCAGACTTTATTGCCTTCTGCAGAGAGGAACTCTACTGGAACTTCTGGTGGGGTTGGTGCTCCTTGGACAGTGCTCACCACGTGTGCAATTTCTTTTAGCACTTGGTTGTGCCTCCATGTGTACCCTCCTTGGCTCAACGCTGCTTTGCATGAGCTGAGGACATGTTCTACTGTTTGTTTGTCATGGTAGAGTGGGTACGCAGGGTCATCTGCTTTTCCCCATTTCACCAAGTTTGTATTCGAGGGAAGGAGGTCGTACACAGATCTTAGGATGAAGCTGATTCTCAGAGGGGCCATGTTCCACATGTCGCTCCAGCTGAGGCTCCTTTGGAGTGCATTTTCCCATGTTGTACACCGCCCCTGCTGGCCTTGCTGGACAGCCTTCTGGACTCTTTTATCATCCTCTTCATTTTTGATCTCCTGTATGATCATGTCTCTTTTTGATTTTCTGTTTGCCTTGGACCACCATTCCATCTTTGTCAATCCCAGGCCCTGTTCGTTGGTTTGGGCGTGTCCTATTATTTCCTTTGTCTTAAGACTTTCTTTCACTGCAATGACTGCCTCCCTGACTTTCCATTTTCTGCCAGTCTTCAGCTTGGGTTGGTTGGATCTCACAACACTGTCTCCTGAGTCTTTGAGCATGCTGAAAAGTCTTGCCTTCCCTACCTTGCATTCTTTGATAAAGGATTTCAGAGGTAGCCTCAGCTTTGCTTGGTGACAGTAGAGTGCCACGTCAGTGAGACCAGGTGGGACACCAAGCCATTTGCGTGTATACGTGATCTTTGCCTCAATGGACTCGACTGTGCTACAGCTGATATCATATATCAGGAGAGGCCACAGGAGCTTCGGTATCAGCATAGACTGTAGGCAACACACTTTGTATTTGCCAGGAAGGCCACACTGGTCTATGATATGGAGGCCTTCTTCTGCTGTCTGCTTGGTTTCCTTTCCTCTTTTTGTATCTTTGATTCATCATACTATCTTCCAAGGCTCTTGACTGGTTCATCTGACACTGTTGGAATGGATTGGTTGGCTACAGTGAATGTGACCGTTTCAGCTACCTTTCCTTTACACAGTGAGAGGCTCCGTGATTTCTTTGGTTTGAAGTTCATCCTGGCTGAGGCAACTAGCTCGTCCAACCGCTTCAATATTTTATGGGTGTCATCCTCTTTTTTTTGTTTTTTGTTTTGTTTTTGAAAGGACTGTTGTGTCATCCATTAAGGCTTTCAAAGGAGGTATCTGGTATCCGTTACTGAGGTCAGCTTGATCCGTTCCCTTCATTGAGGCCTTATAGATCACTTCCATTGCCAGCACGAACAGGATTGGAGAAATTGCACAGCCCATGGCTGTGCCCACTTCCAGATTGATCCAATCTGTTGTGTATTCCTTGGTGGCGAACTGCATTGAGAAGCCATGGAAGTACTTCTTCAGCATTTCCCTGATGTTCATTGGTACATGGTGCATCTCGAGAGCCAGTTGGATCATCTCATGAGGAACTGACCCGTACGCATTTGCCAGATCCAGCCATGCCGCGTCTAGGTTCCTTTTCTCTGCCTTTGCTTTTTGGATCGCATCCCAAATCATTGTGGCATGTTTTACACAACCAGGAACTCCTGGGATGCTGCCTTTCTGGACTAACACATCCAGGTACTCATTTTCTGTGAGGAATTTTATCATGACAGAGATTTTTCCTTCGTCGTTCAGGAGCAATATTGGCCTGAACTGGCTGATGGTACTTGAATTCTGCTCTTTCGGGATGTATACGCCATCAGTTATCATCCACTGGTCACTGATCTTCAGATTCCTCCACGCTGATCTTATCACTCTGTGGAGCCGCTCAAGGACTTTAGGACATTTCTTGTACAGCAGGTATGGTATTCCGTTTGGCCCTGGCTTTCTTGACCACTTTCTGTACTTCCTCAAAGGTTGGTGGTTTCTCACAGAACTTCTCTGGTTTCCTGGGGTGAACCAAACCCTTGAGATAGTGGTTTCTCGCTTTGCGGATCGGAGTACGTTTTCCTGAGATGCTGTTCAAGTGTTTCTTTGTCCACTGTGAGTGTCCGTGATTTGGGCTGATTGAACAGTTTCCTGGCGAACTGAATGGGGTCTCCGAAAAAGCTGTCTTGTGTCTTTTTCTTTTTGCTCCCTTTTCTCCTTTATGATTCTACTTACCTGAGGGCTCTGTGCTTAGCTTTCAGGTCTTTCCAAAGTTTCTGTAGGCGCTGCTTCTCAAATTCTGAAGCAGTCTTCATCCTTTTCTTGGGCTTTCTTTTTGCATTTCGGATGTTGTCCATTTCTCGTTGTTGCCTGGATTTTTGAGGAGGTGTTCTTGTCTTTGGTTCTTTCACTCCATAGATTTCTCAGCAGGTTGCATATACGATATCTCCGTAGGTGGCTAACTTGTGTTCCAAGGTGCTCTTTCCTGTCAGTGCATCAAGTTTTCAGACCATTTTCTGGTCCAGCTCCTCCCATTCCGTTTTTTGCACTTGCAGGTGGCAAGTTTAGTTTCTAGCGTTTGGCTTCAAGATCTTGTACAAATGATTCCTCTGATCCTCTGAATTATCAGCGTGGATGTACTTGGCACTGTGGTTTGAGTCCTGGCCTTGGTTTTCCAACGTCTTATCTGCTGGTGCAGTGCACTGCTGAGCATTCGTCAGATTCTTCTTACAAAGCTTTTTGGTCCTGTGGATCTTCTTGCCACGCTCAGTGGAGAACTTCCGCGCAAAGACACATGGGAATTCCATTGGTTCTGAAATCGTAGTCCGTTTACCATTTCCAGTCGTGATTCTGTTGGCTCCGATGGATTCATCATTCTCTCCCCCTTTCGGTGAATCCTGGGAGTATCTCTTTTTTAAACAACTTGTTGCAATTGATTAAGGGTAAGGTGGGCTGCTAACCCATGGAACCCGAGAGTCTAGCCTTTGCCAGTGTCACTCGGTCTTTCCCAAACGTCATTCAGACTGTTCCTGAAAGTCAGTGGCTTACCCATGTCTCAGCGATAAGAAACTCTAGGGAGAGCTGGACAGTACAAGGTCTTCAGAGGAAAAGCCCCCCTCAGTCGGCCCTTAACTCCTTACACTCTAAGGGGGCTGGGCTGCACCCAGATCATGACTCATGGATGCCCTTGTATTGCTGCCTTTTTTTTTTCCTGGTCCTCAGCAGGTTCGATCCCGCGCCTCCAGGGTGGTCGCCACTTCAGGACTGAGACTCGTATTATTGTGCTTGTGGATGGGTGGGGTGGTGAGTGTTTATGTTTCGAAAATTAAAAAAATCAGAAAAACAATAGTTTTTCACTTGTTAGAAATGTCCATTAACTAAGTTTCAGTTTCAGTTTCAGTAGCTCAAGGAGGCGTCACTGCGTTCGGACAAATCCATATACGCTACACCACATCTGCCAAGCAGATGCCTGACCAGCAGCATAACCCAACGCGCTTAGTCAGGCCTTGAGAAAAAAAAAGAAAAAAAAAAGATAAGCGTACATGCATAAATAAATAAATAATAATTATGATATAAAAAAAGATAGTAGTAATGAAAATAATGATAAAATAATAATAATAATAATAAATAAATGATTAAATAAATAAGACAACAATGATGATAAATAAGCAAATAAATATAAAACATGAAGACACACATTCACACATACACCCACACATACATAACAGATATGCCCCAAAAGCGCAGTTTCACAGATATGAAAGCACAGTCAAATACATATAAACGTACATGAGCTCCAACACACACACACACACACACACACAAATTTCCCTGCACCTCCTTTACCCCCTCCTCCACACACTCATTTCTAGTCTATGTATCGCAGCCTCCACGGCACACACACACACACACACAAACACGCACACGCACACACACTCACACACACAGATGAACGCTTACTTGTACAAGCACACACACACACGCCCATATCTCCCACCCCCAACCCCACACACATATATACAAAGATATATATATATAATATATACGTTCCAATATCCTGTTGCTCCCACAGTGTAGGCATGCATACACTCACATACCTCATCCTCTACCTCACCTCATCCCTGCACCCCCACCTCCCCCTCACACACACACACACAACACACACACACACACACACACATGCACAGAACTCTCCTGACACTTGTGTACACTTACACTCTCACGCATGCACAAACGCACTCAAAAACACAGACCCACACATACACACACATACACACACGCACAGAGGCTGCCACTGATTGGCCGCAAGAGGGATGGGAAAAGATCTCTGATGCCAAGAACGTGGCGTCTAGTGTGTTGCTCAGTCTATTGTATTTGGAAAAGCCCACAGAGACTCTGTTCCGTTTTGAAGAAATTTGCGCAATGTTGGTTTGGAAATGATGCCGATATTTGTTTGATTTGCAAAGCATCGTGCTCTACCTTTCATGTTAGACTTACGGCCGCTCCCTCTCTCTGCTTTTATTTCTTTGAGGCGATCGATGGTGTGATGGCCCTGTACCTGTTCTTTTTGATATTCTTTGACTTTTCTGAGGATTTCCGATTTTCCTAGATGTAGGCCGCTCGTTGGTGTTGCGTTACCAGCAAGTCTGTCAGCTCGCTCATTTCCCTTAACTCCTGCATGTCCCGGGCAGTATGACCATGTGAGTTTTTTTTTATCTGAAAGTTGCGCATTGCCTTATGCCACTCTGGGCTTCCCATTCCGTTTTCAATTTTCTGTATGAGGTTCATTGAGTCGGTTAGAATCATGGCATGTTGTTTTCCGGGCGTATGGATGGACGATAGCCACTGGAGGGCATGTGTCACAGCTTCAACTTCCATCGTTAGGCTGGAGGTTGTGGGTTGTGACTTTGTAGGCAGCATTCTCTTCCCTAACTGTTTTTCCATTTTGTTTCGCAGTGAATCCCCAACCGGATTGGTCTTTGGTGACTGAGCCATCTGTGTATATGATGATGGCCTCTTCTTTACTGTTTTCTTCTATGAGTAGCTTCACTTCCGCATCAGTTTTGCCCTCTGGCCATTCCTGACAATGTCTTCCTAGAGTGGGTAAAATGGCTGTGTTGAATAGATGGTTGAGGTTTTCGGGGTTTTTCTCCCATTCTTTTGTTTCTTTCAGGTCTTGTAGTCGGCATACTAGCTGGATTGTGTCTTCTGCTTGCCCCATCCATTATCTTCCTCGTCCTAGACGGCTGCCTTTTGGTTCTTTGACTGCGTCATGCAGTGGGTTTTGAGGGTTTTCTAATGCTTTGAAGTAGGTCTTGACCTGTTCAAACTTGTTTCTGGCCTGCACTGAAGGAAGGTCAAGCAGGTATCACATGGTTTCTGTGGGCGTGTCTTTTGTTGTTCCAAGGATCAGCCTCATAGCTTCATTTTGAACTCTTTCTAATTTTAAGAGGTTGCTTTGAGACGGTGTTGTTAGCCCAAGTCCGTAGTCGATCACACTGAGGACGAGTGATTGGTATAGCAGGAAGAGGTGGCGTTGTTCAATACCTTTGGTTGCCATTGCCTTTAAGACTGAAAGGCCTTTTTTGCATTTGAGAACTGTATTTTCCGTATGTTTTCTGAAGGTCGGCATCCTGTCGAAGTGTATTCCTAGGTAGCGTAGGCATTCAGTTTTCTCGATCTGAATCCCATCGAATGACACAGAAGGTGGTGATTTGCTCGCGGTTCTGTTGTTGAGGGTGCACAGCAACGTTTGGGCTTTCGCTGGATTGATGGAAGATCCTGTGTCTTTGCACCATTGAGCAATATTGTTTAGTTGTTTCTGGACGGCTTTGGTTCTTTCCTGAGCATCTTTCGAAGTTTTGAAGACCAGGCCATCATCCGCAAGAGTAAGCACCCGAGCTATTCCATTGTTGTTTAAGTCTGCAAGGCCCTTCGTGTAGACATTGTAGAGGACAGGAGAGAGCGGAGACCCTTGTGGCAGTCCCATGGATAGTTTAGAAGGTGCAGACATCCAATCTCCGAGGCGTAGGACGACGGTTCTTTCCTGAAGCGCTGCTGCTATCCATCTTGTCAGTGTCAAACTTACTCCATACCTTAGTAGCAGCTCCATGAGGTGTGCAAACTGGACTTTATTGTAGGCATCTTCAAGGTCGATTGCTACTGTTAGTGTTTCTTCTTTCCTTTGAAATCCTTCATACACCTCATATGCAAAAGCAGCTGCATTTTCCCATGTGGACTTGCCTGTTCTGTAACCACCTTGATTAACTAAGTAACCAACTAATTGGCTGTCTGACTGCAGGCAACGTTCTTATGATGCATGTTTTAATTCAGTCGAGATTTGCGTGAGTCTGAATTTCATGAAACATTAAATGCTGTTATGACCTAATTCCTTACGATTGTAAGCCAGTTTATACTATCACCCAGGCCAGTGTTTTTTCGGGATCTCGCGGTAGCAAGCCCTGTTCCTTCGTACCAGTCCCGTCTTTTCCGTACAAGCCCTGTCTTCTTTGTACTGGACCTGTTTGACCCCAAATCCATTGTGTCCAGCTGGTGCAGAAGGCGGGGCTGTTTCTTTGTCGATGGGGTGATCTCTGTGGTGCCCATTGAAGACGATGACAAGGGTTCGTTCTGAGCCCCCTGTGCTCGTGTTCTGTCTCTCCTGTAGTGTGTGCTGCATTGTGTTCTCCATGTCCTCTAGGTCACAGCTCTCTGGACAGTCCCAAGCTGAGTTTCATTCCATTTGCTGATTCTCCAGATCCTCATGCTTGTAGTCTTCCCCAACAGCACAAAGCAGAGTTCCCCAGTTCTGTTCCTCTCTCCAAAATGTCTTGAGCTCCCCTCCTGTGTGAGTCCAGGTCTGAATTATAGAATTCATTCACTTGTTTCTAAGGCAATATTTGTTGAAGACACTAATTCTCCTTTTATTTGAAGTTCATTGTATGTGTTTGTTGCTAATGTGGATCTCTGGTTCTGCTACCAAATAATTTTTGCTTGCCTATATTGGCAATGTTCAACGTTGGCATGGTGATGTGAAGGGCAATCAACATGATGAAATACATAGGACGTCAATTTGCAACATGTCTCTGAGTGACGTAAAAGTTCAGGCACGTGATCTCTCATGATTCAATTTCTCCATATTTAAATTCCTTAAAACGCTAAATGGTAGATTGTCTTCCTACTTCTGTGACACTGGCCCTCTAGGCGCCTGAAGGTCCCAGAGCTGGCCAAGGAGTGGCTGATTTGGCCTGCCTGTCATCTCAGGTCCAGCGGGAGAATCACACTTCCTGCTCAAGGTGTGGCTCTCAGTTGGGGTTCGTCATGAACGAGAACATGTGCAATCTCTCCCCGAATCAGTTGTTTGACTTCTTAGGGATGAGATCTGATACACTTTCTGTACGATCATTCAATCGGTGTCGTCAACACTGGAGCTCGAGTCGTGTGGAGACAGGCGACATTTATTTACATCGGCAAGTCCGTTAGTGCAAGGCATGCTGGGAAGGGCAATAACCCGTGTGTGCAAGTTCAAGGTTAACTGGATGTAATACTGTGGTATGTCCACATCTCCTTTCCTTTGAGATTTGGCAAAATCAATCAACAGCATGCATAAAAGTCCAAACATTTTCTCAATCACATACATGCATATTTCTGAAGTGTTTTAGAGTCCAACAGGGTTGATTAGAAATATTTTAATAACAAAACTTGCTGCTTGACTGTTCTTGTCGACTTGATGCTTGTGTTCAGATCTTGTGCCAATCTTCTTATCAAATAAACAAAATCATGCAATAAATCTAAAAAAAAAAAACAACAACAAAAAGGATAAAACTCGTCATGCATGCTATTTCACCTTCCTTCTGAAGCAGGATCTGCATTGCATGCAATGTCTTCAGTCTTGAAAACGTGCAGGCTTCTTGATGACACGACCACTGTGTGTAGTCTGGAGCCTTTGTTCACCAGATGATGACTGGCTGGCTGGTACTGAAGATTGGCTGGTCATCACTGGAGGTTGTCTGGGTGTAGACGTCACAAAGCCACCGTCACTGCGAGGAGGGCTCTTGGTGGCACCTCCAGATGTGGGAACGTCTGGGCGGCTGTCTTCATGGGACCTGGTTGCCACAGGACTGTTTCTTGTCGAAGGTCCATCTGCTCTGTAGCTGGTTACTGGGGTTTAGGGAGATGGAATTGTGTGGGTATGGGTGTTTGTTACTTTCGGGCCAATATGAGGAACTGAGAGATAATGGTATCCTACAACAGTTGTTGGGATTCACAGTAACCTCTTCTCAGACATAACATGGCAGTTTCCGGTAAGCTTCAGGTGACGTCTGTTTCTTTGGTACTGTCCCATAGATGTCTGGATGAGGTAAGATCTTGAGGTGATCTTCTCTTTGACAACTGCTGGGTTCTTCCACTGTCTCTCATGGTCTAGTTTCTGCAAGATGATGTCACCTGGCTGTAGTTCAGGAAGCCGGCAAGAACCATTTCTACTGCTGAAATTCAGCTGATTATGCTTCTTCTCTCTGCTGTCTCTGGATTCAACGCTCTGTCATAGAACTTGGGCTTGAGATTAGAAGGAAGCATTGGAAGAGTAGTTCTGATGTTCCTTCCATACATGAGTTCTGCTGGGCTTTTTCCTGTAGCTGAAGTTGGTGTTGCACCATACGTCAGAAGTGCAAGAGATGGACCATACTGATGTGTTTGCTCTCTCTCTGCATTTTGTAATGCCCTGGTGTCCCTCGTGTATTCTTGACAGAATGTCATGTCTTAGGGCTTGTGGAATGACGATTCGACTCCCACGTATCAGAAGTCCTTCATGTTCACTTAGCTCATTCCGTAGTGGATACAAGTCTCGAAGACCTTCTTCCACATCAGCAAGGTATTTCGGCCACCCCTCTCTTGTGTACTGAAGAGCTTTCTTGAAGAGAAGGTCTTTGTTAGTTGCTGCAGCGATTTCTTTCAGGCGTTTGTCTGTGGCCACAAGAAAAGAATGTGTGTAGACTACTGTCAGACTGTCAACCTGTTCACGGAGTTGGATGCGTATCCACTTCCTCAGGTTGATGATTTAGTGAATGACCTGGCTCAATACACGGTCTTTGATCTGAAAAGTGCTTATCATCAAATTAAAATCAAAGAATCAGACAAAAAGTACACTGCTCAAGAGGAGCACGACAGAAATGTGTCAAAGTTCCTGAAAGTCGTCGCAAGGCGAAGACTCACATTGAATGAGGAAAGGTCCATCTTGTCTTCGTCTTCCATCAACATTCTTGGCTATCTTGTTGGCAATGGCACCATACAGCCAGATCCAGAAAGACGACGACCTCTTCAAGAACTGCTCCCACCAACTTATTTGAAGTCTCTTCGCAGAGTGCTTGGAATGTTTGCATACTATGCAAAATAGATTCCAAATTTTTCAGACAAAATACGGCCTTTGCAGAATGTTGAATCATTCCCTCTGACTGCTGAAGCTCTTGAGACTTTTGATTCTTTGAAGAAAGAACTGTTGAAAGCCATGCTTCACTCCATCGATGAGAACGAACCTTTCATTGTTCAGTGTGAAGCGTCACATATTGCCATTTCAGCAACTCTCAATCAAGATGGTAGACCTGTTGCCTTCATGTCACGTACCTTGAAGGGAGAAGAACGCCACTGTCCTGCCATTGAAAAAGAAGCAACTGCTGTCATTGAAGCAGTGAGGAAATGGAGTCATCTCCTTTCTCGTCAACACTTTACACTCATCACTGACCAACGTTCTGTTGCTTTCATGTTTGACAATCGTAGGCGTACAAAAATAAACTCCATGCAGTGCGATCTTTGAGGACTGCAAGTGGCATATCAGCATTCTGGAACTCGAAGCGGTTCGCAGGGCTCTTCTTCAGTTCTTATGGGAGGCCCTTGGTATGACCATCTGGATGTTCATGGACAACACAGTGGTGGCATGTCATGTGAACAAAGGGTCAGGGGAGCGCTTAAATAACCATTTCCTGCGGGTCAATCGAGGCTCCCCGCTATCAATGCCATGACCGGGGCATTGCTCTGCCAATGAGATATATAGTGGGTAAGGCCAACATCTTGACTGACACTCTCAGCAGGTCCAAGAATGACCTTCAGACACACTTTATCCTTGACAAGGTCGCCCATTAGGGTGTGTGGGAATTACGGTTCCAACAGATTGTGGACCTGTATGTGATGAAGTTCAACAAGAGACTCCAGGTTTCTGTCTTGGTTGTCTCAGACCCTTAAACCTGGGCAGTGGATGCCCTGTCCCTCAATTGGTCTGACCTGATCTGTTACGCTTTTGGCACATTTCCAGTCACGCCAGAGGAGGTTCGGAAAGTCAGGCTGGAATGCTCTCAGATTACCTTGATCGTGCTCAAGTGGTCGGTCAGCCTTGTTACCATGACCTGTCGGCTCTCACTCATGTTCCTGCTGTGGAGCAATAGATCAAACCAGAACTGCAGAGACAGCTCCGTTCAGGGATCCCCAGTTCGAACCCCCAGTTGCTCCACCTGCATTTGTGGTTGCTGTGCAGTCCACGTTGCCTCCAACTGACTTGAAGCTTTGCCCTTACACAGCCTCTGTACTGGCGGTCCATTCCGTCAGCTACGCCTCGTCAGACATTAAGTCTTTGGTTTTGAGTTCGAGGAGGTTGCATATCGATTCTTTGTATGACTGCCGTTGCGCAAATGACTAAATTGGTATACGGAACGAATGGTATGGCCTACCAGCCATTGTAGCATGCAGCTTGCAAATTTCCTGACTCACTGCTCCACGTGGCTTGATCATCGACCCTAGCTGGTACGGTTCAAGGGTGTAGATAGGGTATCGGCACCATAGTTAATCAGCTGGGGGATCCTTTCTATGAAGTGGACTTCCTTCTCAGATAGGCCTATGTTCTATGTGTCTATGTATGAAATTTCCTGAAAATAATAACCCGTAACAAAATATGATGAAAGATCAAAATGCACGACTAAAATGCAGGCTCAATACTGTCATACTTGAAGTGCAGATACATGTGCATGTGTATATATACGTGTATTTAAATGTATATGTACTTATGCATACATGTATGTATATCGTACACCCGACTATGAACTAGGTATATCATGCCTTCGTATATTACTAATTGGAAAGAATGTGTTCATACATGTGATACTCCATACGATTTTTTGGAAGACACCATACTGTTTGGGTTCTTTTTTCTTATTGTTTTGCTTGACTCACATTAACTTTGCAAAGTGTCATCAGTTCTAGGCTGATGCTAAAAAAATGCTTATTACTTGTTAAAACATTGCACTGTTTTAAACATCTGATGAAAATGTTACACCTTGACCTTGAAAAACGTGAATTGGAAAACGCTGTTTGGTTAGTTATATACTTACCATGTCTAACTTACATGCCCACCCATTCTTCCCTGCTGTTCTCGCTTTGGCTGATATAGTGTATTCTTGGCCAGGGAATGGTTCTTTAGCAATTACAGCAGGACATTGCGGTGATTAGCTGAGCAGATGATTACCTGGCATCTTTGTACTGCGTTAGTCGTGAACTTTGGCCAGCATGGCAAATCGATAGGGCCAGTTTGCCATGTCTGACATAGTATCAAATACGCAGCAGGAAACTCTCCATCTCCAGCAGATTTTTCAAGGAAATATCTGAATGGACGTGCTAGGCACGCTCCTTCTCGTAACCATTGGCTTGTTCTCTGAATTTGTCATTCTGTCGGTGAATGAATCTATGATGGACTGATGCACATTCTGTTGGATGGTAAGCTGTTTCTCTAACTTTGTAATTCTATCGGCGAATGACTGATGCATATTCTATGTAGGGGTAAGCTACTGACTGTCCGATTGACTAAGAAACTAACGTTTCTTGCCAGGTTAACCATGTCTGATTACGTTGGTAAGGAACAGTGTCTCATTTTTGGTGTCATGATATCAAACCCCTGAGACTTAAAAATGTTCCTGAAGATGGTAATAATATCAGTTTGTATAAGTGATCGTTGATTCTTAGACGAGTGATATGATACGTGATATGAAAATTGATTATACTTCATGGTATTATGATGGCTGTTTGAAAAGAAATAGATCACAAACTTCAGAATTTTTACAGGTGATTGGAAAGCAGATTCTGATCGTTTATTTCAAATTACAGTGATTATCAGATCGACAAAAAAAGTTTTGCATCTCACTGAGGTAATCTTACCTGACTGAGGAAGTGGTTATGATTCAACAGGGGGTGATCATCGTGTTGTCATGGGGGAAGAGTGGAGAGTGGTACAGTCTGTTCGAGTCGTCCCGGCAGGACCCGTACGTAGAGCTCACCTGTACCTTTCCCCAAATCAGTCTGGCCTCCTCCTTCTTCTACAACCTCTTGCTGATCGTCTTCTGCGGCATTTTTGCCTTCAAGGCCCGCAACCTGCCAAGCACCTTCAACGAGAGCCACTTCATCACCGTTTGTGTCAGCGTCACCTTCATCATCTCTCTAGGCTTCATCCCCACCTACGAGGCAGCCTACTCTCCGGTGCGCAAGATGAACGTCTTGATGGCGGTTTTGGTCCTCAACCATTCCGTGGCTCTCGTTTTCCTCTATCTGCCCAAGGTGTACGCCGTGTTCTATACAACAAATGCGCAAACCGTTATGTTCAATAGATCTTCCAAGACGATCATCAGGAACTTCAAGATGGGTAAGAACGTGATGCTAGTTGCCTCAGGCAACATTCTCTTCCCTTGCTCTCCCAGACTCTTTTACTTAAGTGCAACACGAGAAGAGTCTATGTGTTAAGCTTGTTTCGGTTGTGTGTGTGTGTGTGTGTGTGTGTGTGTGTGTGTGTGTGTGTGTGTGTGATTTCAGCATGTGGCAGGTTGATATTTGGTCAGTTCTGTGTGTGTGTGTGTGTGTGTGTGCGCGCGCGCGTGCGTGTGTGTGTGTCTGCGTGCGCATGCGCGTGTGAGAGAGAGTGATATCTGGCACAAGCTACTGCTATGCCTCAGCATATCAAAGACTGGCAGGCAGTCACCCTTGCATTCAATCAAAACTCAAAACTACACAAAATTGCTGGGTGACTGAACAAAAAACGTGCACAGCGTGGGGAAAAAGTGAGGAAAATATGTAAGGGCTGTCTGACTAAACAAAGTCACTTTCAACCATACCAAGCACAGACAACAGTACACGCAAGTGCAGCACACAAAATTATTATTATTTAAATGATCTGTCTAAACAGTCATACTCATTCCACACTTTATGCATGTACCACATACTCACGTACCAATTCTCATGCACGCAGTAATCAATTCGTTAAATCCATCCAAGTATTCAAAACAAATCAAGAAATGCTGGATCGATTCCCACGTCAAGGGAACAAAGCAAGCTCATCAAGCTCACCCTGAATGACAGCATGTGGCTTATAAGGGTCTGTTTACACCACTTGTGGCTTTTTAAGGCCTACTCACACCACTCAGTCTTTGGTCCACACACCCACTAAGACCGTGACAACGTACACCCTGTGTGTACACAACTTCAGTCTCCAGTACTGTCAATACCAGTCACAATAATTTCAGCCTTTCAAAATTCCATAATAAAGGCTCAGCCCAGAGGGACATCTGACACACAAGAATCCCACAAATAGGTTTTATAAATTCACAGCACACACGCTATCTATGCACTTCAAAAGATCCAAAAATAATAATCAAATCAGAAATACAAACATATTCGGGTAGCACATTGAAACTCCATATGATGCTAACAGATATTAGAATGTTCCATTCTGTCCAGGTTCAAAGCGCAATCCAGACACGGCCAAATAATTTCCGACTCGAGTCACCGTGTCCTGTTCCTTGTCTTTCCTTAGACTAAGGTAAGTGTCTCGCATTGAATTGACGTCTGTCGAGTGAAGACCACTGTCCACCTCGGATCGTAGTCCATGCGCCCTCTCTGGACGCCCAGAGAATAACAGCTGGAGTGAAGGTCGATCTCTGCAACGTGGCCAAGTGGCGGACCACAGCCAGTAGGACTGAAGCCACACTCAGAGGTAAAAGGGGGGGAGAGGGAGAAGGGCAAGAAGCTGACCTGAGACAGAGAGAAACAACAAAGGTTGTCTCTGCCCTAATCAAACTCAGTTCCCACTGGCGAGGTTCCAAACCGAAATCTCAATCAAAATTTGATGATTTTGGTTCGCCACACATTTTTCTTATCTTGGTGAATTTTGAAATAAAAACAACTGAAAATAGATACAATAAACTTTGAATACATGATTGCACTCGTGTAGAAAACAAAAGTTTTCTCATGCGATCCATGACACCAAAAATATTCAACGTTCACTTACTGAATCAGCTGGCAGTTCACTACTTTGACAATTGGAGACAACGACTTTCGTCCACGGACGATCTCGACACACTGTGCTCTAGCATTTAAAAAAAATTCTTGACACCATGCCCACAACAAAACGATGAAAACACTTTCTCAGAGTAGTCCGTTCACTGCGTTGGCCGTTATGGAAGTTATTTCCATGTGTTTATGCCAAAGATAGGCAGTACTGTCACCGGCGTCATTGTTAACCCTTTCACCGCCAGTCAATTTAGAGTACAAAATTTCCTTGTGGTATTAACACAGTAAAGACAGTGGCTAAGAATAGCTGGGGATTTCCCCTGCGATTTATAGAAAACATGGCCTATCCTACCACCGAACATTCAGAGCAGTAGGTTCATGGATAACAGACCAATGAATGGTCACCTTTCAGTGACATGGGTCCTCTACCACGCCTCTGCATAAATGCGAGCTTGGTGGTGAAAGGGTTAACATAGCCAAGTCCCTTTTCCAAGCAGACCCCTTTGTAAACACGAAATGCTGTATTAACTTTATCATGAGCGCGCGCACTTCCTTTCTGAGAGTTATCGGAAGAATACAGTCATTTTGTTTTCCGCTTCATGATAAAGATATAAAGTATGGTTTGCACGTAGCATATAGTTTAAAGCAAAATCATTAACAGAGAGCCTTCCTTCTGCAGTGGGAGAGATCGAGAGACAAGATAAGACCAGACAAATTCTTTATTTCGAGGAAAATAGATAAGCACTGGTGTGTTTTTTACATCCAGTCCCCGCCCTGAATAGGGTCTACACTACACAATACTAAACAAGAGAGGCAGAGCCTTCAAGACTCACTTGTGATACACTTTTTTTTAAAATCCAAGCTTTTGTAGCGTTCGCAGGTAGGCCAGCTGAACATTGGGTTTCACTTTCACTTTGCTCATAAACAGGCTGACGTCTAGAAGGTTGACTTTGAAGGCTGGCTCCTCTGCCGTTGAGTGCAAACAGAAGGCGTCTTTACAAGTCAGACGTGGTTTCATGCTCACCCCGTTGATAAGCAGCTTATCTTGATGAATCAAGTCTAAATGAAAACGACCCATGAGTTCAAAGGGTCGACTGAGTTTCATCAACTTTTGTCGTTCTTTCAGATTAGTGTCATCATTCTGCATGGCCTCCATTGCTCCATATTTGTCTTTGTGGAACATATCGAGCTGTTGGTGAGTTCTTTTGGCACACATCCCATAGCATAGCAACGTCTCCAGATGAGCCCGATAGGGGTAGGTGTTGTTGGAAGTGCTGATCACGGTATCATTGAGGGCCAGCTCGCGTTTGGGCCCGCAGTGTGTGGAGCAGCAGGTTTTCCGGTCCCACCACCGCCCCATCAGCCAGGTCAATTACGTCAGCATTGAGCACCTGCAGGTTAACGTACATGTAAGTGTCATTGGGGTCGATGTACTCCACATTACTGGCAGACACAAAGAAACCCCACAGGTCCGCTATGAGTTAGGGCAGAATGAGGTCGATATTTGATGTGGTGTCCATCTAGAATGGCGGTGTTGGGGGTGTTTGAAACACATCCAGCTCTGCTTTCAGACATGGTCCAGAATCCGAGTGGATGAGTTCAGTCATTATCAGCAGGAAAAAATATCTGCTTAGGCTCTTTTGGCACTGGTCGTTCTTTTCAGGGGCCCTCGCCGTTCGTGGATGCGTTGCCCTAGGTTGGCTTGGCTGAAGGGTACACTATCCCCATGGCCATCTCTTGGAATTGCTGGAGACCCCTCTTTTTCACAGACTCTTTCAAGCTACGTCCACTGGATACGCCTCCCAAGGAATCTGAGCCAAAACTAACCAATTTTCCCCAGGCACCATCATAATACACCCACACCCTTCTCCATCATACAACACGCATGTTCACGCTGACTTGGGTGATCAACAGCATAGCCTTCACACTTAATACCAACACATCATCAATCTCAGACTTTAGAGCTGTCACATACGCCTTGAACAATGCACACGCAGACGCCATATTTTCTCTTTCACAGTTCACCTTCATCCACCTGTTTTATACCATTTTCTACCATCCCACCCATCCCTTTTATCTCTCCCCTCGAATCCTTATGACGTCAGCATGCGTGTCTCAACTTGTCCTCTCCGTGAAGCAACAGCCAGCCAGTTACCATCCATCCACGTCTGTTCTACGTCATCTGTCAAGTACAAATAACCCGTAACCACATCCCACACCTCATTTTTCACCTTCATCCTCTCCACCGTTTATCTCTCTCTCTCTCTCTCTCTTTCCACCATTCACCTTTCCTCATCACCTCTGACCTCCTCCTCCAATCACCTTTAACCTCTACCCCCACCTTTCCTTATCCCTCTTTCACCTTTCATGCTCCCCAACAACAACATAACCACGCCAATGACTGGATAACCCTAACCACCCCATAATTACCCCTCAACTGACATTTACCACACTTTAATGACGCAACCCTTCATTAACCACATTGACCTCATGACCTTTAATTACGCTTGATGATGTCATAATTGCCCTGATTGGAGATAATTGCTTTGCACCGAAAATGCGGTCAGATTAGAGTATATACTAGTGACCGACTTGATAAGATGATGATGATGATTATTATTATTATTATATATATATATAAACACAACTGGTCCAGTCAATGGATGGATGGAAGACAATGCATTTTTGACATGTGCGGTAAAAAGATGACAGAGTTTACATCCTTTTAAATAACGAAATTCATCCTTTTCCCTCTGACTTAAACAGCAAACGTGTGTACAGATGCTGCAGGTTTAGAAACCTCTGTCCTTCTACCCCCTCAACCCCTGGTTTAAAAACAACACATGAAAACTGTTAATTCCCACCAATATCTGTACACTCAAACCTTGTTAAGCAGCACACATTACAATACACCCAGTTGTGCTAGTTCTTGTTGTTAAACACGTGATGGTGCGTGCGTGCTAGAATGCTGTGTTCGTAGTATCAAATATGCTACATAGGAACTTATAATGATAAACTTATAGTTGCGTTTCGTAATCAGAAATAGTGGTTATTAACATATATGTTATTTCAGAACATACCTCTTTATCAAGCCACTTTGTTGTTATTACTGTCATGACCGTATTCAGCTTAATGTCTTACTCTTTTTTTTTCTTTTGCCTTTCCGTTCAACTTTTGTCATGGTTATGTGGGCGTTAGAGTCCACCGTGGGCTGAAAGATTGTGTGGTATGAGTGACGAGGCTTTAGCCCTACACATAAAGCTAATCGGATGAATAAAGATGTATTTGTTCTGAACAGACAGCAAGCAAACGTTCGCTGAAACAGCACAAAGCGCAAGTGAAGACCTGTCCCAGCGAAAAATGATGAACCCAGCTTTGAAAAAGTCAATATTTGCTTTGCTTTGTGTGTTTATTTGTTTTCATAGTAAGCGGGATGTGTTATGGGGAGACTGAGTGGCGATGGTGGAAATGTTGCTTTCGTCATGTTCATCACATGTTTATCTATTATTTTTTATTTATTTATTTTATTTTATTTTATCTTATTTTATTTATTCATTTATTTGTTTTATTTTGTTATTAATATTTATTCATTTAGCTATTTATTTTATTTTATATTTATTTTATTTTATTTATTTTTTTTTCTCGAGGCCTGACTAAGCGCGTTGGGTTACGCTGCTGGTCAGGCATCTGCTTGGCAGACGTGGTGTAGCGTATATGGATTTTACCGAACGCAGTGACGCCTCCTTGAACTACTGATACTGATACTCATCACAGGTATGAGTACTAACGATGTCCAGTTTGCTCTTTCCGGTTCTCGTCATTTGTGATAGTGGTTGTGATAATGGTGAGAATAACAGTGATTTCGACAACTAGAAATGTTGATGTTGTTGTCATTGTACTTGGTATCATAAACGTTGCTATTATTTCTGTTGTTGTTTTCATAGTGATCGTCGTCGTCATCATGACAGTTTTTGCAACTTGGGGACACTACGGTTGTTGTCCAGGACAAAAAGTCGTATACTGGCTTGATATCTTTATAGTGGGTTTTTTTTTTCATTGCTTAACCAGAGGGTTTAACTTAGCGACTTGTCCGGAGGTCCTATTGGCTAAATGACATGTTAAAGGAGGGGAGAGTGGTTGGGGTGGGTGGGGAAGAGGGGAAGGATGGCTTTGGTTTGCATGTTGATTACTTAAACCATCCACCCCCACCACCATTCCCAAAACCACCTCCCTTTCTGTTAGTTCTGTAAAGAGCGCGACGCGAGACAACTCTTAACTAGGTGGCATCGAGTTGCGCCTCTTTGTGTACCCCCCTCACTCCCTCAGTCCCCCTTTTCTTCTTCCTCTCTCTCTCTCTCTCTCACACCCTTCCCCATGCTGGCTTTTTGCGGTTAGAAGCTGGGGTTGGGGAGGGGGTGTGTGTCTGAACGTCCGTATTCTCTTTGCGGTCTGGACAGTCCCCCACGTACAGAGGACCTCTTGTTTCACGGTGGATGACCGGGTGTGTGTGTGTGTGTGTGTGTGTGTGTGTGTGTGTGTGTGTGAGCGCGCGCTGCACATTGGGAACAAACTAAACGCAGAAACAGAGGCAATCACTTGCAATCACTCCCCCCACACACACCCTCCCCCCTCCTCCACCCCCCCCGACCCCCCGAAAAAAAGAAAAAAAAAGTTGAAAAATGATTTTAAGAATCTGTATGCTCTTGGAGAGAGAGAGAGAGAGAGAGAGAGAGAGAGAGAGATGCAGGGGGTAATTTTTGGTGTTGAAATTCTATGTTAAGAGTTTAGGGGTGAAATACAAGATGAGTGTATGACAGTTTACTGTACTTATTCGTGATGATTACGATGTCATTCATCCGTGTTGACATTTGACTTTAATCAATATATTGACAAAGAACTCTTAAGCCAATATTGCATGATATCTGCACGAGACAGCTCAAGGATATACTTATATTTTACAAATAAACGTGAATAAAGGGAGAAACGAACGCGAATATAGAGAGTTTGTGTGTGTGTGTGTGTGTGTGTGTGTGTGTGTGTGTGTGTGTGTGTATTTACGCGCGTGTATATGTACATACATGAATTTATGTGTGCATGTGCCTGCGTGCGCGTGTCGTTGTTTGTGTGTGTATGTGTGTGTTTGTGTGTGCGTATATGTGGGTGTGCGCATGTGCATGTGTGTGTTTGTATGTGTGTTTGTGGGTGATACTGCATGTGCACAACATACTTTCGAATAACATTTATTGTTTCCCATTTTTGACTCACTTGTTTAAAACAAAGTGAGTCTATTACAAATAATAAAGGTACACAGCTTCAAGTCAGTGCTGCTTACGCTACCGATTCAGCTAGCACACAGGTAAATAAAAAGTACATTGGAACAAACCCAGACACTTCCTCGAAAAAGGAAGCGCCGGGCCTGTCCTTATACCGATCATCTAACATGTGCACACAGCAGAAAAGACAGAAGAAATGTGCAAAGTGAGTCTGTGTTGTAACCTGGTGTTCAGTTGTCTGCGTGTCCGTGTGTGTGTATGTGTCTCCGTGGAAAACTTGAACAAATTCATTTTCTCTGGAAATAATTTGTCTGCCAATACCAAATTTGGATGCAACATAATGGGAATAAATCTTCACAGTCACACTAACACTAGGTTGTAATTCTTCCAAAATAAGCCGCATTTTCGGATCATTAACAGTTCATTTCAATGAGGTTCGATCTCGATCCAAAAAAATCATAATCCCGCTTCGCAGTTAACGGAACTTTGGCCATGTTTGGTTAGAAAACGTCATGACATCGTTTTTCTTGTTCGCAATTAAAAGAAATGAAATTCGAATTCTGGACAGAACACATATAGTGATACTAACTACATCATTGACGTGTTTACTGCATATGAATATTTTTAAGTGGGTACTGAATTAACTAGAATGAACATAGAAGAGAAATTGAATGGACCGTGTCGCAGTTTCCAAGTGTAACTAAGCCTGTCGAACACGGATCTCTGCAGATCATAGAGAAAACGGCTACATGTTGTGCAGTGTGCTTGAGGCGACGGCAACGTCTCCTTTACCACGGACTTAAAAGAATTTCTCAAATGCCCGAGATATGCCAAAATAGCATGATTTAAACAGCATTATCACTTCAAATGCATTAATCCATTTATCATGCTTAAGAAAAGAAGCTTAAATGTTACTTTTTGTGCGTCATTGGTAGATGCGCAATACCACTGTAACAAAGACCATTTCTTTCCACCCGAACACACTTGGTTCAAATCTGCTTTTAAGCCTTTTTTTCTTTCTTTCTTTTTTTTCTTTTTTTTTTAACCTGAAGCTTCATAATAACAAATACAGAACACATTCTAACAATCAGAAGTGTAAAAGAAAATTCTATTTATTCGTTTTTCTAAGTGTGTCACAAGAGTCTTGAAGGCCTTGCCTCTCTTGTTCCAGTTAATCTCTACTCTGCCCTACCCTTCCAGCCCCTTCTCCAATGTTAAAAAGTCCTTGCCCTGGATCTAGAGGTAACATCAGACAGCAACAACAACAACAAAAAACCCAAAACAAAACAACAACAAACAAACGAAAAACAAACCATAATTATCTTCCGCTAAGCATCGTTGACCATAGAAAAGGGTCCACAACTATACTGTGACATTCTGTCAACAAACTTCAAATTTTTACTGCAAGCAGTCTGAGATACTGGGAACAAAGACACGATGGTACACGGCACTGATATACCCATCTTCTTTCCCTTTACCCGTTTTTCTCCAATGAGATATACATATCTGTCCCACAGCCCTATACCTCAGGAACTGCAGGCCAAGGTATTTGGAAATGATTGAACCAATCGCCGTGGCGAAGTGGTTAGCGTCGCGGACTGGCAGCTGAGAGGACGCAGGTTCGATTCCCGGCAGAGGCGGGGTTTTTCGGCCCGTGGCCGGCTCTTACCCAGTTGCGTGTGCGCTGGAAGACTGGGATCACTCAGTTGAGTGGTATTCCCTTCATGGATGCGTCTTTGGGTATGCTGCTCCAATGTCCCGACCAATACTGCTAGTGTCTGTATCTCTCAGACTTGGTTGACGCCGGGATATATTATGAAAAGAAACATAGAGTAAGTCTTGTCATGTAGTTACAAACCTGAAATGGATCCCCACTGCAGTTTAGTCATCGTCATCATCCTAATTCATCACCAACAGAGCAAACATCGCCCCAAATTATGTGGTTATGCTCCACTCTCCCATTGAACTCACTTCCCACCTCTGCCACTTCCATGCCTGGGTGAGCCCTGTCAAGGTCTTGGGTGTCGGCAGATCCATAAGGAACTGTCATTGGAGGGACGTGGTAGCGGTCTCCACTCTGGACCCTGGGGGTTTGGGGGTACGCCAACTCAGTCAGACCAGGCGATTAAGCGACTGTTTTCGTTATTGACGGCTAAGCATGGGGGTGCCCTGTGTATGTTAAACCTTTGACTCCCGGAACTATTTTCAATTGTTGAAAAAAAATTACCAAACAAAAAATTAGGATGTAGATGTTTTATTGAAGGAAAATGATTGAATAATATAAGTATCATATCATATGTTCGATGCTAACACCCCTCCTGCCCACTCAACCCCACATCTAAAACACCACGTTGTGTGTGTGTGTGTGTGTGTGTGTGTGTGTGTGTGTGTGTGTGGAGTGATGGCCTAGAGGTAACGCGTCCGCCTAGGAAGCGAGAGAATCTGAGCGCACTGGTTCGAATCACGGCTCAGCCGCCGGTATTTTCTCCCCCTCCACTAGACCTTGAGTGGTGGTCTGGACGCTAGTCATTCGGATAAGAAGATAAACCGAGGTCCCGTGTGCAGCATGCACTTAGCGCACGTAAAAGAACCCACGGCAACAAAAGGGTTGTCCCTGGCAAAATTCTGTAGAAAAATCCACTTCGCTAGGAAAAAAACAAATAAAACTGCACGCAGGAAAAAATACAAAAAATGGGTGGCGTTGTAGTGTAGCGACGCGCTCTCCCTGGGGAGAGCAGTCCGAATTTCACACAGAGAAATCTGTTGTGACAAAAAACCAAAAAAAAACCAACACACAATAACAACAACAACCCCCCCCAAAAAAAAAACAAACAAACCAAAACCAACCAACCAAACAAACAATATATATATATATATATATATATATATATATGTATATATATATATATATATATATATATATATATATATATATATATATATAATGATCTTGACCTGTACTGTGATCGAAAGACAGTGAAATACCGGTCGAAAGTAACAGTCCCCAACCCACTCCCACGCATCTATATTGTGATCTATATCTATATTGTTATTGAAAAAGAATGACACACACACACACTCTCTCTGTCTCTAACAATTATTATCATTGTCGGTATTGTTACACGCACCCTCTCTCTCAATCTCTTACTTGCGCGCGCGCGCACACACACACACACACTCTCTCTTTCTCTCCCTCTTTCACGTGCGCGCGCACACACACACACTCACACACACACACAAACACACTCACTCACACACACACACACACACGCGCGCACATACACATACCTTCTGTTTGTCTGTCTGTCTGTCTGTCACACACACACACACACACATTTTGATCTTGATCGATATTGTACTTGAAAACAAAAGGTGAAATACCGGCGATCTGCTTCAGATGGAACTGTTCAGCTTCCACCACACACCTCTTACTTTTTCAAATACTCACTTTCAGGTGAAATAAAGCAGAAAATATCATTTTATTTGATATATGTTATCACGCCTACTGGTAACACTAGGCTAAATCACAGTTCGCTCATTTACTCACGGTCAGTCAGTGGATGAGGTGTTTTAGTGAAGCAAGTCAATTAATCATCTAGGATTTTACTAACCTGAGTAAGAAAGACACTGTCAAGCCAGCTGCTGAAGCATTATCGTGCCTCAAAAGCCCTCACTATACTACAATACTAGCAACATATTTCTACCGTCTGATAAGGGTGAATAGTAAACACTGGATTTGTTTCACACAAGGTTTTTTTTTTTTTCTTTTTTATTCAGAAGCATGTAAAACAGGGGAATCCAGTTCGTCTGGAACACAAACGTCAAACCAAAAGTACGTGATTTCCAGAACTGTTCCATTCATTTACGTAAGTTACTTTGTGACGTCAATCAGCCATGGACATGCCTGCTTGCAGATTCATGAAACCAATCTGCCGCCCCTTTGTTCGATGAACATGATCAAAGCACCATAGTTTAATTCAATCTAATTTAACTGACTCATATGCACTGCAGCAGATATTTTGAACACATAAGGCCGCGAGACATCGCTGTGTGTTAGGAGTACGAAAAAGAGACATATTAAAGATTATATCACTGTTAAAAACCTATGTATTTCAAATCAAGCTAGTAAGTGTTTTGCAGACTTCCCCGCTCGGACTTGAAACTTTCAAAATGTTACCGTCCTGTGTTTTACTTTTATGACGTAAAATTTGATGACGTAGAACATTTTCACCATTCATCTGGCATTTTTGCTGTCGATGTGAGCAGAAACGGTAAGTCTCCTGATCTAATGATTTTTATGTATGGGCGTTTTATCAAAAGGTATGTGTTATTTGTTGGTAACGTATTCATTTTTTATCAGTTTATTCATTTAGTATTTTCCATTGTTAATTTCAGTAGCAATGACAGGGTGAATGGATTCTGATGATATAGAAGAAACTGAGTTAGAACAGGATTTGGGAATTTTGGTGGATAAAAATTTAACTTTTGAACAGCACATTACAGTAAAAAACATAGACTCACTTTGTTTACACAAGTGAGTCAAAAAAGGCAAATAGAATGGCAGGCATGATCATCCATTTTATCCAGTATAAAAATAAAGATGTAATGGTGCCATTGTTTAAATCATTAGTAGACCAATGCTGGAATATGGTAATGTGGCATGGCCCTCATTCCTCAGAAAACATATTGACTTGATTGAAAATGTACAGAGATTTACCAAACAAATTATAGGAATAGGTAGTATGTCCTATGAAGAGAGACTAACTAGTCTGAAACTCCCAAGCCTGGAATATCACAGGTTAAGGGGTGATATGATTGAAACATATAAGATTATACATAGACATTATGATAAGAGCACTATATAAAACCTTTTCACTCCCAGGGGCAGTAATCATACCAGGGGACACCCACTAAAACTAATGAAGACATTCACCAAATCAAACCTTTTTTCACATTTTTTTTTTTACTAACAGGGTTGCTGACTTCTGGAATGCCCAGTAACATTGTCACAACAGGAACACTAAACAGTTTTAAGAATTTATTAGATAAACACTGGAAGGATTGCAGATTCCAAGTTAATTTCTCCATAGGAAGCGAGGCATAACATTAGTAACTGCGCATTCTTATAGTTAAAAAAGAAGGAAAAAATAAAAATAAAAAGTCCTAATTGATCAGACAAAAGGCTGACAAAGCCTAAAAGCCGTGACACTTGATATGATATGATAAAACGAAGTAGCAGCAGTAGGATTGGGGCAAAGCAAGCTTTGGACAAAACAGTCCCCTCGTTGTTTCGTAACATTCCTTGACAGAAATTGTGTCATGATTCAGCGCTTCGTCATCCAATGTATTCATTCGTCAAACGTTTTAAAAAATAGTTGAGAACTGAGAATTTTATCTCATATAATGTCGTATCAAGTGTCACGGCTTTTAAGCTTTATCAGCCTTTTGCCTGATCATTAGGACTTTTTTCTTCTAAAAAAAACAAAAAAACAAAACAAAACAAAACAAAAAAACAACAACAAAAAAACCCAACCAACCAAACAAAAACAAACACAACAACAGCAAAAAACAACAACAAAAAACAAAACAAAACAAAACAAAACAAACGCCTTTATATAAGAGTGCGCAGTCACTAATGTTATGGTTAGCTTCTTATGGCTATGGAGGAATTAACTTTGAAGCCATAATCCTTCCAGTGTTATCTAATAAATTCTTGAAATTGTTAAGTGTTCCTGCAGTTGAAACGGTCCAGATGATTCTTGAATGAATTAGTGGAATGAATATGTGGATGGTGCTTGTTTAAAATTAAGATGACGATGATGGTATGGATACTTAGATAGCGCCTGTCCTCGGTCGGAGACCAAGCTCTAAGCGCTTTACAAGCAGGGGGTCATCTGCCCAACAGGCTGCCTACCTGGGTGGAGCCGGCTGACGGCTGTCATTTGGGCGCTCATTTGCTTCCTGTGTCATTCAATCAGCTTTCAGTTACGCACACATATACTCATACAGAAAAGCAATATTTTACGTTTATGACCGTTTTGTATATTTACCCCTCCATGTAGACAGCCATACTCCGTTTCCGGGGGTGTGCATGCTAGGTATGTTCTTGTTCCCATAACCCACCGAACGCCGTCATGGATTACAGGATCTTTAACATGCATATTTGATCTTCTGCGTGCGCATACACACTAAATTGGTTCAGGCACTAGCAGGTCTGCACATATGTTGACCTGGGAGATGCGAAAAATCTCCACGTTTACTCACTAGGCGCCGTCACCGAGATTCGAACCCGGGACCCGCAAATTGAAAGTCTAACGCTTTAACCACTTGGCTGTTGCGCCCGTCAAGATGAGTGACATGTCGTTCATTCCACATGTCAGTAAATATTAGCCTACTTTCTTATAGCAGTATTATGAACGTTGTACATTATTTCCCGAAAGTTTCCTTGTGGAACTGTATTGAGCTGCAGAGAAGAACTGACCCAAAGGCACATCATCATAACCGTTGAAACGTTTATATGTCTCAATAAGATCACCACATATCCTTCTAACTGTAAAAAAAAAACAAACGTAAACTGATCATTGTAAGTCACGTTTCTGCATTTTTGTACAACTTAGTGGCTCTTCCCTGCACCTTCTCGGTTGCAGTAGATTAGCGCTAGAGATAGGGGCACCACACACCCCACCCACTTTCTTCGCTATATCGTTATGGTTATCCATGCTATTTATTTATTTATGTTGTTGTTGTCACCGTCATCGTCATCTTCATCATCATCATGATAATGATGATCACCATCATCATCATGTAGTTGCTGCTTGTTGATTAGATTTGGCGAACTAAACGATTCTTTCTCGTGTGGAGTTGCGGTTGTGCCACAATTTCTATGAGAATTCTATATGTATTTTTCTGTTAAGCGGTCATTGTTCCTTTATTTTGAATCAGACTGCCTGACAATGAAGATAATAATTCTTCTGCTTCTGGGCATTGGGCATTGTGAATTCCACCCTCATCGTTGGAACTACGGAGTACAACCAAGCAGCAACACTGAAATCAGACCACTGAAGAAATATGTCCAACTGGGGCACATCAACATTGGAGTCCTGACTAGCATGACGACAATGGGCCTCGATAACATCTGCACGGACCCGTCAGATTACCATCCCTTTCAATATTATCCAGATGTAAGTATAGTTTGCACCACTTCTTTTTTTTCTTCTTTTTCATTTTATTTCAGTTTCGATTTGATTTCAGTTTCTCCTAATTTCAGTTTCTTAAGGTGGCGTCACTACGTTCGGACAAATCCATATACGATACACCACAACCCAACGTGCTTAGTCGGGCCTTGAGTGCATGGATATATATTTGGGTACATATCAGAGTGGATTTCTTCAACATGATCTTGCCAGAAGACAACATTTCTGCTGCCATGGGTTCTTTTTCAGTGCGCCAAGTATGTGCTGCATACGGGACCTCGGTTTGTCGTCTTATCCAAATGACCGGACGAACGGTTTGTTTTCCAGTCAAACCTGGGAAAAAGAGTGAGACCAGGCTTCGAACCCAGACCCTCACGGAAACTGTATGGCAGATAAGAGTTATCAAAATATCCCATTTGTTTACAAACATACAGATTTCAGTACGATAATGAGTGATGGTAAAAAACAACAAACTTACTTAAGCATGATCCAAAATTGACAGACATACAGTGAAACGGATTGCGGTGTGACATTTAGTGATGGCAAAACGTGTATGCGTAATAAGTCTCTCACACCTACCCCTCCCCAGAACCAGTCTACCCCTTCTCAACACTCTTACCTTCCCAACACCCACTTAATTCTCCCAAACACCCACCTAACCCTCCCCAACACTCACATCCCAAACATCTACCTCAGTACTGCCCCTCCCCAAACCTCTCACCTCCCCCCAACACTCACCTACCCCTCCCTGACACTCCGCTACTCCTCTCCAATACACACACATCCCCAACACCCATATATACCTCCGCATAACCCAAACACCCCTCCCCAACACTCTCACATCCCCAACATTCAACCTGACCTAACACCCACCTGCCCCTCCCCAACACTCTCACATCCCCAACATTCAACCTGACCTAACACCCACCTGCTCCTCCCCAACACTCTCACATCCCCAACATTCAACCTGACATAACACCCACCTGCTCCTCCCCAACACTCTCACATCCCCAACATTCAATCTGACCTAACACCCACCTGCCCCTCCCCAACACTCTCACATCCCCAACATTCAACCTGACCTAACACCCACCTGCCCCTCCCCAACACTCTCACATCCCCAACATTCAACCTGACCTAACACCCACCTTTTCCTCCCCAACACTCTCACATCCCCAACATTCAACCTGACCTAACACCCACCTGCTCCTCCCCAACACTCTCACATCCCCAACATTCAACCTGACCTAACACCCACCTGCCCCTCCCCAACACTCTCACATCCCCAACATTCAACCTGACCTAACACCCACCTGCCCCTCCCCAACACTCTCACATCCCCAACACTCACCTGCCCATCCCCAACACTCACCTCCCCAACACTTACCTAACCCCTCCTCGACACTCGACTTCCCCTCTCCAACACACTAACATCCCCAACAGCAACAAAAACCTCCTCATCACTCAAATACCCCTCCCCAACACTCTCACAACCCTGACACTGACTCCTTAACACCAACCTGCCCCTCCCCAACACCCCCCGCTCCCCAACACCCCCCGCTCCCCAACACCCCCCCCCTCCTTCCCGAACACTCAAACTGGCCCACCCACTCCTCCCTCATACTCACCCACCCCTCCCCAACTCTCAACTGCATCTCTCCAACACCCACCCACCCTCCCCAACTCTCAACTGCATCTCTCCAACACCCACCCACCCCTCCCCAACTCTCAACTGCATCTCTCCAACACCCACCCACCCTCCCCAACTCTCAACTGCATCTCTAAACTCTCAACTGCATCTCTCCAATACCCACCCACCCCTCCCCAACTCTCAACTGCATCTCTCCAACACCCACCCACCCCTCCCCAACGACACCCACCCTTCCCAAACGCCCACCTACCCCTTCCCTACACCCACCCTTCCCAAACGCCCACCTACCCCTCCCCAACCACCCACCCCTCCCAACACCCACCTACCCCTCCCCAGTACCCACTCATCCTTCCTTAACACTCACACACCCCTCCCCAACCACCCACCTACACCTCCTCAGTGCCCACCCACCCCACCCCATCACTCACCCACCCCTCCCCATCACTCACCCACCCCTCCCCAACCACCCACCTACACCTCCTCAGTGCCCACCCACCCCTCCCCATCACCCACCCACCCCTCCCCAACATCCACCTACCCCTCCCCAACACCTACCTACCCTTCCCTTGTGTGTGTGTGTGTGTGTGTGTGTGTGTGTGTGTGTGTGTGTGTGTGTGTGTGTGTGTGTGTGCAGGTTGTAGCTTACGCCGTGGAGCAGATAAACAGGCATCATCCACTGCCACACAATCTGACGCTGGGCTTTGTGATCCTGGATGACTGCAGTAACGAGAACGTCGCAGTCAGCCAAGCAACGACTTTCTTACCACATGCCTCATGTCCAGGTGAAGTACAGGGTTTCTTTTGATGATTGATTGATTGAATTGGCCTATTGATTGAATTGGCCTGTTCGTATGCCACTCTGACCACCACGCCCCCCCCCCCCCTCCCATATCTGTTAAGATATTTAGATATCTAAATATTTATTAAGCGTTGATATCGTGTTCTTTAAAATTGCCCTTCCCAAGTCAGACTTACGTTGCCTCTTCTTCTTCCATAACTTTGTGAAGCGTCATTGAACTGTTGCACTCCAGAACAGTTCATCAGATTCGTCCATGTCTGTCGACTGTGTGTCAAAACCTGGGTCATTAGAGTTGGGTTTCCCATTTATTATGCGTTGTTGTCAGTCCATCGGTTTTTTTCTGCCATTCACTCCATCTCCCTCCCATAACTGTTCCTTGGAGAATTGTTTCGGCAAGGATTGTTAAGTTTTAGCACTGGATCTTGTCACGTGGCCATAGTAACGGAGTTTTCTTTGCAGATCTTCGTGTGTTCCAGTGAGCTGCTTGATGGTCTGACGCACTCGTTCATTTGTGATATGATCAGTGTATCTGATAGTATCTTGCGATAACACCTCATTTCCGTGGCTTGGATTCTTCTTTCCAAATCCGCTGTGAGGGTCGGGTCCATGTCTCGCATGCACACGGCAAAGATGGAACACATCAGTGTGCATACAGGAACCTGAATGTTGTGTTTCATGGAGTTGTTATCCTTCCGTGTCAGGTCAGGTCATTAGATCTGCTACTGGTAACCTGTAATCCAGTACAACCTGTTCAGGGTCGGGTTGCCGACGACTAAACCGGCATTCCCACCACTCCCTTCTGGGACTGGTGAGGCGGGTGGCTAGACACCCTTATGGAGATCCATAAAAGGGCGTCGGCTCAGGAGAGCCACCGACGGCCATCTAGCTCCACTGTGCTGTGTGCATGCCACACGCAGTTGGCCCCCGTGGTGTGTCTACCCATGTATGCGAAGTCTGGATCCGGCAGAATCTGCGGAAGAAACCTATCGGTTCAACGGAGAGGAAGGCGGTTACAGCAACGCACTGTGGAGTGCAGAGAGCAAGATGAGACACCGAAAGGATATCTTGGTCATCCACTGCATCCGTGCTCATCCTCCAGTCGTCTCGACTTAGTCTTGCCACTGGAAATTGGTGGACCCGGACGAGAGAGTGAGGTCGACGTTGCGCAACTCCTCTTCACTTTAAACAAACTCATCGCGCAAGTCATCAGTCATCCTAAATGACCTTTCATCCTTCATCATTTCATCACCCCCAAGTCCTGTGGCGACAGGCGAGCGACGAAACGACAGGTGTGGGTACACTGGCAGTCGCAGCCGCAGACCTGCACGCAGGCGGCTCAGGCCATAGGGTCGTTCTTCGTCGACAGGAGCAGCGATGGAGCTCGGCAGCCGTCTGAGCGTCTGAGCAGCCCTCTTTAGGAATGCACTGCTCACCTCCCTGGCATGAGGAAGGGGCTAGAAAAGGTGCCCTAAAAATTGCCTGCTCCATATCACCCTTGCCAGCATACCGCGGCTGGCGGGGACCCTACATCAGCGGTCGAAACAAAGAGAAAGAAAAGAAAAAAACAAGGATCGTTCCTCTCACCATTGGTGCTTGGAACATAAGGACTCTCCTGGACAGAGATAACGTGGACAGACCCCAAAGGAGAACAGCACTAGTTGCATCCGAACTCGCCAGATACAACATCGACATCGCAGCCTTGAGTGAGACTCGGCTTGCAGGCGAAGGCGAGCTCTGTGAACGGGGATCTGGTTACACCTTCTTCTGGAGTGGACGAGGAAGCGAAGAGCGACGTGAGGCTGGCGTTGGTTTTGCAGTAAAAACAGCACTTTTCAGCAAGCTAGCTGGAATCCCAAAGGGAGTCAACGATAGGCTTATGACCATGAAACTCCCACTGGCATCTGGCCAGAAGCACCTCACCATTGTCAGTGCCTACGCCCCAACCATGACCAACCCGGATGAAGTGAAGGCGAAGTTCTACGAGGACCTTCACTCTGTCATTGCTGCCATCCCTAAAGCAGACAAGCTCATCATTCTTGGGGACTTCAATGCTAGAGTTGGCTCTGACTACATCTCCTGGGATGGAGTGATTGGAAAGCACGGTGTGGGGCACTGCAACCCAAATGGATTGCTTTTGCTTCAGACCTGTGCAGAGCACGAACTGCTGATAACCAACACAGTTTTCTGCCTCCCTACCCGTAACAGGACGTCATGGATGCACCCTCGCTCAAAGCATTGGCATCTCATCGATTATGTCATCGTCAGGAAAAGGGATAGGCAAGATGTACGTGTAACAAAGACTATGTGCGGCGCCGAGTGTTGGACAGACCATCGCCTTGTAGTTTCGAAGCTGAATATTCGAATCGAGCCCAAGAGACGCCCCCAAGGCCAGAAGGCTCCAAAACGGCTCAATATCGATAAGCTGAAAAACATCACCATCAAACAGTCCTTTGTGGAGCTGCTGGAAGATCGTCTGGAATCCGCCTCTCTGGACAGCCAGAATGTGGAGTCTGACTGGAGGACCCTGCGTGAGCTGATCTATAGTACAGCTTCAGAGACCCTGGGACCCATGACCAGAAAGCACAAAGACTGGTTTGATGAAAACTGTGATGAAATCAAGCAGCTTCTGGATGAGAAACGCCGTCTGCATCAAGCCCACCTGAGCAACCCAAAGTCCACATCAAAAAAGGATGCGTACAATGCCATCCGCAGGACTGTTCAGCAAAAGTTACGCCAGATGCAGGATAAGTGGCTGAGTGACAAAGCTTATGAGATCCAGGGATATGCTGACAGGCACGATATGAAGAGGTTCTATGATGCCTTAAAAGAAGTCTACGGACCCACATCCTCAGGATCATCCCCCCTCCTCAGTGCAGATGGGAATACCTTGATCACCGAGAAGGAGAACATTCTCGAACGATGGGCTGAGCACTTCAACAGTGTCTTAAATCGCCCTTCCTCCATAAATGATAAAGCCATAGACCGTCTCCCACAAGTCCCCACCAACGAAGCACTGGACGATCCGCCAACACTTCTTGAGACCCAGAAAGCAATCCGTCTGCTATCCAGTGGCAAAGCACCTGGCTCAGACTCCATACCAGCAGAGGTCTACAAGGATGGAGGCACTGTGCTGACTGAGAAGCTTCATCAGCTGTACTCACTCATGTGGAAAGAAGAGACGATCCCCCAGGATTTCAAAGATGCATCTGTCATTCACTTGTACAAGCGAAAGGGGAACCGGCAAGCCTGTGATAACCATCGGGACATTTCCTTACTCTCCATCGCAGGCAAGATACTTGCCAGGATCCTACTAAACCGCCTCACAGCACACCTTGACCAAGGTCATCTGCCTGAGAGCCAATGTGGATTCCGGAAAGAGCGTGGAACCACCGACATGGTGTTTGCTGCAAGGCAGCTGCAAGAGAAATGTCAGGAGCAAAATGCTGATCTGTTCTCCACCTATGTCGACCTCACTAAGGCCTTCGACACCGTGAGTAGAGAGGGACTGTGGAAGATCATGGCCAAGTACGGATGCCCTCGGAAATTTATTTCCTTGGTCAGCCAATTCCATGAAGGCATGCAGGCTCGAGTCTAGGACAATGGCGAAACATCTGCTCCTTTTGCTGTCACAAATGGTGTCAAGCAAGGCTGCGTCCTGGCTCCAACGCTGTTCAGCCTCATGTTCTCTGCAATGCTTACTGATGCCTTCAGAGATGGCGATGTTGAAATCGGCCTAAAGTACCGAACAGATGGCAAGCTGTTTAACCTCAGAAGGCTTCAAGCAAAAACCAAGGTCATGACAGACATCATCAGAGACTTTTTGTTTGCTGATGATTGTGCCCTCAACGCTGGATCTGAAGCTGACATGCAACTCAGCGTCGACAAGTTTGCCACTGCCAGCAGGAACTTCGGCCTTACCATCAGCACGAGGAAAACTGAAGTTCTCCATCAGCCAGCCCCAGGGAAACCCTACGTTGAGCCCAACATCACAGTCAACGGTCAGAGACTCAGTGCGGTGGAGCGGTTCACATACCTTGGCAGCACACTGTCACGAAATGCGACCATCGACGATGAAGTGAACGTCAGGATTGCAAGAGCAAGCGCAACTTTTGGTAGACTCAATGCAAATGTCTGGAACAGAAGAGGCATTAGTTTTGAGACCAAGCTAAAGGTCTACAGAGCAGTAGTTCTCCCCACACTACTGTACGGCTGCGAAACTTGGACAGTGTACCAACGACATGCCAAGAAGCTGAACCACTTCCACACAACATGCCTCAGGAAGCTACTGAACATCAAGTGGCAAGACAGGACCCCAGACACAGAGGTGCTTGCAAAAGCTACCCTTCCCAGCATCTTCACCATCCTGATGCAGTCCCAGCTTCGCTGGGCTGGACACGTGGCGCGCATGCCAGACCATCGGCTGCCGAAAAGGCTCTTCTATGGCGAGCTGCAACAAGGGAAGAGATCACACGGAGGTCAGAAGAAGCGCTTCAGAGATACTCTGAAAGTCTCTCTGAAAGCGTTTGATATCAACCCTGACTCCTGGGAGGAATCTGCAGTGGACCGTGACAGATGGCGTGCTGCTGTGCACAAAGGCGCCAAGTTGTGCGAGGCCAACAGGACTGCTGCAGCTGTTGAGAAGAGGCAGGCCAGAAAGTCACGGGCAAACAAGCTCCCTGACAATGATATGCCTGTCTTTGTCTGCCCCAACTGTCAGCGAACATTTCGTGCGCAGATTGGACTATTCAGCCATCTGCGCACTCACAGATAGATTCATGAGCATCCTTCCCCCCACCCCACCACCGCCCTCCCCCCATCCCCCATCTGGATGACAACGATGGTCATCATCGATCTCGATGGACACACCACCATCCTTCCGTACAGGATGCAGCCTGTACAGTGCTGATGTTGTCTTAGCTACCATTGAAAGTATTTCTCGTTTAGATCCTCAGTTGCATGTAATCTGTTCTGTATAGTCAAACTGTTGAACAGTTTCTGGCTTAAGACCACAGACAGTTGTATCAGCAGTAATGATGGAGTTGGTTGTGGCTGTCCAACGATCTGATCGTTTCGGCGCTGGTTGTCATGCCATATCATGTCGATGTTTCATCCAACCTTTCAGAATGCTTGCTGGATGGTGTCGTTAACCTTTCGCTCTGCCAAAAACTTTCTTTAATTCTACGATGACGTTCTAGAACAAGGTACGCAAATATTGAGGATCAATTTGACGGTACTTTTGCCTTCAGTCACCGTTTTTTGACTCACGTGTGTAAACGAAGTGAGTCTATGTTTTAACCCGGTGTTCGGTTGTCTCTGTGTGTGTGTGTGTGTGTGTCTGTGTGTCCGTGATAAACTTTAACATTGCCATTTTCTCTGCAAATACTTTGTCAGTTGACACCAAATTTGGCATAAAAATAGGAAAAAATCAGTTCTTTCCAGTCATCTTGTTTAAAACAATATTGCACCCCTGGGATGGGCACAGAAAATAAAAAATGAAGCCAAATTATATGCAAACTGAGTTTACTGTTATATTTTTTTTATTCTCTAAACTTGGCACTTTGATCTGATATTCTGACACAACAAAAGCAGTCATTTTTATCATTTTTTGTTCAAACAGGAACTTCTGCCACGTATGACGTGGTGGCTGTGACGGGAGCACAATTCAGTACGGTGGCCACACAGGTGGCCACTGTCTTGGGGCTATCCCGCATACCCCATGTCTGCTCACACTCAACCACCGATGACTTCAGCGACAAAGAACGCTACCCCTATTTGGTCAGAGTCGTCCCTGCAAAAAGGTCGGTCGTTTGAGACAGTCAGGTAATTCTTATGCAGGTAGCTTATCTTTTAATTGCCGAACAGCGCAGCACAGTCCAGTGCAACATTGCACACAGCACAGCCCAACTCCTCAGCCGCAGCCCCATCCCGGCTATGTAGAGTACACTACATCACAGCGCGATAAAGTGCTGGGGAATAGCACAGCATAGTAGAGTACAGTGCAACACAGCACAGAAAAGTACAGCTCAGCACAGAATTCCAGAGTACAGTACAGTAAAACAACCAAACAACAACAAAAAAAAGTACAGCACAGCACAACACATAAAAGCACAGTACAGCACAGAACAGCACAAAAAGTAAATCACAGTGAAGTACAGTACAGTGCAGCACTGCAAGAAAGACATTTATTGACAGATAAAAGAGAGAGGGAGAGGGGTGCTCTTTTTTCATCCCAAACGTCCACTTTGTATCGTTTTCTTTCATTGAGACTTTGCCCGTTTTGACTCATCTGACTGATTCTGATACACAATTGCAAAAACAATGTGTGTGTGTGTGTGTGTGTGTGTGTGTGTGTGTGTGTGTGTGTGTGTGTGTGTGATAAATGCAACGAAAAGTGACGGATTTCTTACTGCTAGAACCAGTAGAACAAGCAACAGATGAAAATGAATTCATTTTTCTCTTCTTTTTTCTTCCTTCTGTTTTTCTTTGTTTTTTTTTTCAGGCAGCAGGCAGCGGTAATGGCATACCTAGCTGCGAGTAACAACTGGACCTTCATCTCAGTGATCTTTCAAGACAAGGATACTACGCACATACCTCTCAGGAGACAGTTTGAAGCCAAGGGCATATGCGTGGCTGCTTATTATATGATTCCAAGAACCGTCCACAATGAAGAGGTATCTGTTTGAACACTGTGCACGTTTTCCAGCACGAAAGTTCAGAATATGCTGTTTTGAAATGATTGAGAACACCGATTTGGATCGCTTTTGTTTTTGTTGTTTGGAAATTCTGTCGTTTCCATTGAGCTTGACCTGTCCGTTTCTACGAGAATGCTTGGCCAGATACTGCGAGCTGCGGGCTTGCTCTCTCTTTCTGTCATACTCCGCCATTCCCAGCCCCGACACACGAGTGTGCACGCGCACGCGTACACGCAACGCAAAGCAAGTCAGTTGAGGTCGAAGTTGGCAGACTGACAACACGCAATGCCTTCTTCTGTTTCTTCTTCCATTGGTCATCGCCCTGACCATTACTCTCACTTCATGTATGCTGGGAATTTCCGTGGTTCCATAACCCACCGCAGTCTTGACATGGATCACGGGATGTTTGATATGTTCTTTGATAGATACACCACCATGTCAATATGATATCATATCATATCTAACAGACAACGTACGGAACGACAAACACTCGTTTGTGATGGTAAGCAAAATATGATTATATGTCAGAACTGGTAATCCCTTCGCCCTTTGAGCCCAGCAATTCGGTTACTTCTTCTGCGTTCGAGGGCTGGAACTCACACGTTCACTCGTGCGTTTACGAGTGGGCTTTTACGTGTATGATCGTTTTTACTCTGCCATGTAGGCAGCCATACTCTGTTTTCGGGGATGTGCATGCTGGTTATGTTCTTGTTTCCATAACCCACCGAACGCTGACATGGATTACAGGATCTTTAGCGTGCGTATTTGATCTTCTGCTTGCGTATACACACGTAGGGGATTCAGGCACTAGGAGGTCAGCACGTATGTTGATCTGGGAGATGGGAAAAATCTCCACCCTTTACCCACCAGGCGCCGTTACTGAGATTCGAACCCGGGACCCTCAGATTGAAAGTCCAACGCTTTAACCACTCGGCCTATTGCGCCCGTCATATCGGTTACGTTATTGCTGCACAGCAGGAATCATACTCGAGCCATGAAGGCTTTGCCACCTGTTGCTCTTTTTGACTGCATCAGCGTGAGCGCGTGTAGTACCATGCATTTTAATGATTTTAGATAACGTTTGGTTTCGCATTTCAAGGCGATTTTGCATGACTCAGCAAAGTTAACACTGTGGGAGAGCTTTAAGATGGAATAGCGCCGTTTCTAGCATACAGCTCTCTTGTAGTGGTGAGCAAAAATACTTATGATTTGGATCAATGGATGCAAATGTTGGTAACGCTCCACTAACTCCTTCAAACACCGTCACTCCGCGAGTTTTTGAAACCTGTTGACTGCGCTGTTGACGTACGGCGTACGTCATGAACTGTCGCTCACCAATGCTGTATTGACGTACGCTGTACGTGATGTTACAACATTCAATGTTTCGAGTCCGGCACTGCAGAAAATACAGTTTGCTAACCATTAAATTAGCTTCCATGAGAGCTCTTTATCTCCTGAGTTCCATATGCTAAAACTATTCACCTCATTATCACATTTATGGCGAAAGTTTTGCAAGTTTGTACGAAGCTCAAGTTGTGTTTGCAAAGCTATGGCTGAACGCCCACAAACCCCAACACTTGCACAAATATTGGAAGAAATCTTTCAAGATGCAAATAGTAGAGATGAAGATTGTGGACTGAATGAGATAGAACTGCGTGAAGTTGATGCCGAAGACGCCGATTTTGACATGGAGGGGGGTGGGAGGTGGGGTTACACGACGAAAATGAACACAGGCAGGCTGAACTGATTCAAGATGCAGGTGGGTGTTTATGAGGTTTTTCAGTTTATTATTTGCTTTCTGTTTGTTGTTAAACTGCATTGTGTGTGTTTTGTGTGTTAGCTGTGGTAAGTCACCGACTGCTGTGTGTGAGAGAGAGACAGTCACTGTGTGTGTACTGCGTGTGACCAACACTGCACGAGGAGGCGTGGCTCGCTGGCTGGCTCATTGCTGAACTTTCTAGTATTTGTTCCTGAGAATGTATGTGTGAGAGAGAGAGAGAGAGAGAGAGAGAGAGAGGAGATGCTGTTTACAAAACTGAAATCAGAAAATGATAATTATATAGAATTGCATGCCTAAATTACTTTTTAAATGCAACACTTGTAGAAGCGCGCGCGCGCGTGCGCGCGTGTGTGTGTGTGTGTGTGTGTGTGTGTGTTTGTGTGTGTGTGTGTGTGTGTGTGTGTGTGTGTGTGTGTGCGCTGTCATTTTGTTTTGTATGAGTAAGAGAGAATGAAGGGGGTGTGGCATACTATGAACCAGTTTGTGTGTGTGCGTGTTAGGGGGGAGGGGGTTAGGGGTGTGTGTGTGTGTGTGTTTGTATTTTAGCTTCTGAAATAATCAGAAATAAAATGGTACAATTTCATAAACATTATATATATAAAAATAACAAAAAACAAAACAAAACAAAAACAACAACAAAATCAGTCTTTTATGCAATGTGTTTCAGGTATGCAGCATGGTGATGATCATGATGTTCATCCTGGACCATCTGGAGTTGACAACTTGCCACAAACCTGCAGCTAAAGACCAGCAGCAGCAAGACCAAAGGACAGTAAACAAACCTCCAGCAATTCTGGATTACAACAAAAACATGGGTGCCATGGACCACCATGACCAATGGTTGTAGCCCAGCGATGCCACAAGGAAAACCCTGAAGTGGTACAGACAGCTGTGTGTGCGTTTTCTACAAACTGCCATGCTGAATGCACACATCCTCTACAAAAAAGCAGGCAACAGCAGTACACTCCTGGAATTCCAGAAGGATGTAATTAGTGCCATGAATTTTGGTGACCAAGACCCAGACACTGCTAAAGATGACCACGCTGTTTGTCTGTGTGGATGACACTTCATGATGTTATACCACCTACCCCCCAGAAGGCCCGGCTACAAAGGAGGGGCAGAGTCTACTGGAAGAAAGGGCAAAGAAAGGATGTGAATTTCTACTGCCCAGACTGCCCCAGCAAACCAGCACTGTGTCTTGAAGACTGTTTCCACAAGTACCACACACAGTGTTTTCACTGGCGATTGGTGCTGGGTGATTACACCCTTTTCATTCTTTGTGTGGACTGTGTTGGAGTCTTATGGACCTGGACACTTTTGCACAGCCTTGGACAGTGTGTGTGGTTGATCATAACAGTCACAAGAAAGACAGGTTGATAACCTGGTTGATGTTGCAGCACCTACATAGTGGAATGACAGTCACAGTGTTTTTCATTATTGCATTTTATGGAATTTTTGTGTCAGATTGGCTCATTATTTGAACTTGTGAGTGTTAAAAACAAAATCTTGGTTCATTTTCCTTTCATTTATACTTTTATGCACTTATCTTCAGTACTTTCTGAAACATAAACAAATGAACATCATTGGCGTGGGTTTTTATTTTTGTTTTTCTGAAAATGTTCTCAGCATAGGCAGTAGCAAAACGTACCAGCAGTGAAAGGGTTTTATTGTTCTTCATGATTTACACGTGAACCATAAAGACTTTGCAACTCTTGTTGTTGTTTTTTTTTAATTGGTAGGAACCAATGCACAAGCTATGAAGAGTTTACCTTTATTGTTTTTTCATCTGTTTTTTTCTTTCTGTTTTTTCGTTTCTGTTTTTTTTTCTCTCCTTCATACAGAAAATTGAAAGCAGAATGGGAAGCCCAGAGTGACATGAGGCAATGCGCAACTTTCAGATTAACCTTCGCTGGCTGTCGCTTTTGAGTACACACGGAAGCTCATGTGGGTCGTCACGACCCATACCGCTGTCGCTTTTGACTACACACAGAGACAAAAACCTGCGATGTGTAGTCTAGAAATGAGTGTGTGGAGGATGGGGGGGTTGGGGGGGGGGGGGTGCAGGGTAATGTGTGTGTGTGTGTGTGAGTGTGTTGATGCTCATGTACGTTTATGTGTATTTGATCATGCTTTCATATCTGCAAAACTGCATGTTTGTTGCATATCTGCTATGCATGTGTGTGTGCGTGTATGTGTGAACGTGTGTCTGCATGTTTTACATTTATTTGCTTATTTATCCTGTGTGTGTGTGTGTGTGTGTGTGTGTGTGTGTGTGTGTGTGTAGAGTTGACTTAATCAAGATTTTGCACCTTTTAAATATTATTATTATGAGTAGTAGTATTTTTATGTATTTATCTATTATTTTTTAGAAATATTTTTTATATATTTATTTTCTTCTTCTTCTTATCATTATCATTATTATTATTATTATTCAATCATTAAAAAAAAGTATTTATTTATTTATTTTTGATCATTATTATTTAATTTTATTTATTTAATTTTATTTTATTTATTTATTAAAAAAAAAATTATTTTAAAAATTTTATTCATTCATTTATTTATATTTTTTTAATTGATTTTTTTTCTCAAGGCCTGACTAAGAGCGTTGGGTTACACTGCTGGTCAGGTATTTGCTTGGCAGATGTGGTGTAGCGTATATGGATTTGACCAAACGCAGTGACGCCTCCTTGAGCTACTGATACTGATACTGATACTGATACTCTCTCCTTCGTTTTGCAGGTAGAAGCTGCTGCCAAGCATCTAGTGAAGCAACGTGGTAACAGCCGTGTAGTGGTGCTGATCCTCAGTCCGGCTGTCGCCCACAGAATTGTCAAGGCAACAGACCGTCTGCTGCCTGAGAACACCTTCCTCTGGATCAACCTTAACGGGTGGTCGCCAGGAGCTCTGAACTTGTCGAACACGGGTTCGTTTCTGAGGGGCTCTTTACTAATCAGCTATCTGCCAGCCTCTGTGCCAGGCTTTGATGACTGGTTCCGACAGCTGACGCCTGTGAGTGAGCATGATCAAGGTGTTCTTGTTGTGTGTGTGTGTGTGTGTGTGTGTGTGTGTGTGTGTGTGTGTGTCCACAGAGAGAGAGAGAGAGAGAGAGAGAGAGAGAGAGAGCACTTTTGTGAGCGCATACATGTATATAGGCAACATGCCGCCAAAGATTTTGAGTCACACTGTTTGTGATAATGATGACATCACAATAGATCATCCAAACGAAACAATAGCAAAATGAAAAAAAAGAGATATTGGTCCTAGCCCAGACAAAGCTCGCTACTCAGATGAACATAAAACTATCAAGTCTTTATGAAAACATTTTTCAAAATGGATCCTCTAAATCGAGGGTGGTACAGAACAAGTAAATGTAGATTGAAAAATGCGGCTGATTTGCTTTTGTATATGGAGGATTCTAAAGTAGAAAAGAAGCATTAGAAGTAGCAATTGATGCATACAATAAAGTCCAATTTGCTCAACTCATTGAGTTGCTACTAAAGTATGGAGTGTGTTTGACATTAACAAGAAGGACATTAGCAGCACCTTAGGAAAGAACCGTCGCTCCGGGACTGTCAAGAGACGCTGTCCTTCATAACGTGTATGCGGCAGGACTTTCAGCCGTCTAGAAACAACTGAATCATATCGTCACTCAGTTCAGCGAAATCCTACAAAATGCTCTGCAGTCTCAACAACAAAACTATGAACAAATCATCCCCCGCTGATTCATTTCACGGAATTCAAGGTCAGTACAAAAATGATTGTCTGCGCTACGTAAGGCTACACTTTGACACAATGCTGACCTTCGGAGAACATATTGAAGGTAATATCCTGAAATGCAAAAAATGGTGTTCGGTCTAAAAGGCAATGACAATGACGGTCATTGAACGGTGCATTGTCTTATGGTTTTACGATCAGTCGTTCAGTGTGATGGACTGGGGACTAGGGGTCAGAGATGAATTAAGCATGGGACAAGCAGAAGACACCGCACAGCTTCAATCCCAGCTAAACGATATAAAAGAAACAAAAGATGTGCGAAAAATACCTAGAACGCTTCAAAAAACCCTAGAACGCAGTGATGTCCAGCACTGTTGAAAGACATTATCTGAACAGAGAGCAGAACCGATACAAGAGTGACACGAGTAAAAAAGGCAAGAAGAAGGCATTATCCTAAACAGCCTACAGACGGTTCGGTCACCAAAGACCACACAGGCTGAGGATACACTGTAACACAACATGGAAACACAAATCAGGCATAGTCACAACATCCAGCCTGACAGTGGAGTTTGATGCAGTGACATATTCACAGATGGCTCAGTCACCAAAGACCAATCTGGGTGGGAATTCACTGCGAAACAAAATGGAGAAAATGGAGAAAAACAATTATGGAAGAGAATGCTGCCGACAAAGTCACAACTTCCAGCCTAACAATGGAAGTTAAAGCTGTGATACATGCCCTCCAGTGGCTATCATCTATCCATATGCCTGGAAACCAACATGCTATGATTCTAACGGACTCAGTGAACCTCATACAGAAAACTGAAAGTGGAATAGGAAGCCCAGAGTGGCATGAGGCAATGCGCAACTTTCAGATTCAAAAACTTACATGGTCATACTGCCCGGGACACGCATGTGTTTAGAGAAATGAGCGAGCTGACAGACTTGCTGGTAATGCAACAACAACGAGCGGCCTTCATCAAGGAAAATCGGAAATCCTCTGAAAAGTCAAAGGATAACAAAAAGAACAGGTACAAGGCCATCACACTATCGATCGCCTCAGAGAAATAAAGGTAGAGAGAGGGAGCGGCCGTAAGTCTAGCATGAAAGGTAGAGCACGATGCTTTGCAAATCAAACGAATTTTGGCATCATTTCCAAATCAACACTGCGCAGATTTCTTCAGAACGGAACAGAGTCTCTGTGGGCTTTTCCAAGTACAATATACTGAGCAACACGCTAGACGCCACGTTCTTGGCATCAGAGGTCTTTTCCCACCCCTCTTGCGGCCAGTCAGTGGCAGCCTCTGTGCGTGTGTGTGTGTGTGTGTGTGTGTGTGTGTGTGTGTGTGTGTGTGCGCGAGTGCGTAAGTGTACACAGGAGAGCTCTGTGCACGTGTGTGTGTGTGTGTGTGTGTGTGTGTGTGTGTGTGTGTGTGTGCACGTGCGCGCGCGTGTGTGTAGGCTGTATATTTTAATTTATTTGCTTATTTGTTTACTTATCATTATTGTCTTTTTATTTCATTATTATTATTATCTTTTCTTTTTCTTCTTTCTTGTTCTTTATATATATATATATATATATATATATATATATATATATATATATATCATTATTATTATTATTATTATTTTTTTTAGATATTCATTTACCTCTTCTTTTTTTCTCTTTTTTTTCTCAAGGCCTGACTAAGCGCGTTGGGTTACGCTGCTGGTTAGGCATCAGCTTGGCAGATGTGGTGTAGCGTATATGGATTTGTCCGAACGCAGTGACACCTTGATTTACTGATACTGATTCTGCAGTGACACATGCTGTCCATATTTTTACCTACAAATGAACATATCATTATTCAGTGTTACACTTATTGTTCGGTACTTGGTGACAGCAATGTTGGATCTGCTTTTGTGATTCCCAGTCTTGAACCAGAAGCATCATATTGAATAAGGAAGTTCTTTCTTTTACAGCTGAGATAGTGGCAATTATTGTGGCTTTAGATTATCTTGCTCGACTGCCAAAACGATGAGTGATATATATGCTTCTTTTGTATTTTAGAATTTATTTACAGAACAATCAGAAATATTTGTTTGGAACAAAGCATTTGTTAGACTCTGTCTGTGAAAGGCACAAATGTTATTTGTTGTTGGATGCCACCCAACACTGACTTTCTTTTTCCAGTTAAGCAGACAGAGCAGCATAAAGGTGAGCAAGTAATTTTACAGGTAGTATAAAAGTATCTTGCCCATTGCCATACAAAGAAAGGAGTAATTTCCTCAAAAGAGACTTTTACACGTGCTTCAGTTTAAATTCAAAATCTGTTCAGAGAACTTTTTCAGGCTTCGGTCCGATCCGATACACATATCTATTTCAGTTAAATTTTCTGACTTCTGAAAAGAATTCCTTTCTTCCAACCATAATTCTCTCATTTTCTTTTCATATCTTTCTTTTCCATCTCTTTTCTTCCACACAAATAGAGTAAAACGTCCAACCCCTGGTTCCACGACTACTGGGAGAAACTTTTCAACTGCTCTCTGGACAATAAAACATGCGGCAACGACCTGAACTTGACTGACGCCTTTGTGCCAGTGAAAGACCACAGTAACTACATGGGCTACATAGCCGACGCTGTCTACATTATAGCCAACGCAACGGCCCGTGTTCTCCACAACTACGAGAATCTGACGGCATCAGAGGCTAGAGCCTGTGTGACGGGTCCCCGGCTGTTGTCAGAGCTGATGGCCACGCGGCAAGGTGGCTACAGTGGTTGGCTGGAGCTGGATTCCACTGGGGACCGCCATGTTCCATATATTGTCAGCCAGCTGAAGCCAAACGATACCGCACAGACCATGTTTGTCCCTGTCATGAAATTCGACCCTAGCACCGGCCAGACCACCCATCTGCACGAGATGAGCTGGGGTCATGTGAGATTGCGTCCAGGTTCAGCGACACTGGAATCTGTGTGCAGCGATCCTTGCGAGAGATCTGAGGTACATGTCACCCATGATGTGACATGCTGCTGGATTTGCATACCATGTGAAATGAACGAGAACACTGTGGACAATGACACGCGTTGTAACATCTGCCCGGAGTTCACCTGGCCAGACCGGGTTCGGAGAGAGTGTTTGCCCATCACCCCAATCGTGATATCCTTCACTACCTTCAGTGGCTCTGTGATGATGGCCTTCGTGACGTTTGGGCTCATCTCGTGTCTACTCGTTTCCATCTTCTACTTCCAGAACCGCAATCACCGTATCATCAAGGCGAGCTCTTTGGGGCTGTCCTACTTAATCCTTTTCTCCATCACAATGGGCTACACCACCAATATCATCTTCTTGGGAGCACCCACCAATGTGACGTGTAAGATAGGCTTCCTGTTGCTGGGCATGTCTCATTCGCTCATCTACGGACCTCTGCTGGTGCGGGTGCAGTGGGTGTACCGACTGTTCGAAGCCAGCAAGAAGACCACGCGGCGTCCTATGATGTCCCAAGTGCATCATCAGTTCATCTTCTGCATCGTGATCGTGGCAGTGCAGGTGAGTTTATGGCAGGGAGCGTGACAGGTTTTTTTTTCCTTTTTAGCCGGATTCAACACTGTTTTAGTATCTGTCTGTCTGTTTTTATCTCCGTGTTTGTCATTCGCTCTGTCCATGTGTCTGCCTGCCTTGTTACTCATCAACCATCTGTTTATCTCGATCAGTGTATAATTGACCACTGTCCGCTACTTACAATTTGTGTGTGTTGCATTGTTTCAAATCCAAAGAGAAACGATATGAATTCTATGTAATAGTATAATAGTATGGAAGTGTTGAAGAAAAGAAAGGGATAACTAAAAGCAGCAAAAAGAAAATAACACAAGATGAGAAAACTAGAGACAGAAGACAAGACAAGACACTTACTGTCAGTTATGCCCTCCGACATGTAGGACGTTTTCTCTGGCCTTCCTTTAGCGTCTTCCTTCGGTGTACAATGAAGAGCTGTCCGGATGATGTTACCTTGTTCTTATTGCATGACATGTCTGATCCATTTCCATCGCCTTCTCATGATGATGGTCTCCATGTTCTCTTCATTGCAGTGGGCGAGTAGTTGTTGACTGGAGATGGTGTTGGGCCTGAAGATTAGCAGGGTTCCTGGAAGGTTTTTCGCGTGGAAGGTTGACAGCTTCGTTAGATAACTCACAGTCATCCTCCAGCATTCTGAGCCAAAGGGCTGTGTGGAACGTTCACAACTCCGGTACATTATAGACAGAATGGAACAACAAATCCGGGAAGAGAGTGTCGCATATAAAGTCACATCATCTAGTCTGACAATGGAATTTGCTGTCGAGTGGCTAGCATTCATGCGTGTGCCTTCAAATCAACATGCCATAATTCTGACTGACTGTGTGAACCTTTTTACAAGAAGATGAAAGTTAAAGGGGAAGCCCAGAGTGGTATGAGTCAATGCGCAACATCCACATGCAAAAGCTTACATGCATGTCCTGCCCTGGACATGCAGGTGTTAATGAAAATGAGTGAACCGACAGACTAACTGATAGCTGAACAACAACGAGCAGTCTACATCTGGGAAGATCTGAAATCTGAAGAAAAGTAAAAGAGTACACAAAAACCAGGCATTAGGGTATCACACCGTTGATAGCCTCACAGAAAAAAAATGAGAGGGGACGGCCAGATGTCTAACCTGAAAGGTAGACCACTATACATTACTAATCAAACGAATATTGGCACAGTTCCCGAGCCAACAATCCTTAGATTTCTTCCAAATGGACCCTGGGCCTTCCAAAAATGCGGTGGACTGAACATCATGCTGGACGCTGCGCTCATGGCATCGAAGATTTATTCCTAACCGTCCAACGGCAAACCTCTGGCAATATGTGTGTGCATGCACACGTGTATGCCATAGGAGCTAGTGTGTGTGTGTGTGTGTGTGTGTGTGTGTGTGTGTGTGTGTGTGTGTGTGTGTGTGTGTGACTCGACTCGACTCGACTCGACTTCATTTATTGTCATAAAATCCCGAAGGATTAATAGACACAACAAAGAACAAAAGGAACAAAGAAATAAACGGTCATCAAATACACATGCAATGAAATACATAGTTGGCGAGTGCTTTTTGACAGTCATCGCAGTTGAATAAATCACTTGGTTTTAGGATTTTTTGGGGTATTTTTCTAGTGATCACATTTGATTGATGATCATACTGCTGTACAGTTGTAATTAGACGGTTTCACAAATTATGAAATAAGATACACGTATCTAGGAAATGTAATTCATCTTCAACAACTTCACATATAGCACATAACCTCTCTTCTCTCGGAATGTTTGCACCATCTTCCTCGTTCGATATTTAAATAATGTGCGCTTATTCTGGGTTGACAAAGAGTTTGTTTGTGAGCAGGATCGATTTTATCAGTTAGATAATTCTCAGTTTGATAATCGTTTCTTTTAATTTTGTTGTAGAAGTCTAATCTGTTGCATTCAGTTTTTCTCTGTTTCCACAATTGTATATGTCTATTTCTTAGTTGTTGACGTAATGTGAATTTAAGTCTGCTGTTACTAAATGTCAACTGATTAATCCAAACATGACCTAATCCTACATTGTGAAGAATATTATTTACAAATAGTATCCAGGGGTTTTCATTTGTGTCTGGTTGGTTCATCCTTTTTGATATGGTTATCATGTGCATCCAGAATATGAGACCAGTGGCCAAGAACTCTACATGCAATATGAATTCCAATTGGAAATCTGCCAAATTCTGCTGGAGTTGGTGGATTCATGGCTTTAGAATGTACCCCTGGAGGCAGTTTGCAAAATGATATATATATATATATATATATATATATGTGTGTGTGTGCGGGCGTGTTGTGCGTGCGTGCGTGCGTGTGTGTGTGTGTGTGTGTGTGTGTGTGCTTGCGAAATGTGGCGTCTATGTGTAAATGTAGCCACACAATGGCATGCTATATATGGCATTTATGTTAAATGTGCATCATTGTACGTGTATGTTCGTGAGTGTATTTCTGTATATGCTTATGTGTTTATATATATATATATGTAGCCGTGCTCCGAGTGGTTACTGAAGGGTACGGCACAAAAGACTTAACTAAATATGATTAATTGAAGGATAGACAAGATCCCACGCACAGGCCAGGAACATATAGAGGCCAGTCACAAATGGGGTTTTCTATTGGTTTATTTACAATATTCTAAAAGAAGGAGACTAAGAAGAAGAAATAATGAGAAGAAGACAACTAGGAGAAGAACTAAGAAGAAGAAGACTAGAAGAGAACTAGTCTAAGAGAAGAAGATATCTAGGAGAACTAAGAAGAAGACAATGCTAAGAGAAGACTAAGAAGAAGACAGTGCCTGGAATGACACAAACAAATGTCATTAGCACAACATGTCGGCACAAGTGAATAATAAAGCACATGTATACATATTACATGGAAAGATTACCACTTGGTATTCCATATGTGTGAAGACCAAACACTGACATCAAATGACATTCCTAATACATTTAAATAGTGCAGTTAAAGTGATTGAAACAATTAATCCAACACTATCTTGTAATCACAACAGCAGAATACTACACACCTCTTAGAGTACTGAGCACACTGTAGCAGTACAATTGATATCAGCATGTAAAATAATACATGAATAATAAACAAGATAATAGAATCAGTGGCTTTGATATTATACTGGCAAACTGATAGACCAGATAGTAAGTGAAGCACCATCATGGTTTAACCATTAAGTGGTGAATGAACTTTACGCACTCACTAGAACATTCTGGAACAAACTACTAGTGTCCAGAGACGTCACTGACTGTGACGTTAAGAATCAAATGGAACACCGCTACGAGCATATGACGACATGGCAATTTTCTAGATCAGTCATAGCCGAGCTGTGACTAACTTGTCAAAGCAATAACTGAACAAAGAATTAACTGAACAAAGCAATAACTGAACATACTCATATAAACACAAGTACTGTGTCAAATAATACAATTTACAAATCAACACATTCTACACACTAGTACTTACAGCCATACGTAGCGAGGTGTCACTGTTGTGAGAACACACCCGACACACTGCCCGCGACACAGCAAGAGACAAAGAAAGCAGGTGCTGGCCACGGCTGGCTCGGGTGTGGAAGTGGCCACTCATCATTCACTGTGCCAATTTATGCAAGTTTAGCGGACCGCAAAGTGCGTCACGTGTGCTTGCAAGCAGATCGTCACTAATCACGGAGAATCCGATGACAATTGTGTTTGTTTAAAGGTGTTCAGTGATAGATTTCTAAATGATTCCTGAACCGATTTACGTCGGAGAAGTTGCAAAAGAAAGAGCTCAACGCCTACTTTATAATGAGTGTAAAATGAAGTGTTGATTATTTAAGATGAATTTATAATCTTAATTTAAGTCATCTGAACAGGGTCAGTTTTAACGAGCTCGTCGCTGAAAATTACAAACTGCGTTAAATCAGTTTCACGTAGGCGAACATAAATGGAATAGATTTAAAGATGGAATTAAGACGATTCTGCCAGTATATAATACTAGTAGTTTACTGATCTGACAAGAGAGTTATTAATTAATTACGGTGGAACAGAAACACAAGTTTGCTCTCAGCCAATGACGTACCACAACGCGACACTGGTCAAGCCGTCAGCAGGTGGCCTGGCGAGGAGGACAAAATGATGTAAGCGGAGTGACGTCACACATTCTGTGCGCGGGTTATGAGGGAAAACTGTCGTCTGCTGTGGCTTGTGCGTGAATAGTGTTGGAGCAAGCATGGCGCGCTTGGTCACACACACACACACACACACACACACACACACACACATATATATATATATATATATATATAATATGTGTATGTGTGTGTGTGCGTGAATGCGCATGCGCATGCGTAATCCCGCCGAGTTATGCGCTACATGTTTAAGAAACCAGAGATAAGGTATTTATGTTACTCTCTCTCTCTCTCTCACTCACTCTCTCTCTCTCTGTGCATTTGCAGACTGGTGTCAGTGTAATTTTTAGTGTAATTTATTTCATCTTTTATTTGTTAATTCTTCTTCTTCAAAACTAAAGTTCATTTATCTTTGATCTGTCAATTATCATTATCATTGCTATTACTATCAGAGTTGAGTCAAAATAGGCACACGGGTTTCTGACAGAACTTTGAAGCTTGACTTCGATATCGCATACAGTGAAGGTATAGTCTGAAATATGACGGAGCGCAGGTTTACAGCCTATAAATATGGTTTCTGTCTAGACGTCATTAAGTTTGAGCTAGTTATTCAACATCCATTTCTTCACTGCAGCTATGTACATCTCTGTGTTTTTGTGGAGGATAGCAAAATGACATGGGGAAAACGACTTTGTGAGTTGGGTATCATCTACAGCCTTGTGAAGATCACATTGATGTTTGCTGTTGACAGTATTTTGCTGGCAATCAATGACCATACAAGCTGATCGGTGAAGACACACATTTGAACACACACACACGCCTGCTGAGAACACACGAGGCTCATTTCATTTAAGCGAACCGTTTTACTTTTAGTTGGTATTTCTATGCACGCGGAGGCTTGAAAGTTGATATCTCTGGTGTGTTGTCTGAAATACTGTCACCATTATCAACATCCCAGTCATAAAGATAATTACCATCACTGTCACCCTGATCAACATCCCAGTCATAAAGATAATTACCATCACTATCAAGATCAACATCTCAGTCACAATTATCATTACCATCACTGTCATCAAGATCAACATTCTTGTCACAGAAATGATAATTAAAACTGCTATTACCATAACCAACATCCCTGTCACAATAAAGATCACACTTATCATCTTAATCTGCATACCTGTCACAGTGGTCATAATCACTCCTGTCACAACGACCAATAATTACCCTTGTCACCATGATCAATAAAAGTGTCGCCATGATCAAAAGACCTGTGACATTGTTCATCATCACACCTGTCACAACGATCAATAAAAGTGCCGCCATGATCAACATACCTGTGACATTGGTCATCATCACACCTGTCACCATGATCAACATACCTGTGACATTGGTCATCATCACACCTGTCACCATGATCAAGATACATGTGACATTGGTCATCATCACACCTGTCGCCATGATCAACATACCTGTGACACTGGTCATCATCACACCTGTCACCATGATCAACATACCTCTGACACTGGTCATCATCACACCTGTCACCATGATCAACATACATGTGACATTGGTCATCATCACACCTGTCACCATGATCAACATGCCTGTGACACTGGTCATCATCACACCTGTCACCATGATCAACATACATGTGACACTGTTCATCATCACACCTGTCACCATGATCAACATACCTGTGACACTGGTCATCATCACACCTGTCACCACGATCAAGATACCTGTGACACTGGTTATCATCACACCTGTGAGATTGTTCATCATCACACCTGTCACCATGATCAAGATACCTGTGACACTGGTTATCATCACACCTGTGAGATTGTTCATCATCACACCTGTCACCATGATCAACATACCTGTGACACTGGTCATCATCACACCTGTCACCATGATCAACATACCTGTGACACTGGTCATCATCACACCTGTCACCATGATCAAGATACCTGTGACACTGGTCATCATCACACCTGTGAGATTGTTCATCATCACACCTGTCACCATGATCAACATACATGTGACACTGGTCATCATCACACCTGTCACCATGATCAAGATACCTGTGACACTGGTTATCATCACACCTGTGAGATTGTTCATCATCACACCTGTCACCATGATCAACATACATGTGACACTGGTCATCATCACACCTGTCACCATGATCAAGATACCTGTGACACTGGTTATCATAACACCTGTCACCATGATCAACAGACCTGTGACACTGGTCATCATCACACCTGTGAGATTGTTCATCATTACACCTGTCACCATGATCAGCATACCTGTGACATCGGTCATCATCACACCTGTCGCCATGATCACACTTGACATGACTACCACCAACACATCTGTCAAAATGGTCATTATCACACCTGTCACCATACTCACCCTGCTATTATGATTGTCATCGACTCTACCTCAATGATCATTATCTCTGTTATAATAATCATTACTCCTTCCACAATAATCATCGATACCTCTGTCATTAAGGTTCATACCCATGTTGCAATAACTTATGAACAATACAATCGTCATCCCACCTGTCACCTTGATCAACGTCCCTGTCCCGATGATTATCAAGACCCCTGTCCCAATAATCAACATCGTTGTTATCAAGATTTAACACCCATGCCACAACTGTGTCATGATTAGAATGTTCAGCAAGTACATTCTAATTAATTCATTACTGTTAATCAATACTGTTTTCGACTCGTGACCGTAAAGAACATGAGTGAAAGTAATGACACGATGTTTGTGTCTTTGTCCATGGTAATCTACGACATCGGCATTTTCACGTCTATAACAAATGACTTGTAAGATGGTGAGTATGAATAAAAGCCTTTTAAGTCATCTGCATTATGGTGATGTGATTTTAAGTTAAAGAAAAAGTCATTATGGAAGTAGAAAAAATGCTTGACAGGAGATTGATACGAGGGGCGCTCATTATGTAGCTGAACAGAGAAAAACTACAGGAACAACAGAATCATAAGTTGCCTTAGATAACAGAGCTGTAATATCAAAGCCATTGATGGCAAATATCATTCCATTCCCGAAAACCTGTTGTGCTCAGGAAGGCAATATTTGAGGTAACAGTGATGGTCCTCCTGCAGGACACGTGACCCTTTCCACAGCATGATTTTCGTGCTATGATCCATATGAGGAAACTGAGGGAAGTTGTTCAGTGAAAGCCTTTTAAGTTTGTCACATTGCTTTGGCAAGATATCTCCTTGCAGAACAAAATTTTTAGACTGATTTTTAAAATTCAAGATTGGGAAATCAACGATCGAAGATGATGGTTGTAATCGTCAAGTAACCATCGTTACTCAATAGAAGGAGTCCCAGGTAAAGTCAAGGATTGAGGAAAATCCAAGAATTATCAATGGTGGTGGTGTGTCCATCGAGATCGATGATGACCGTCGTTGTCATTCAGATGGGGGATGGGGGAAGGGTGGTAGTGGTGGGGAGGAGGTGGGGGGGTGCTCATGAATCTATCTGTGAATGCGAAGATGGCTGAATAGTTCAATCTGCGCACGAAATGCTCGCTGACAGTTGGTACAAACAAAGACAGGCATATCATTGTCAGGGAGCTTGTTTGCCCGTGACTTTCTGGCCTGCCTCTTCTGAACAGCTGCGGCAGTCCTGTTGGCCTCGCACAACTTAGCGCCTTTGTGCACAGCAGCGCGCCATTTGTCACGGTCCACTGCAGATTCCTCCCAGGAGTCAGGGTTGATATCAAACGCTTTCAGAGAGACTTTCAGAGTATCTCTGAAGCGCTTCTTCTGACCTCCATGTGATCTCTTCCCTTGTTGCAACTCGCCATAACAGAGCCCTTTGGGCAGCCGATCGTCTGGCATGGGAAGGGTGGCTTTTGCAAGCACCTCCGTGTCTGGGGTCCTGTCTTGCCACTTGATGTTCAGTAGCTTCCTGAGGCATGTTGTGTGGAAGTGGTTCAGCTTCTTGGCGTGTCGTTGGTACACTGTCTAAGTTTCGCAGGCGTACAGTAGTGTGGGGAGAACTACTGCTCTGTAGACCTTTAGCTTGGTCTCAAGACCAATGCCTTTTCTGTTCCAGACATTTGCATAGATTCTACCAAAGGTTGCGCTTGCTCTTGCAGTCCTGACGTTCACTTCATCGTCGATGGTCGCATTTCGTGACAGTGTGCTGCCAAGGTATGTGAACCGCTCCACCGCACTGAGTCTCTGACCGTTGACTGTGATGTTGGGCTCAACGTGGGGTTTCCCTGGGGCTGGCTGATGGAGAACTTCAGTTTTCCTAGTGCTGATGGTAAGGCCGAAGTTCCTGCTGGCAGTGGCAAACTTGTCGACACTGAGTTGCATGTCAGCTACAGATCCAGTGTTGAGGGCACAATCATCAGCAAACAAAACGTCTCTGATGATGTCTGTCATGACCTTGGTTTTTGCTTGAAGCCTTCTGAGATTAAACAGCTTGCCATCTGTTCGGTACTTTAGCCGATTCCAACATCGCCATCTCTGAAGGCATCAGTAAGCATTGCAGAGAACATGAGGCTGAACAGTGTTGGCGCCGGGACGCAGCCTTGCTTGACACCATTTGTGACAGGAAAAGGAGCAGATGTTCGCCATTGTCCTGGACTCGAGCCTGCATGCCTTCATGGAATTGGCTGACCAAGGAAATAAATTTCCGAGGGCATCCGTACTTGGCCATGATTTTACACAGTCCCTCTCTACTCACGGTGTCGAAGGCCTTAGTAAGGTCGACATAGGTGGAGAACAGATCAGCATTTTGCTCCTGACATTTCTCTTGCAGCTGCCTTGCAGCAAACACCATGTCGGTGGTTCCGTGCTCTTTCCGGAATCCACATTGGCTCTCAGGCAAATGACCTTGGTCAAGGTGTGCTGTGAGGCGGTTTAGTAGGATCCTGGCAAGTATATTGCCTGCGATGGAGAGCAAGGAAATGCCCCGATGGTTATCACAGGCTTGCCGGTTCCCCTTTTGCTTGTACAAGTGAATGATAGATGCATCTTTGAAATCCTGGGGGATCGTCTCTTCTTTCCACATGAATGAGTACAGCTGATGGAGCTTCTCAGTCAGCACAGTGCCTCCATCCTTGTAGACCTCTGCTGGTATGGAGTCTGAGCCAGGTGCTTTGCCACTGGATAGCAGACGGATTGCTTTCTGGGTCTCAAGAAGTGTTGGCGGATCGTCCAGTGCTTCGTTGATGGGGACTTGTGGGAGACGGTCTATGGCTTTATCATTTATGGAGGAAGGGCGATTTAAGACACTGTGGAAGTGCTCAGCCCAGCGTTCGAGAATTTTCTCCTCGGTGATCAAGGTATTCCCATCTGCACTGAGGAGGGGGGATGATCCTGAGGATGTGGGGCCGTAGACTTCTTTTAAGGCATCATAGAACCTCTTCATATCGTGCCTGTCAGCATATCCCTGGATCTCATCAGCTTTGTCACTCAGCCACTTATCCTGCATCTGACGTAACTTTTGCTGAACAGTCCTGCGGATGGCATTGTACGAATCCTTTCAATATTATCAATAATGGAACAGAGAATGGTCATTATCACACCTGTCACATTTCAACAGGAAGTAGCGATGTTATTTTCCAAGATCAATTTGGCATTGTTGACATTTGTGCCAGTTTGGTCCCTCATAACTTAGCTGATCAACAGAAAAAGGTAAGGGTTGATTGGAGCACACACACACTCCAAAAATGTAACAGAGGAAGATCAAATCACGTTTCGGACAATGTAAATAGAAATGAGTCGTGGGTTTTTCAGTGTGATTCCCGAAACATAACAACAGTCAGAAGTGTGGGGCTTCCTTGGTATGAATCAACCTGCAAAACTTAAATGATTAAAAAGTGCAGGCAAACAAATGGTGGTGTATTTCTTTTCAAACTCCGGCCATGTAGCCACCATAGCACTTGAGGATGGAAAGAGAGTGAGATCAGACTGGTATGTTAATCACTGCCTATCTTAAGTATTTGAGGCATGGTGCAGACAGCGTCCCCACACTGAAACCAACAGAAACATAAAACACACACACATAAACACTCTTACGCGCGCGCGCGCGCACACACACACACACACCCACACACAAACGCACGTACACACGCACGAACGCACGCTCTCATACACACACACACTTACACAAACACATGGAGAACTGAATCATGGTTATTGCATTTGCACACTTTACTTGAGAAATGTCGGTCATGATTCTCAAGCTGACAATCATATTAGTAAAGTGATCGAGAATTCTTTTTCGGGTAACATGATATCTTAATGGAAAATTGATCATAATCATAGGATAACAATGTCAATAACAAATTGGAAAAAAGCCAAAAATCCCTTTAGGATTATAACACATGGTTTGGAATTAGTTAATTATATCTATCAAGATGATAAAAGTCTAATTGAAAAAAGTGGTTTTGCATTTCATTGAGGTGCACCTATCTAACTGAGGAAGTGGTCATACTATTACAGGTAACATTAGTGATGACGCCAACGTTAGGGACGACACGGAAATGGCACAAGATGTCACAGGAGTCTCGCAAGAAGCCGTACGTGGAACACACCTGTGTGTTTCCTTATGAAAGTGTCCTCGCCGTGTACATCTACAACCTCATGCTGATATTTGCCTGCGGCATCATTGCCTTCAAGGCCCGAAACCTGCCAAACAACTACAACGAGAGCACCTTCATCTGCATTTGTGCCAGCGTCACTTTCGTCATCGCTCTGGGCTTCTTCCCGACCTACCAGGAATCCCATTCTATAAGTCGGTTTACGAGCCTGATGGTCATGGTGATCCTCAACCAATCCGTGGTATTTGTAACCATCTTTATTCCCAAGGTGCATGCTGTGGTCACCATGAAGGAAGGAACTGCTACAAGTTTCAGTTTCAGTTTCAGTTACTCAAGGAGGCGTCACTGCGTTCGGACAGATCCATATGTGCTACACAACATCTGCCAAGCAGATGACTGACCAGCAGCGTAACCCAACGCGCTTAGTCAGGCCTTGAGAGAGAGAGAGAGAAAAAAAAAGGTGAATAAATAATAGATAAGCTTATATAAATAAATAAATAATAATTATGATATAAAAAAAAGTTGTAGTAATGATAATTAAAAAAATAAATAAATAAAAATAAATAGATAAATAAGACAACAATGATGATAAATAAGCAAATAAATGTAAAACATGAAGACACACATTCACACATACACCCACACATGCATAACAGATATGCACCAAACATGCAGTTTCACAGATATGAAAGCACAGTCAAATACATATAAACGTACATGAGCTCCAACACACACACACACACACACACACACATTACCCTGCACCTCCTCTACCCCCTTCCTCCACACACTCATTTCTAGTCTATGTATCGTAGCTTCCACGGCATACACACACACGCACACGCACACACACAAACACACACACCACACACATTACCCTGCACCTCCTCTACCCCCCTCCTCCACACACTCATTTCTAGTCTATGTATCGCAGCTTCCACGGCACACACACACACACACGCACACACACACACGCACACACAGAGATGAACGCTTAATTGTACAAGCACACACACACACGCCCATATCTCCCACCCCCAACCCCACACACATATATACAAAGATATATATATATATATATACGTTCCAATATCCTGTTGCTCCCACAGTGTAGGCATGCATACACTCACATACCTCATCCTCTATCCCACCTCCTCCCCGCACCCCCACCTGCCCCTCACACACACACACACACACACACACACATGCACAGAACTCTCCTGACACTTGTGTACACTTACACTCTCACGCATGCACAAACGCACTCAAAAACACAGACCCACACATACACACAAACACACACATACACACACGCACAGAGGCTGCCACTGATTGGTCGCAAGAGGGATGGGAAAAGATCTCTGATGCCAAGAACGTAGCGTCTAGTGTGTTGCTCAGTCTATTGTATTTGGAAAGGCCCACAGAGACTCTGTTCCGTTTTGAAGAAATTTGCGCAATGTTGGTTTGGAAATGATGCCGATATTTGTTTGATTTGCAAAGCATCGTGCTCTACCTTTCATGTTAGATTTGCGGCCGCTCCCTCTATCTGCTTTTATTTCTTTGAGGCGATCGATGGTGTGATGGCCTTGTACCTGTTCTTTTTGATATCCTTTGACTTTTCTGAGGATTTCCGATTTTCCTAGATGCAGGCCGCTCGTTGGTGTTGCGTTACCAGCAAGTCTGTCAGCTCGCTCATTTCCCTTAACTCCTGCATGTCCCGGGCAGTATGACCATGTGAGTTTTTTAATCTGAAAGTTGCGCATTGCCTTATGCCACTCTGGGCTTCCCATTCCGTTTTCAATTTTCTGCATGAGGTTCATTGAGTCGGTTAGAATCATGGCATGTTGGTTTCCGGGCGTATGGATGGACGATAGCCACTGGAGGGCACGTGTCACAGCTTCAACTTCGATCGTTAGGCTGGAGGTTGTGACTTTGTAGGCAGCATTCTCTTCCCTAACTGTTTTTCCATTTTGTTTCGCAGTGAATCCCCAACCGGATTGGTCTTTGGTGACTGAGCCATCTGTGTATATGATGATGTCCTCTTCTTTACTGTTTTCTTCTATGAGTAGCTTCACTTCTGCATCAGTTTTGCCCTCTGGCCATTCCTGACAATGTCTTCCTGGAGTGGGTGAAATGGCTGTGTTGAATAGATGATTAAGGTTTTCGGGGTTTTCCTCCCATTCTTTTGTTTCTTTCCGGTATTGCAGTCGGCATACGATCTGGATAGTGTCTTCTGTTTGCCCCATCCATGACAAATGTATTTTTATATATTGATATGTTGATAACGTATATTGATTATTTCTGTACGCTGACACATATCCAGTGGCCTCAAGACTGAAAAAACCTTTCCCACTTCGTCTCCAACTTACACACATGTTTATTAAAAGTTCTATTGTTTGACCTTCCAGCAGTCTCCGAAAGTTTCTCCAGGATGACATCCTCATGAACATTGGCTGATGTAGATACTGCTCTACACATCACTACGGATTGAGTAGCTTCATTTCCGCATCAGTTTTGCCCTCTGGCCATTCCCGACAATGTCTTCCTAGAGTGGGTGAAATGGCGATTGTTCATAATGTATTGTCACTTAATGTTTTAGAAAAAATGGAATCGGATCATCTTCCTCTTTTGTTAAGTCTTGATATACAGACCGCTAACCAGATTAAGAGGTCTGTTTCTAATATGAATGAATTCCGATGTAGTTCAAGTTCCCATGTAGTTCAAGAAGAAATAGGTATTGCAACAAATTTGATAGATGTTGTTAATTTAGCGCTAGGTAAGTTTAATGAAATAATTAAGAAGCAGGCAGAATGTATGAAAAAAAAGAGTTACGCAAGAACTGGTTTGATAATGAGTGTAGATTAACAAGGCGAAATATGCGGAGACTTTTTAGAAAATTTAATCACACTTTGGAGAAAACTGATAGGGTACAGTACTGTATTGCAAGAAGAGAATATACATAATATGATGGCAAGGAAAAAGAAAGATTATAATCAGTCACTTTTGAGGGACTTGTTAAATTCTATTAAATGTCTGAAAATGTTCTGGGAAAAGATTAAAAAAGTTTCACTTAAAGCAACCCAGCCACAAAACAGCATATCTATTGGGAAAAGATTAAAAAAAATGTTTCACTTAAAGCAACCCAGCCACAAAACAGCATATCTATTGATCAGTGGTTTGACCATATTAAAAATGTACTAGAAAAGGAAGTGGACGAGTTTATTGAAGATGACACAGAAGAAGAAATATACGAACATTTAGACAGACCAATATCTAGGGAAGAAGTATCATTAGCAGTAAGAAAATTGAAAACTGGTAAGTCAGCTGGACCCGATGAACTTACTGGCGATTTTTTTAAAAATTCAGGTGAGTCTACAATAGAATTCTTAGTGAAATTATTCAATTATTTGTTTGATAATGCAATTTACCCAGAATAATGGACTGAATCAGTTATCTTACCACTATTTAAGAAAGGTGAAGTAAATGACACGAACAATTACAGAGAAATTTCATAATAATAATAATGGTATTTATATAGCGCTGAATCTTGTGCAGAGACAAATCGAAGCGCTTTCGCACCAGTCATTCACACGCATGCATAACTCTTAAACTGTAGAAACTAAAGACAAGGAAGGGCAGCAAGGGATATAAGCAGTATAAGCAATATAAGCAGTAAATTGTATAGTTCTGTTATTAACAATAGATTGCAAGAATGGGTAAGCTTAAACAATATAACAGGTGACTACCAGGCTGGTTTTAAGAAAGGTTATTGTACAATAGATCACATATTTACTTTGTTAGCTGCTGTTCAGAAACAATTTGCTTATAATCAAAAGTTATATGTTGCATTTGTGGACTTTGAAAAAGCATTCGATTCAATTTCAAGGAAATTGTTATGGCCTGTATTGTTGAAAAACGGAATAAAGGGTAAGTTGTACAGATGTGTTAAAAGTATGTATAGTGAAGTTAAGGCTAGGATTAGAAGTGGAGCAAAATTATCTGATTTCGTGAATTGTTTAAACAAGGTGATGTATGCAGTCCTGTCTTATTTTCACTGTTTGTTAATGAGCTTGCCTCATTATCGAAAATGGAAGACACAGATTATCTTTTGACTTTTTTTTAGTTGTTTATGTTACCTTTTGCTGATGATATCAGTGGTAGGCTTGCAGAGACAGTTGAACAGTTTACATACAGCTGCAATGAGATTAGAATTAAAAGTAAATATGGAGAAAACAAACATAATTATGTTTCGTAAAGGTGGATACCTATCGAGATATGAACAATGGACATTGGTAACGAAAAGGTCAGAGTAGTAAATGTGTATAAATATATTGGAATTTTCTTTTCAACTGGACTTAGTTTCACTTTTGCATATCGAGATTTAGTCAACAGAGCTAAGAGAGTTATGGTTATTTTACGTGTCATGTATAGACTGGATTGTAGCTCTTTTTCTATATTTGTAAAGCTGTTTGATTCGCAGGTACAGTCAATTTTAATTTTACAGTATGGTGCTGAAATATGGGCGTTTGAGAATGGGAGGGATATTGAAAGTTTACATCTATATGCATTGAAACGTTTTCTGAATGTTGATGGTCGGACACCAAATGACCTAATTTATGGAGAACTTGGCAGGTACCCTATATATTTGGATTCCTATGTAAAGTGTATTAGCTATTGGCTGAAACTGACTAGAATGGATGTCCATAGATTACCTTACAATGCGTATAAGATTCTTTATAATTTAGATACTATTGGAAAGAAAACATGGGCTAAAGACATACGAAACTGTTTATATTCTTATGGATTTGTATATGTGTGGGATAACCAGGGCGTCGAAAATATAACGGGTTTTGTGAATTGTTTTTAAACAAAGAATTATTGACTGCAGATGGCAGGACTGACATGACCAGATTCAGAATAGTAACAGATTTAATGAATATAGGATGTTTAAATTGACCAATTGTGTAGAACCATATATTGGAATTACAATGAACAGATATGTCAAATGTGCTTTACCAAAGCTAAGATTTGGTGTCTCAGACATTGCTTGTCATCGTTATAGATTTAGTGATAGAAGAGTTGACTCAATGATTTGTCGTTTATGTCATGACTGCAAGGAAGATGAAATTCACTTTATGTTTTGTTGTCCTGCTTTGTATGATTTAAGGATGAAATATATTCAGGCCAAATATTTTCATAATCCATGTCGTTTTAGATATAATTTGCTTATGTCCACCAGAAACGAGATTGTACTATTCAATCTGGCGTCTTATGTTTATAAAGCTTTTTAAACGATTATGTATGGTCACAACTTAGACTATACAACTGAAATTATATGAATATCTATGATCACTATCATTTGTTTTGTTTTCGTTTTTCTTTTGTTGCTGTTTTTTTGTGGGTTTTGTTTTTCTTTTCTTTTTTTTTCTCCAATCATAAGAGGCACTTGTGTTATTGTTGTACGATTGCCGCCTTCAGTAAGGGACCTTGGCCTAAACTGAATAAAACATTTCGCATTTTTCGCATTTCTGTTTGCTTGGCGTGCTCTCTTTCTAGATATATGTGTGTTTACGTACACAAGTCATTAATAAATATATAATCAAAAAAGCATGTATATAAATCAGTCAAAACAATAAACAAACACAAATCAATGATACATGTGGCAAAATGTGACAATGTACTTGTTTGCACATGTTTGTTGCATGTGTGTGTGTGTGTGTGTGTGTGTGTGTGTGTGTGTGTGTGTGTGTGTGCGTGCGTGTGTGTGTGTGTGTGTGTGTGTGTGTGTGTGTGTGTGTGTGTGTGTGTGTGTGCAAGTGAGCAAAAAGACAATTCTTCTTCGTTCGTGGGCAGCAACTCCCACATTTACTGGTTTGTACATGAGTGGGCTTTTATGTGTATGACTGTTTTTACCACACCATGTGGGCAGCCATACTCCGTTTTCGGGGGTGTGCATGCAAGGTATGTTCTTGTTTTCATAACCCACCGAACGCTGACATGGATCACATGATCTTTGACGTGCATATTTGATCTGCTTGTGTATACACACGAAGGGGGTTCAGGCACAACTAGGTTTGCACACATGTTGACCTGGGAGATCGGAAAAATCTCCACCCTTTACCCACCAGGCGCCCGGCGTTACCGAGATTCGAACCAAGGACCCTCAGATTGAAGTCAAACGCTTTAACCATTCGGCTATTGCGCCCGTCAAAAAGACAAATAAAATGACAGCCTAACCAGTCAATTGGAGCCAAGAAAGTAAACAACTGCCAGTCACATGTACTTAAATGACTAAACACTGGTGTCCAAGCAAAATAACAGGCAAGCAAACACAAACGTCAGTCAGCTTTCGTTTCAAATTAAACAATAGAATCAGTGGGAGTCCGAAGTAGCATGATACAATGACTCCCTCCGAAGGGGTGCTCTCCTGAGTGTTTTTATGCTTGTAATTACCCGGCAGTTAAAAAATATAAATAATAATAATAATATTTATGTAGCGCTGAATCTTGTGCAGAGACAAATCTAAGGGCTTTCACACCAGTCATTCACATGCATGCATAACTCTAAAACTGAAGAAACTGAAGACAAGGAAAAGGCAGGGAAGGGAGGCTATCTTGTGAAGAGGTGGGTTTTAAGGCCAGACTTGAAAAAGCTGAGTGCGGAGACCTGACGAAGCGAAAGAGGAAGTTCATTCCAAATGCAAGGTCCAGAGACAGAGAAAGAACGGCGTCCAACAGTGGAGTGTTTGAATCTGGGTATGCATAAAAAGAGTGGATCCGAAGCCGATCGTAGAGAGCGAGATGGAGTGTAGAGGTGAAGGCAGCCACAAAGATAGGAAGGGGCAGATTTGTGAATACATTTATAACATATAGTGCTGATCTTATATTTTTTGTGTGTGTGAGACAGGGAGCCAATGGAGATGTTGCAAAATAGGAGTGATGTGCTCAGGTCTTTTCTTTCTGAGGACGAGTCGGGCAGCAGAATTTTTGTATGCGCTGAAGGGACTGAATGGACGAAGCAGGCAAACCAGACAATAGGGAGTTACAGTAGTCAAGGCGAGAGAGAATGAGAGACACGACAAGTCTAGATGTTGCGTTGGTGGACAGATATTTCCGAATGGAACTGGTGCGTCGCAAATGACAGTAGCAGGGTTGACATGTCTGACTGATAAATTTTCGCATGGACATTGTGTTGTCAAGGACAAAGCCAAGGTTCCTGACTGAGCTGGAAAGAGGGATGGATGTACTGCCAAGTTTGATTTTGTCAGCTGTGATGGAAGAGAGTTTTTGTTTCGTTCCTATGATCATTACTTTGGTTTTGTCTGCGTACAATTGTAACTTATTTAGAGTCATCCAGTTTTGAATGTCCAGGAAGCATTCAGATGTTTCTTGCCAGAGCGAGGACAGTTTTTCAGGGGAATCACTCACACACCATAAGCACAGACGTCCACAGGCATTCACACACACACAAAAATCTTCTCACATCTCTCTCTCTCTCTCTCTCTCTCTCTCTCTCTCTCTCTCTCTCACACACACACGCCACTGTTAATGCCAACTTCAAGTAAGTAAGCAAGTGAGCAAGCAAATGAGAACTTAATAGACGGAATGAACATGAAAAAAATAAATAAGAAAATGGATAAATAAATACATAGGTTAAAATTACTTTCAAATGTGAGTTTGAGCGCGCGCGCGCACACACACATACACACGCACACACACTCACTCACGCACGCATGCACGCTCACAGACACATAGGCGCACAAAAAAGAGAAAAAGTTAAATGAACTATTGCATGAAAACTGATAAATAATAGCTAGATATATAAATACAAAAAAATAGCTAAATAACCCAATGGTTAAACAAACAGCTGATTAGCTAAAAAGATACATTATTGAATAAATAAAATGAATGAATAAATAGATGAATAAACAAGTAACATACATGAATGAATAATGAATACATAAACAAATAAATGAATACATAAACAAATGAATTAATAAAAAATAGACACAAAGATAGATACATGATTTTTTTTTTAAAACCTGCAAACACGCATACATACGCGTGTGTGTACTGCAGCAATGCACACTTAGTACAATTCTCTTGGCATGCACATTACGTCTGATGATAAATCGTGGCAAATGGATGGCAACTGTCCAGTTGTGATTTATTTGGAAAAAGAATCGTGAAATAGATACACAGGGTTAAATCCACTGCCTTCCCTTGACTCCAACTACCCGCCTTTAACCTCGGTGGTTTTGGGGTTGGTTGGCTACCACCGCCTTCCTCTGCCTTCCATCGCCAGAGTTCCCTGGTCTTCAAGTTTCAAATAGGAGTTCTCCGTTTGTCTTTGTCTCAGTCGTTGTTCGTCGATGGCTCTTACGCTGCGTGTTTTCCCGGCAAGCTGACAGCACGGCCCACCAAGTGTTTTCCCGGCAAGCTGACAGCACGGCCCACCAAGTGTTTTCCCGGCAAGCTGACAGCACGGCCCACCAAGTGTTTTCTCGGCCACAGGGAGTTAGACTATCTGGGTCACCATGTGGGTGCTGGGGAAATTTGGCCAGATGAAGAAAAAATGGCGAAGATCCGAGAATCGCCTCGTCCCTGTACGAAACGACAGCTCGGAGGGTTTCTGGGCCTCGTGGGGTTCTACAGGAGGTTCGTTCCTCAGTTTGCGGAAATCGCTCTTCCCTTGACTGACAAAACCAAGAACAAGGAGCCAAACAAAGTTATCTGGGATGAGTACTGCGAGAGAGCTTTCCTGCAGCTCAAACAAATCCTCTGCAGTAGGCCAGTTTGCTGTCTCTCCGATCTGTCCAAGCCTTTCATACTGCGGACTGACGCTTCGAACGTGGGGCTGGGAGCTCTTCTGCTCCAAGATCAAGGTATGGGTGTTCAACCAGTGGCGTGTGCCAGTAAAAAACTGGGTCCAGCTGAACGCGATTACCCCACAATAGAGAAGGAATGTCTGGCCCTTGTGTGGGGTATTCAGAGGTTTGAACCCTATTTCTACGGGAAGGAGTTTGTCATCCAGGTGGACCATGCACCGCTGCATTATCTGGACAGGGCCAAAACGGTCAGCGGCAGACTGACGTACTGGGCTCTACAATCACAGCATTTCTCGTTCACAGTGAAAGCCATTCCTGGCAAAGAAAACGTTGGGGCTGACTTCCTCAGTCATCTACCAGTCTTCATAATCAGAACACGCTCCAGTTTGAATGTGGCACCTAAGTCAGCTCTACACGGGTCATTTGTATTGTGGTTTCGTTGTTGTTGGTTTTTTTTATTTTTTTAAATTTTTATTTTTAATTTATACCAGATTGAACCGGGAGCTCCAGCCATTGTGTTTTGAATTTAAGGGGTGTCGCTTTGAATGATTATTGTTCCTGTTATTCCAGACTTCTTAGTGGTTTTTTGTGTTCCTTTGATTGTGTTTTTCTTTTCTTTCCATTTAGTTGCAGGATGGCAGCGTCTTGGTATTTATCTGTATGTGTTCATGGAGACATTGTGGATTATATGGAAGTGGGAATGTTCGTTATTGTGTTGTCATTCTGTGTGACATTTTATGATTATGTTTCAAACTTTATTTGAACTTGTGAGGGGGGCTATTGTAACATCTCATGACAAACCAAGGCGTGTGTGCCTTACCCCCTCCTTGTTCACCCACCCCATTCATCTAGAGAGCGGTGTGGGTTGTGCGGATTGCACGTGGATCTCATGTCTCAGTCTCGGTTCAGGCTGTCACTGAACTGAGATCAACCTTTTCATAGCTGGTCAGTCACAGGAATCAGGGCTTTTCGCCCGCGACTGGCATAGGAGTCAGTCGTGTCCGTTTTGTGGTTTTGAGGGCTGTTTGCCCGGTTCTACGCTGTCACTGAGGATAGTTTTTCCTCCGTGTGTTTGGGGTTCTTCCTTCTCTGCTCGTTGTGCTTTCAGCCTTCTGCTAGTAGTACCTCGTCTGGAAATGTTTGCAGTGTTCCCACTTCCGTAGTCTTCCACTGACTCCACTGACCATCCACTGCCTTCCCTTGGTTCCCACAACCCGCCTTTAACCTCGGTGTTTTTGGGGTTGGTTGGCTACCACCGCCTTCCATCGCCAGAGTTCCCTGGTCTTCAAGTTTCAAATAGGAGTTCTACGTTGTCTTTGTCTTAGTCGTAGTTCGTCGGTTCTGGTCTCGTCGTCTTCATCACCAACTCACATTCGTTGCCGTCGTCGTCACCACTTGTTTTTCTACATCTCGGCTGCTGCTTTTCACTTTCCCTCGTCGTCATGTGTTTCCGTATCATCGTCTCCGCACATATTCACACTCTCTCTCTCACACACTCACTCCCGTGCTTCATCGTCGTTTTTTCCCGTGAATTCCTTCAGTTCGTCTCTCTTGAGACCATTGACCTTCACTTGGGAATTGTGCTTGTTTGACTCGGTGTTGTTTTGTGCCTTTTCCATGCCTTGTTCTGGTTAATCAGCTGAACTACTTGTCTGTGTTATAGTTGTGTTTTGTTGTTCTCCATCGTCAATTAAACCCTGTGTATTGTTTGCATTATGTACTGAATAAATACATATTGAACTTTTATTTGTTATAGTCTGTGTTTGTATTGTCTTGGCATCAGTGCTGGGTTGGGTGGGGGTAACTAGCCCCTTCTCCTGTAGAGCGTCACAGCTCCGAATTGTCCTTGTACCGATTATCTGACATGTGCATACAGCACAAATAACAGAAGAAACGTATAAAACACAACTTATCTTTTAATTCAAGACTGGCATAGCCTTTTAATCCCGAATATAATACACAGAATATACGGACAATACAGAACAAACACAACGTTGCCTCGAAGGATTTTTGACACGAAATGGAAGAACGTTCGTATATTCATTCGTCGTTTTGGCTATGGTCTGTTCATCATTAAGATGACGCTGTTAGACTGAAGATGGAAGAAATAGAAGAACAACGAGGCCAGGAGCTGTGTGCTAGCCGGGTCGGTTGCAAAAGCAGCAGTGACTTGAAGTTGTGTGCCTGGTAAATGGAGAGAGTTACCAGTCTCTGTTGTTAATTAACCCTTTGCTCTTTCCTAGCCTCCTTGTTCTGTCAGTTCGTATCACCCATTTAAGCCTGACAATACTACACTTCTACCCCCCCTCCCATTACAACAACAACAACAACAATAATGATAATCATCATCATCATCATCATCATCATCATCAAAAAGAACAACAGAAGTAACTCTTATTTCCTTCAATAAAGTATCCAAAGGACACAATTATCAAATAAACACATTTGGTTTACTCGGGAGCACATTATCTCAAACCCACTCCCACCATTATCAAACACAGGTAACCAATATTAATCACAGGTAAGTATTATTTCAGTCCAACACTTTCTCTCTCACTCGCCACAAGGAGTCCTCAGGAGAAAAAAAAAGAAAAAAAAAATTTAAAAAAAATAAGAAAAGAAAATTGAAGCACTGAATTGTCTTTCCCCTTTTGATCATTTAAATATCACTGTCAAACATGAAAAGGTGAAACCCTTGAAGATGCTGGCGGGCTGAAGTAGTGGTCATTTTATTTGATATACATTCATACAAGTACATAATTACGTACATTAAATGCATTGTAAAAATCTATTTCTGTGTGGGCTTGTTTGTGTTGTGGCGTCTGTTGTGGGTTCTTCGGTTCCTGAGCCAACAACGGATCACAACTTTCCACGGATTGAGTGTAACGCTCCAGACAGACCAACAAGTACCAAAGACACCACAAGGACTTCAGCAGAAGTCTATCGACAAGAGTATCCTTTGATTTCTGACACTAATGCAACACCAGTTAGAACACGCTCAGGCAAACTGGTGCAGAAACCGACTAAATATAGAACAAATTACAGACCTTGTCGATTTTGAATGCACATGTACCTGATGTGCTCATAGGCCTGTTTTTATTTTGACATTTCAGTGATTTACCATTGCTCATAGGCCTATTTTGATTTGAACAAACTAAACGTTTTATAAGACACTGCTTATAATTCTTGGTCTTTCATTTTCTTCATACTGCGACGTTGTGGGGGCAGCCATGTGGCATTACAGTCATTATGGAAACACGTCGCATGCGTTTTGGTTACTGTTTCGGTATTCAGTTTTCATGTTAGTTTTGAACCGGAAGTTATTGTTGTATTTTTCAGTTGAGTTGACCCTGACAGTCAACGATGGTTTGATTTTTATCAAAAGAATCTGAAATGTTATCTGTTTTCATGTGTTGCTTCAAGTGTAAAGAGTTAAGGGCCGAAACCATTGACAGAGGGGGGCTACTTCTCTGAAGACCCTGTATTGTTCAGCTCTCCCGAGAGTTTCTTATCATACACAGGGATGAACCCTGCTGATCACAGATAAACATAGACAGACGCTGATGAACGCAAATGAACACTAATAAACACACATATTCACTTAAAAATCACAGAAAAATATTACTAAACACAGCTGAACACTGATATACACAAACAAATACGAACAAAAATAAACAACAATACTAGTATACAAACACTCATAAACACAATCATGTAGTGATAAACAAAGATAATCTCTAAATAAACACAAACGTGATGCTGATAAATACCTAAAACACTTAAAAAAACAGGTAAACGCAGATAAATACAGACAACCACACTAATAAACACACTATTAAACACAGATAAACATTAATGCAAGTCCCGTGTTCCACACCCACCAGACAAGAAACCACTTTCCCCTCCAAACTCGACATATTATCGATAAACAGATATTTCGGGTTGACGTCAATAATTATAATTTGCACACATGCACAATGCCTCTATCTCTGTCTCTGTCTCTCTGAATCTGAACCTGAATCTCTTGGCATACCGGAACATGCATACACTCACACTGTTGTATCCATAGTCATACAGATACAAACAGTACACACACACACACACACACACACACACACACACACTTGTCCTCCTGTTTCTGTCTTCGTCTCTCTGTCTCTGCCTCTCTGTCTGTCTGTCTGTCTGTCTGTCTCTCTCTCTATATATATATCTGTCTCTCTCCCTTTCTCTCTCTCTATCTGCCTTTTTGTCTGTCTGTCATTTTGTCCTTTTGTGTGTCTGTCTGTCTCTGTCTGTCTGTCTGACTGGGAACATAACACCGACCGGTGTGCGCTTTGACAAAGGAAACGAACCAGTGGAAATGGCAGGCCAGGTATCTCACCTTATCTCGCCAACCAGCCGACAGCGAGCTAGCTAACACACACACAAGCTACCCCCGCCCCATCCCCCCACCCTTGCCCCCCCTCCACCCCGTCCCCACCCCACCTCTCCCCACACACACCCACACAACACCGAAACCAATTAGCCTGTGGAGCAACGCAAACAAAAGTCAGACCAGAAAGTGCAGGACAGGATATCAATCGTACGGTTGCAAACAGGCACTGGTATAATGATAAAACAAAACAGTAAAAGGTAAAAAAAAGGAAAAAAAAAAAGAAAAAAAGGAAAAAAAGAAAGGGGGGAAAAAAAGAAAAGAAAGAAGAAAGCTTTCTAGAGTTCCCTTTCAATACCAAAGCCTTGATGTGTTCACCCCCCCCCCCCCTCGCTCCTTCCCCCCCCCTCCCCCCGGAATAATATACTCTTCCAGAGACTGCTATCAATTATTCATGTTCATTGACCATGTTTATAACGCCTTGACTGCTGTTGGATATTTCCACACTTGTGCCCTACCTGCTGCTGGGTCACTTCGGTCAGTGTGCAGTATTTGTATTTATATTTGTATTTCTTTTATGTGCGTGCGTTATGTAAGTTTGTGCCTGCCAATGTGTGCGTATGTGCTAGGGTAGCTGTTAGATACACATGTATGTTAAAATGTATGTATGCAGTGTGTGTGTGTGTGTGTGTGTGTGTGTGTGTGTGTGTGTGTGTGTGTGTGTGTGTGTGTGTGTGTGTGTGTGTAGTCACATTTTGGTGTGTGTATGTAACATAGATGTAATGTTTTATGTTAACAAAGCGTTTTTGTAAAGCACCTAGGGCAGATTTCTGGATGGTGTGGTATATTAGTATCCATTATTATTATTATTATTATTATTATTATTATTGTTATTATCACAACAGATTTCTCTGTGTGAAACTCGGGCTGCTCTCCCCAGGGAGAGCGCGTCGCTATATTACAGCGCCACCCACTTTTTTTTTTTTTTTTTGTATTTTTTCCTGCGTGCAGTTTTATTTGTTTTTCCAATCGAAGTGGATTTTTCTACAGAATTTTGCCCTTTTGTTGCCGTGGGTTCTTTTACGTGCGCTAAGTGCATGCTGCACACGGGACCTCGGTTTATAGTCTCATCCGAATGACTAGCGTCTAGATCACCACTCATGGTCTAGTGGAGGGGGAGAAAATATCAGCGGCTGAGCCGTGATTCGAACCAGCGCGCTCAGATTCTCTCGCTTCCTATGCGGACGCGTTACCTCTAGGCCATCAGTCCACACATTGTCTGACAGCAGTGTCTGTTCTGATTTAACGTGCTTCGGACACCACCTTCTAAGCCCCCCAGCTAACGACAATAATGGCTTCGTCGCGGAGCCAAACAATATATAGCCTTCCTTCGTGACTCCAGTGCAACAGCGCAGGGTCTCCTCTTGTGTGTGACCATATGGTTACATAATATCGACGTGTTCCAGAAGGACTGGGCATGCATATTTTGTCCTTTGAGGGTTGGGCTTGGGTGTGTGTCTGTGAGAATGCAAATTGAAATGCATGCGCGTTGTATGTGTGTGTGTGTGTGTGTGTGTGTGTGTGTGTGTGTGTGTGTGTGTGTGTGTGTGTGACGGAAGTCATCACATCGAAGTAGACGTTTTTCTCGTGTGGCATAACACTTTCTTGAGGGTGAATTTTGATATAATTATGTGTGGTTGCACGAGGCGCATGGGGAGAAAATATGAGAGGTCTGGTGGGTGCGTGCTCCCTGGCACAACTTGTTCGTCATTGTACCTGTGCGGCCGTTCGGCTTTCAGCCGCAGAGAACCTGATCTCTGTGACCCTCGTGCTCAGGTGAGAGTGGAAAAAAGTTCTTAGAATATTGCTGATGTTTATTTTAATTCATTGTTATAGCGTCGATGGAGTAATTTGGATAAGTGTATTTGTTTGTGCATTTGATGGTCGTTTTGCTTTTTGGTCTTAAAAAACAAAACAAAAACCAACCCACCTCAATGTTATGTTACCATACTGCTTCTAAACTTGGCAGTAAGGTTCCTTTTGTCAAAGTGTTCATCATGTCTGTGCTACTGTGACAGGGAGAACAGAATATTGTTTTGCTTACACTTGATTGTACCTAATCTTTGTATCATTATTAGAATGATTTCCACTGAGACTTTCTTCTTGACGCATAACGTGGCGATAGCCTTGAGATGGCCTTAGTGGTCGGCAAGGCTCTAAGCACCATAATTTGATTTGATTTGATTCTTCATGACGCTGGAATAATGGAATATAAATATGTAATATGTAATTACTAGCGCTTGCTTGGAAAACATATATGATTGGATTCGAAAGACAGAAAGAGGCTAAAGGATATTACCATTACGAAGACGATAGCTAAGGAATTATGAATTTATAACTGGTAAATTAATGGTGAGGATGTGTGACTGAACCCAGGGAAGTTAGTGAAATTGTACAGGGCACACACACACCCACTGACACACATGTGACTGACGGGACTAACGGACAAGACAAGACAATACGGAGACAAGCCTGAACACGTACATTAGCAAAGATGAACAAAGTATTTTTATTTTGATTCCAAGAGCTTGTGGGTTGGCGCTGGGCCCAGACCTAGCGGCCGCAACAACAGCAGCAGCAGTAACCGCTGATGGCGCCACCGTGGAGGGCAGCCAAGCTGTGGAGAAGGCACTGAGGAACAGCCTGTGTCCTGGACTGAGGACTGTGAAACGGGCTCTTGGATTGGAGATGAGTACTCCCGTTATGTGTTGTGCAGTGTGTGTGTTGTTGCCCTCCAGCCATACTTAGTATGAGTGCGTGAGTGAATGTGTGAAATTTTCAAATAGTGGGTTTTTTTGTATATATATATATATATATATATATATATATATATATATATATATATATATATATATATATATAATATATATATATATTTGCAAAGATATCCGTCTCCTGTGTGATTATCATGCACGTGAACATGGCTGACTGAGAGGGAGTGAGATGTGAAATTCTGTCTATATCTAAACGGGTTTGAATGGATGTCTTTACAGTGTGTGTGTGTGTGTGTGTGTGTGTGTGTGTGTGTGTGTGTGTGTGTGTGTGTGTGTGTGTGGTGTGCCCTAGAATTTGGGACAGTTTGCTTTACATTTTTCACATGATAAATGAGGGGCCGGGATGTGATGATCCCAGATGCTGCTGCGGGGACCCATTCATAATATAACTTCGGAACTGCTTGACAAGACTGTACTCTAATCATATATCCCGTCGTGATTATGATACAAAAGGAAGATGGTAGAAGTGATCAAGACGCTTATCTGTAAATAATGGCTTCGTGAGGATCTGGGTTCGATTCCCGCATTCGTCCTGTCTTCCAGGTTTTGACCGGAAAATCAAACTCAGCATCTTATCCTTCGGATGAGACGATAAACTGATGTGGTCCCGTGCGCAGCACGCACTTGGCGCACTTAAAAAGAACCCATGACAACACAATTATCCTCTGGCAGAAAAAAAAGTAAAAGAAATCCACTCTCGCATACCATCCCCACTCTCCCTTCGCCCCCCCCCCCCCCCCCCCAACCCCCCCCCCCCCCCTCCACACGCACACAACCAAAACAAAGTGAGGTAGACGAGGTGGCGGAAGAGGGAGAGAGAGAGGAGGGAAAGAAAAACAGACAGACGCACAGTTTTGTGCCTTATTCACAATTCTCACTTCTTCCAGATAAAAGTATAATCTCAGTCTGTGAATTTTGACCATTATCTATGATTTTCACGCACACGCACACGCGACACACATACACACGCACGCACGCACGCACACACATACACACACACATATAAATGTATATATATATATATATATATATATATATATATATATATATATATATATATGTGTGTGTGTGTGTGTGTGTGTGTGTGTGTGTGTGTGTGTGTGTAATATTTCGTGAAAAAGTACATGCCTGTCGAAGTAGTCCTTCAACTTTAACTCTTTCGCCGCCAAGTTTCAGGGTGAAAGAAACGCACCCCAGCGACAAATATTTTGCACTTGACGTGGTATAGCTCTGTCACATTTCGGTTCGTGTAAAAACAACGTAGAAGACTTGCCCACTTCACACTCGGTCAAGCGGGAAAGCATAGTGAGTTTCGTTTTGTGCGGGAAAGTTGGCTACAGCTGCCAAGCTTGTGCTTAAATGTAAAAAAACAAACAAACCAACAAACAAAAACAACGGTCCGTTATTCATGATCTCTCGGTGCCAGATGAAGTCGCCTATGGCGGCGAAAGAGTTAATTAAGTGAACGTCAGCGTATCTTTGTACATCTGTCAACTTCTTCCGTGAGCGTCAGACTGCAGGCAACAGGTTTACACCTTGTACATTTAGTTAAAGCACGTGCATCATGAAAACAAAAATGTCTCTGACCACACAACAGGTTCGAAGAACCGTATCTTTTATTCCGAACTGGCGACACAGCATGCTTCTTGAGTCACTCTCTGAAAACACAACGCACCTCTGGTTTTTAACATGCAGAACATTTCTCTCTTTATTAAACCGGTACAGGAGAACCACATATTTTGCATATTCTTCAAATTATTCTGTCGAGACGAATTAATCAATTGATATGAATGCATTTTGAAAGCGAATATTAAAAAGAAAGATAATGACGACGACGACAACAGAACAAAAACATAATACAAACAAACACACGAAGCAACAACAGCAAAAGCAAACTTGTATACACATGAAAATCCGAATATTTTGAACATGGCCGGTAAAATAAGCTCTATGGTCTCTTCAGGATTATCCAACAATAAGAATGATTAAACAAACAAATGTATAAATATACGTGTGACTTTCCTTTTCAGGTTTTTTATTTATTCGTTTATAAATGAATAGAAAATAAACCTTAAAAGAAGGAAAATCACAACCTCCCACAAAACTGCAAATCATCCTGCGAAAACCAGTTCCAAAGAAAGGCAAGAAGTCTATTTCATGTACCCCGTGTGGGCATAGAAACATTATACATCAACATCTTTGACACACAATACAATCAACAGGTTGATGTCAAAAAGTGAACAGATGCAAAAGGCTCACACGGGCAAGCAAGCAAATACACATTAACAGCCATTTTCCATCACAATAGACAAACATTAGATTCCCTATCACTGTACAAAAAAACTCATTGAAAAGAAATACGGATAGGTAGAGACCAAAAAATGCTTGAAATTTTAACAATATTCTTTTGTTTCTATGAGAAAACAAAGTTGGAATTCAATGATGTTTGGCCGGATTCTATAATATGCCACACTGGAAAGATGATCCGGACTAAAGGACATAATTCATACAAAAGAAAGAAAGGAAGAAAAAAAAAAGACTACAGAGAGAGAGAGAGAGAGAGAGAGAGAGAGAGAGAAAAGGGGGGGTGGGGGCTGGGGGGGGGCGGGGGGGAGAGAACGGAGAGGGGGGAAAGGAAAAAGAGCATACAGACACACAAAGATAATGATAATAATAATGATAATATTATCTATACAGAGCTGAACCTTGTGCAGAGACAAATCTAAGCGCTTTCACACCAGTCATTCACACGCACGCATAACTTTAAAACTGAAGAAGAAACTGAAGACAAGGAAGAGGCAGGAAAGGGAGGAAACTGAAGACAAGGAAGAGGCAGGAAAGGGAGGAAACTGAAGACAAGGAAGAGGCAGGAAAGGGAGGCTATCTTGTGAAGAGGTGGGTTTTTAGACCAGACTTGAAAGAGCTGAGTGCGGAGACCTGACGAAGCGAAAGAGGAAGTCCATTCCAAATGCAAGGTCCAGAGACATAGAAAGAACGGCGTCCAACAGCGGTATAGTAAACATAGTGGATCCGAAGCTGATCGTAGAGAGCGAGATGGAGTGTCGAGGTGAAGGCAGCCACAGAGATAGGAAGGGGCAGATTTGTGAATACAGACAGACATACACAGAGATAGGAAGGGGCAGATTTGTGAATACAGACAGACATACACAGAGATAGGAAGGGGCAGATTTGTGAATACAGACAGACATACACAGAGAGAGGCACAGAAAGGGAGAGAAGGGATAACAAAAGATAAACGTGAGAACAAGCGTGAAGCAAATTATGATGAGTTGCTGATGACCATGATGGCAACACGGAAAACGGCGATAATGATGATGACGATGATATTAATGACGACGATCATGATGCTTACGACGACGACGACAATGATGATGATGATGATGATGGTGGTGGTGGTGGTTTCTGGAAGAGGAAATGACAGAATTGTCAAAGTCGATAATGAAGTCACGGAAAAAGAGTAATGATACGAAGACTACTGAAGAAAAAAAAAAAAAACCACCCTGAAAAACCCCCCCACACGAATCTAGGATTAAAATTTAATGAGAAACATTATTTCATCATCATCATGATCATCAGCATGATCATCACCATAGCGATAGTGATCATTATAATCAACATCACCAACATATCATCATAGCGATAGTAATCATTATCATCATCATCACCACCAACATATCATCATCATTATAGCAGTAGTAATCATCATCATTACCAACATCACATCATCATCATCATAGCGATTGTAATCACCATCATCATCATCATTACCAACATATCATCATCATCATCATCATCATCGTCATCACCAACATATCATCATCATATCGATAGTAATCATCATCATCAAAGCGATAGTAATCATCATAATCATCATCACCAACATCTCATCATCATATCATCATAACGATAGTAATCATCATCATCATCATCATCATCATCATTACCAACATCTCATCATCATCGTCATAGTGATATTAATCATCATCATCATCATCATCACCAACATATCATCATCATCATCATCATAGCGATAGTAATCATCATCATCATCACCAACATATCATCATCATCATCATAGCGATAGTAATCATCATCATCATCACCAACATATCATCATCATCATAGCGATAGTAATCATCATCATCATCACCAACATATCATCATCATCATCATCATAGCGATAGTAATCATCATCATCATCACCAACATATCATCATCACCAACATATCATCATCATCATCACTACCATAATCGTAATATCCATGATCATAATAACCACCACCATCTCATCATAACGGTAGTAGTAATAATCATCGTCAACATAATCATCACCACAATCATCATCATAAGTCGCCATAATCATAACAGCCGTAACAGGACACATCGATCAAAGCCGCCTCTAGGGAGAGTGGAGGTTGCTGGCGGACAGAGCCCTAGGACCAGCCCCTAGGGCGGGGTTCAGGGGTTCTAGGCGGGTGGGCAACCTAGGGGTGGTGGTGGTGGTGGTTGGGGTAGTGCGGGGGTGGCGGTGGTGGTGGTGGTGGTGTCTGAGGGGGGAGGTGGAGGTGAAGGTGGTGGTGGGGGAGTCCCGGTAGCCCTGCTGTCCCCTCGTCAGCTCGTGCAGCGCCTGGTCACTGGAGGGCCGACCGCTGCAGACCGCCTGCCAGTCTGGCCGGTACCTGGCAACATTAATTAATATAAAAAAGAAAGAAAAAAAAAGAATAAATAAAATAAATAACGTACACAAATAACACACAAACAAGTAAATAAATAAGTGAATAAATAGAAAAATAGATTCAATAAGTAAATAGATGGATAATAAATGCATAAAAAAGAATAAATAGATAGAAAAATGAAATGAATAAATGAACAAATGATTAAATCAATGAATAAAACAGATAAACTAATCGATAATTATATGACTAACTAACTAACCAACTAAATAATTAATAAATAATTACATGTGATGAAAGCGTGTATTCGTGCGGTTGAAGAGGAGAAGGAGGAAAAGAAGACGACGACGACGACGACGACGACGAAGAAGAAGAAGAAGAAGAAGAAGAAGTATACGGTACAGGAACAAAAAGAACAAGAACGAGAAGAACAAGAACTGAGAACAATAAGAACAAGATAAGCCAAAAGAAAAGTGCAAGAACAACAGAATAAGGGCAAAAACTGGGTTGCAAGAGTGATTTTAACAGCAGATAAGTTTGCTTAGTGCTAAGAAAAAAAACCAACAAAAAAACACAAATGGCTCAAAGCATACAAACTGATCCGTATGGATACTCTACACTACATGTGTTGGAGAAAACAACAACAACAAACAAACAAACAAACAAACAAAATAACAACAGCTACTACTACAGCTGTACGATGCATGTTTCTATGACCACCAGAACAGCAGAGGAGGCAACTGCTGTCCCAAACAACCCAGGCTAGAATTTGATTATAGTGGAGAGCGTCTTGCCCAAGTTTACATCCCCGCTCTCTCGGCCAAGAGGGTTTCCAAAGGCCAACTAGCCGCCCAAAGATGAAACTCTAAGAGCCAGCGCAATCTTGCCTCCCAGTTTGAGAGTCGTAGTCCTTCACAAAAGGCGAAGCTGTAAATGACTTCCCATTGCAATGGAGAAATCACTGATCATACAGCTCTCACTTTGCTGTTGGCCTGACTGTAAGCTTGTGTTAATCTGTGATATAAACTGAGCGTTGGGCAGACTACTACTACTACTACAACTACAATTATTACTACTACTACTGCTGCTACAGCACCAGCACGACACCTGATGTCCAGCAGGTTGCTGTGACTGCCCGGGGAGGAGTGGGCCCGGCGGACAGCCTCAGGCAGGTGGCCCTCGGAGCGGCTCCAGGACCCCAGCAGGCTGCGGTTCGAGTCCTGGGTCAGCAGCAGCACGCGGCCCTCCTCAGACTGACACGCCTGGTAAGGCGACGGTACGTTCAGGCCCCCTGCCGAAGGAGACCTGCCGCTGTAGGCTGCCTGCACAGTCATTCCATTTCCTGTTGTTGTTGCGTTTCAGTGTCTCAGGGAGGAGGCTTTGCCTTCGGACAAATCTATATAAAAGCTGTATGACTTCTGCTAGGTAGACTCGACACTACAGCACAGCACAGCACAGCACACACCGCTCCACACCACATAACTTTTCAGTTGAAGGTTCAAGTATCAGTATCAGTAGCTCAAGGGGGCGTCACTGCGTTCGGACAAATCCATATACGCTACACCACATCTGCCAAGCAGAAGCCTGACCAGCAGCGTAACCCAACGCGCTTAGTCAGGCCTTGAGACAGAAAAACAAACCAAAAAAACAACAACAAAAAATCCCCCAAAACAACAACAACAACAAAACAACAAAAAGTAAAAAGAAATAAGTAAATAAATAAATAATAGATGAATACATAAAAAAGAACTACTACTACTAATAATAATATTTATAAGGCGCAAAAACTTGATGAAGTCAACTATAAGCGTACAAAAATAAAAATAAGAATAATAATTAAAAAAAATAA